>NC_041381.1:566115012-566179455 GCF_002162155.2 Triticum dicoccoides | reverse complement strand
GTGTTTATACCTGAGTTATCAACTCTACCGTGCGTGAATTACCATGCTATTTATACAAAAGATACCGAGGGGTGTTTTCAACAAATGTTTCCCCTAGTCAATGTTGTTATGGTGTTTGTACATAGTTATCAGGTCGGTGGTGTGCATATTACCATGCTATTTACACATAAGTGACCGGGTTATGTTTTCAACATCTTCCTTTTACCGGGCCAAAGTTACTCTGGTGTTTGTATCTAAGTTAGCAGGTCAGCAGTGCATATATTACAGTGTTATTTACATAGAAGTTGTCGGGGTATGTTCCAATAACTTTTTCTCCGAGTCAAACTTACCATGACGTTTGTACCTAGGTTATCAGGTGCCTGGTGCGTAAACTACCATGTTATTTACATGAAAGTTAGCGAGTATGTTTCAATAACTATGTTTCATGGATCAAACTGTGTGTGGATACAATTTAATTACAACAAAGAAAAAACCAGGTCACAAAAAACTGCTTTTGTTTTGCTGTCATGATTGTTAAAGGCTGATGTAACTAATGACCATTTATTAGACAGCTAAATAGGATCAGGTGAGTTGGTTGTCATTAGCACCCAAGAGTCTAGCAACCTTGGGTGACACACTTAAATTTTGTTGTTTCTTTTAACAGCGCTTGCGGTAAAAAAAAAGCACAACTCACATTTGGAAACTTCACCATGCGAAGGAAAGAAATATTGTTAACACCATGATTCATCGCAATTAAAAGCGGTAATCCCACAAAATCATGCTCCAACTAATGACGAAAGGAAAGAAATCAGGTGGATGCCCATGTTCCCACATGCAATCGTATTAAAGGGGTCGGTCCATGAAACCGTGATCCAATTAAAATGCTAACCATCCATGCAATTAATCATATGGATAACAGTCGCGCGATCGCGATCTGACGGCTTTCGGGTCGTTCGGATCTGTCATAGAATTCCTGCCGGACGGATTTTAGCTTTCTCGTTCAATTAAAATACTATGGAAGGCAACATGATTAACAACTTCAAAAGGGAAATTAATTGTATAAAAATTGCATACAGACAACGCTGGATAAAATCGACTGAAGTGAAAAGATCAATATTATATCACCACTAATATTTATAGCAAGGTCGGTCTTTAAAGCTAATTTTATTAGATCTTGCAGGTATGTTGAATGGATCTTTAATATTATGCATGTGGAGAAAAAATGGTCCAACAAATTGAGGGTGTGCATTGATTTCGAATATTTAAATAGAGCTATACCCAAGAATACCCAAAGATGAGTATCCTATGCTATCCGATATGCATATTAATGATGTTTCTGGACATAAGGTCATTAGCTTTTTTTTTTGCTGGGTAGGTCATTAGCTTTCTTTATGGTAATGCGGGATTTGATCAATTTTTTATGGCCGAAGAGGACATGTCCAAAACGGCTTTTCGCTGCTCCAGTTTCGGCTTTTCGCTGCCCCAGTTTCGTTGGTTTATTTGAGTGTAGGGTTATTACCTTTGGATTAAAAAATAGTACGCGATAAGCACAAGACAGGAAACTGAATTTGGCACAAAGAACAACATGTTGAGTTAGCCGTTGGCACTTTGCCTTGCGTTGGAAGGGATATGGCAGCCCACGCACTAGGCCTCGAAGCATGGACCCTCCAAATGCTCATACCCACACGCGCTTTACTTCTAAAATAATTGCAGAAGGAGCAAAGATTGCGTGGTGTCGCACATAAACAACCTGTCTCGCGGCACGGCGTGGCGTGCACCAAACAGGGCGAGCGATTTGCTCCTACGCAATCCTAGGACCCAGTTGCCTTGCCCCAGCATTCATTCAGATAACGCAAGCACCAACATCGTGTTGCTCTGCCCCACAGTTCCACAACGCAACTCCCCGAAATTGTGGTACCAACACATCTGAAATCTGAAATCTGGAACTGGTGCCAACCAAGGGGCTGTTTGGAATCCCTCCGCTCTGAAACTCTGCTGTGGAGCGGAGCGGCATGCAGTTACATTTCGGCGAGCGGCTAACGGAGGGTTGCCGAACACCAGCACCAGCCTATTATGCAGTTCAGTTGAAGTACGCACACCCCATAGTGGCTTTGTGGCTACAGGCAATGCTAACCAAGTAAGAAACTATATTATGCATATCATGGTTTGAAAACAAAGCTACCCAAGTAAAAAGAACAAAATTATGCAAATCTCCGTGATCATATCCTAGCAGTACCCTGACAACAGACATCCTACCAAGAACAAGTCGCCGGAGTTTTTAGGCATAAGATTAACCTTCTATGAGGCAAAACTATTTATGCCGCTATCAGTTTGCAACTTGCTTTATCGGTATGGTTAAATATGGCTAAGATTATCCTTCTACCATAAGATAAACTATTTATGCCGCTTTCAGTTTGCCACTTGAGTGATCAGTACATAATGTTTAATATGGCTAAACATAGACACTTCACCAAGAAAAAGAAAAAAGCAAGCGACCAGCACCAGGAGTTTCAGGCTACATTTATGACGACAAGAAACCCTACCATCACACCTTAATTTCTGCTAGCAGGGTTAGATTACCATACAGCCCCACAGCCGCTTATTTAAGGGACGAAGACAACAATTATTTCAGCTCTGGTACCAACCATAAACCTAACAACACAGTTCAAGTGTTCAACTGTAGGTGGAGGAATTAAACTGATAATATGCTCAACAATGCTTCCTCTCAGCAAGCAAATTAATGCCAAGGAAGGGTCCCCCCAATTCCATGACATAATGCTAAGTACCCTGAAGATAATAATGCAATCCTACCTAGATTGTATCGAATGCATGGTTCTCATACCTGAATACATGACAATGCAACTTAAGTTAAGTTACCGCACCTAGTGACAAAACAAACCATATACAACTGATAATAGTGTTACCTTTATAACATGTAAAAGAATCTTAGCAATACGTTGTCAGGTGAAAACTGATCAGGCAAATATTCACCTAACCATGCAACAAACCGACGCATAATCACAAGATATTAAAAGCTAAAGGAGGCAACTATTGAATATAGTTTACAGTAAGCTCATTATATATAGATGATAACCACCAGATGATACCCACCGAAATGATACCAATGTGCAGTACATTTTTACCTAGGCTACTCGACCAAATAAATACGGAATGAGCGAGAGAGGAAGCAAGGCCGCCTTTCAGAACAAAAACGCAAAAATAAATAACAGGGTAATATAAGTGTTCCTTCTAACCCTCCAGAAACAGGTTCAAATGCAAGTATTTCCTAGATCAACAAATTGCCTTGGTTTGCTCCTCAGATCCAACTAAAGTTAAAAAGATAAACCAGAACCGGCATCCACCTCCTTGAAAGCAACTGTAGACCAAACTATAGTCTTTGCACTTTGCACCAGATTCCCTGTCCAGCACACATCATAATTAGGATAAGGAAGATGCATAGTGAGCAAACAATAACAATTTCGAGTACTCTCATGTTTCTATCTATGAAAAATTACTTATTCTGACAGAAAGCATGTAGATCTATATGATAGTCCCCACCATAAAAAGTAGAACGACAGCAACTTAATTGTGGAAAAGCATCCCCATTGATCTTTACAATTTTACTACTTCAACAAAGAACACAAGTGGGCAAAGTACATCGCGATTTTCATATTGCCAATGAATCATACATTTCTCCAATTTTATTCCTCTACCATGGCAAGTCAAGAAAAATAACAAGCCTATTGTGCATGCAGTTGAAAAGGAAAAATCACACAAATGGATTTTAGAACCAACCAATGTGGGCATGCCCGGATCCGATCTGGAGCTCTATGCCTGGTTCTCGCTCTTGCGATCACTGTGGCTATCGCGCTCCTGCAACAGGGAGCCGGCCTCCTCGTCGGCCTGCGCGGACTTCTTCTGCGCCTCCTTGGCCTTGAGCGCCTGCAGCTTGATATGGTTGTAGTAGCCAACCCCTAAGAAGGCGATGCCGTAGCCGAAGAGGTTGATGGGGGTGACCGTGTCCCGGATCACGGACCAGGAGAAGGCAATCAACAGCCAGTCCTTGACCACTCCCGCAACATTCATGGTGAGCGCGGAGGTCTTGCCAACGAGCAGGAACACCGCAAGGTTGAGCGCAAAGGCGCAGAGCGAGTTTGTGCCGAAGATGAAGAAGTCGGGCTGGAAGGTGCCGACGGCGCGCAGCCTGGGCAGCTCGACGAAGATCCAGGGCACGAGCAGGAAGCAGAGGCAGCAGGGCGCGACGTAGTAGAGCGAGGTGATGGGGTTGAGCGAGATGCCCTTGGAGGTGAGCAGGATCTGGATGAGCACGAGGCGGGTGGCCTCGAAGGCGACGGCGGCGAGCTGGAGCGCGACGCCGCGGAGGTCGAACCTGGCCTCGCCGTAGGCGGCGATGGCGACGCCGAAGGAGATGGAGAGCATGTTGAGCATGGAGGATGACCTGAAGGTCTCCTTCTTGAAGAGGACGCCGATGGAGTAGACGGCGACGGGCATGAGCGCCTTGAGCATCTGGATGAAGGAGACGGAGAGGTAGATGTATGCCGAGTTGGAGAACCAGAGCGACATGGCGTAGAGCGCGCCGATGGGCACGACGGAGGAGGTGTAGAGCTGCGGCGTCATGGGCGGGGAGGAGGGCGGCTCGACGACCCGCAGGACGCGGACGAGCCCCACGGCGAGCGAGGAGCAGAAGCTCATGTGCACCATGGTGAGCGAGATGGGGAAGGGCCAGTTGTACATCTTGGGGTCGAGGATGTACTTGTTGTAGACGATGACGGCGAAGGAGAGGAAGATCCACACCGCCACGTAGCAGTAGGACAGCAGCACCTTCCGCATCACCGACTCCGACAAGCCGCCGGTGCCGGCCATGGCTCCCCCCTGCGCCGCCGCCGCCGCCGCCGCCGGGCGGATCTGGATCCGGGTGGGTGGTGGCCGGGTGCGTGCGCGCCGCGGTGGGGAGGGGTGGACTTGGACTCGGGCGGGGGGGCAGGAGGGGGAGCGGAGGCGGATCTGAGGATTTGGGGCTGGGGACACGGGCTGGGGGCTGGCGGTGGGGATGGGTTAAGGTTGCGGGGGGGTTTAGGTGAGGCGAGGGCGAGGGGATGGGTGCTTGGACTGGGCGCGCTGGCCACGTGGAGAATACAATAGCTTTCCTTTTCTTTCCTTCTTTCCGCCGGGGAGCTCCCGCTTTGACTCGTCTTTGCTCCGGCTGGATTCCCACCTCTCTTTTTTCTTCTCTTTTCGGGCCGGTAAATCCGGCCGCTGTGACGTTGACGTGATGGTTTAAAAAGTGCCTGCGTTTTGTACTGTCATGGGTAACTCCATGTGTGTGTGGCGCGTTTCTACGCCTCCAACACCTACCGTTGAGTGACACGGTCAATGAGCCGCATGTGTTAGGATAGATCATAGATCGCCTAGATGTATTAGTAGTAAAAAGAATCAGATAGTTGGTGTCATGGAGTGGCAATGGCATGGTTCTTACATCGATTTTCACTATCTCGTGGCACGAAGCTTCACCTGTTGCCACGCAAAAGCTGAAGAAAAAAATTAAGCTGGTTGACCGACTTAAGAGCTTGCCGCACGATTTGCGCCTTGGCAGTAAAGTTTATCTCTAGTGGTTCGGCCAGGCTGTCTTTGTGCCAAAACTGCCCTTATCAATTTCCAGACAAAAATGGAAAGATTTTTAAATTTTAGTATGTAATTTGTTGATGGGGATGCTATTTTTGTTGGTAGCTGAATGTTAAAATTAACGCCAGATATTTTGTTACTATTAATTGGTTGCTTGATCCTATGACAGGGTAGCTCGAAAATTAACCTTGTCAATTTCAAACGAAAGGAAAGGATTCTCATGTGCTAAATTTAAGGTGCTACTACACATCGGCCAGCGGATCTTTTTAAAAGATCCGCCGCCTTGTGAATCGTCAGATCTAGCAAAATCGACCGGCTAGACGTCTTCCCTTACTTTGCAACTGAGGTACTGTTGCAGAAACATTTCTAAGAGAGTCTGTGCTGTGAATTTTTTTAAATTTTTTTTTTTTTTTGCAACATAGGTTGTGTTGCGGGATTTATATTTTTTTTGCAAAATAGGTCGTGTTGCGGATTTTTTTTCCCTTTCTGTGTTCACTTTTTTGCAACAGAGATATTGTTGCAGAAAAACTTTACTACTGAGGTGATGTTGCATTTTTTTTCTTTGTCTTCACCTTCATATGGTGTTACGAAATAAATTTTTGCAACATAACCGATGTTGCAGAAATACAAATTGAATGTTGCGAAAAATGTCATTATCGTTCGCCATGAGCTCCTGCCAGATGGCAACGAGGGGGAGCGGAGCCACCCGTCCCCGCCATCGTACCGCTGCTGGCGTGCGCCCGCGGGGAGGAGAGGAACCGCCCGTCCCCGCCATCGCTGCCACCAACCGCAAGGCCATCCAGTCCCGAGCGCTACCAAACCTTGTCGTCGATCGCGTGGGCCAGCTAGCTCACATGCTCCCCCATGAGCGCTTGCTGTTGAAGTTACTAGTTGTTGCATGCATCTACCTCCATGGGTGCTCTTCATCCTAGGCATGCGTGATGGAGGACGCTGAATGGGTTGGGGAAGGAGAGAAGATGTAAGGTAAAAGAGATTTGGATGAGAGTCCTTGAGGAGAAGATAAGATAGCGGTGTGTGGGATGACTGGGACACACATCATCCGTAGGAGACGACAGATGCACTGAAAAATCAGCCGTTTGAAGGGAATATTTTCCCTAAATTTAACTTTATCTATTGGCAGCGAAAATAAAAGGAACTTAAAACTTCATCAAGTTGTTCATTTGCTATTTATTTTTGGAAATGACTGCACCAAAATAGAGTTGAATGCTTGATTGCTATTAATTACCCTCTCCTATGCATGATCGGTTACCCTAGGAAGGTGTTTGGTTCGCTGATTTCATCCCATAAATTGATAACGCTACGATCCAAAAACGTTATAATTGTTTCATTTCATAGGTGTGTGATCAGTTGTCGCGTAATCAGATACGCTGCTATTCATTGCTGGTTACACCCAAATCAGCCATAACAAAATTGATGTCGTCGTAGCACCTTCCCAATCAATCGCTCCTCCAGTGGAGGAGAATAGCCTCACGCAACAAGATTCTTCAACATGAGCCAAGATCAACTTGGTGTTGGTTTTCAAGAAGAGGGTGGATTTGGCTCCTAAGGCCTCTTTTGGTTCATAGGATAGGATTATCGTAGGAATAGGAATCTTGTAGGAAATGAGATGACATGTATCTCAAATTCTATGAGTAGGAATAGGAAACAAGATGTCATTTGGTTGACACCAAAGGAATTTTTCCATTGAGTCTAGGCTCATTTTTATTTTCCTATGAAATGTGGAGGATAGGAACCAATCCTATATAGAAATAGGAATCCATTCCTATGAACCAAAGGGCTCTAAAGAAAAACATCCTATAAGAATCCTATCCTCTAGAATTCCTATGAAATTTCTCCAAACCAAAGGAGGCCTAAGTAGGCGACAAATCCTGTCGGCGAGGAGGTTGCAAGGCCCACGAGGAGATGATGGCTCTTGGGGTGGAGTAAGCCAACAAGACGGCGACAAAGTGCATAGCTGACGTGAAGGATCAGATCTGAATTGTGAGCACCCAAGTGTTGTTTTCCCTGATCTTGGTTCGATCTTTTGATTGTTCTGGATTTGGGGGTTTTAGGTATTCCTATACCTACAAAGAATTGCCATCACATGCTCCTTTTTTTGAAATGTAATTCTAGTGCTTGCAAGTTGCCATGTTTAGTTGATGTTCTTGGGGTCAGCAATGAGACTGCATTTGCATAATTTTTACATGCAGGAAACAAACAACTTTCACTTTTCCACGTTCCATCGCCGGCACCAGCACGGTATGTTTACGTTGTCGTTTTGCGTTACCCTTTTCCTCAACCAAATATCTTCTAATGTTTAATGGAAAACGACAATACAATAAAATTGATTTCTTTTTTGTTGTTACTCCGACCTCCTTTTTGAACTAATTGCTTTTCATTAGGCTACATACATTTTATCATCAACACAATTATACTCTTTCATGGTTGTCACATAAACATGCCTCCGCGCATGCTGGTATATTGGGCACTACCGAGAAATCGATGTCACGACACATAGCGTGCCGGTAGCACAACAAATTGTGGGGGTGCAAGACCTCTATGTGTTGTGTGATACTCCGGTCCATGAATCTAACTACACAAAATTCATATTTATGCACACAGTCGATGTTAACAAGCTTAAAATTAGCCAGCGATACATATAAAATTATATCTATATGACGTGGAAGAATAACTTTATTATACTTGCTTTGTATATTTTTTATACTAATGTATCATCTTGCTTCTTGCTACTCTATAACACATTATATATTTTTATACTAATGCATCATCTTGCTACTCTATAATCATATTAGGGCATCATCAAGGCGGACCCGCAAACCTCCCGCAATAGTCCGTCCGCGATGTCCAGTCAGCGGAAGTCATCTAACGCGGTCATGTATCAGTCTGCGGGGCGGTCCGGACACGTTGCGAAGACAAAGTGGGAGGGGGGCTGCGAGAGTCCGGACACCAGAAACGTAGGACTCCGACACCCTCGGCCCACCTAATCCCCCCTCCCAGTCCCAGTTCCTTCCACTCCGCCCTTTCTCCTTTGCTTTGCATGCATGCGCACCCTCCACCTCCACCGTTGTTGTTGTTCGTCTCCAGCTTTCACAGAGGCATTGTCGGACGTCCGCAACCAGCACCAACGCCCCCACTCAGTGGAGATGTCCATCTTAGAGCCGTTTATACCTAGGTACACTCCGTCGTGGCCCTGACGACAACCTACATGGTGGACACCACGCCCAGTGTTCGGTCAAATGTCATTGAGCTTATTTTCATATGTTATGTCATTTTAGAGTACGGAGGATGGTGAATTGATGTCTACTACACAACCTTCTTCTTGTAGATGTTGTTGGGCCTCCAAGTGCAGAGGTTTGTAAGACAGTAGCAAATTTCCCTCAAGTGGATGACCTAAGGTTTATCAATCCGTGGGAGGCGTAGGATGAAGATGGTCTCTTTTAAACAACCCTGCAACCAAATAACAAAGAGTCTCTTGTGTTCCCAACACACCCAATACAATGGTAAATTGTATAGGTGCACTAGTTCGGCGAAGAGATGGTGATACAAGTGCAATATGGATGGTAGATGTAGGTTTTTGTAATCTGAAATTATAAAAACAGTAAGGTAGCAAGTAACAAAAGTGAGCGAAAACGGTATTGCAATGCTTCGAAACAAGGCCTAGGGTTCATACTTTCACTAGTGCAAGTTCTCTCAATAATGATAACATAATTAGATCATATAACAATCCCTCTACGGGCAACGAAGAGTCACTCTCCAAAGTCACTAATAGCGGAGAACAAACAAAGAGATTATTGTAGGGTACGAAACCACCTCAAAGAACTTTCCGATCAATCCATTGGGCTATTCCTATAAGTGTCACAAACAGCCCTAGAGTTCATAGTAAAATAACACCTTAAGACACACATCAACCAAAACCCTAATGTCACCTAGATACTCCAATGTCACCACAAGTATCCGTGGGTTTGATTATACGATATGCATCACACAATCTCAGATTCATCTATTCAACCAACACAAAGAACTTCAAAGAGTGCCCCAAAGTTTCTACCGGAGAGTCAAGACGAAAACATGTGCCAACCCCTATGCATAAGTTTCCAAGGTCACCGAACCCGCAAGTTGATCACCAAAACATACATCAAGTGAATCACGTGAATATCCCATTGTCACCACAGATAAGCACATGCAAGACATACATCAAGTGTTCTCAAATCCTTAAAGATTCAATCTGATAAGATAACTTCAAAGCGAAAACTCAATCCATTACAAGAAGGTAGATGGGGAGAAACATCATATGGTCCAACTATAATAGCAAAGCTCGCGGTACATCAAGATCGTGCCATATCAAGAACACAAGAGAGAGAGAGAGAGAGAGAGAGAGAGAGAGAGAGAGAGAGAAAGAGAAAGAGAGAGAGAGAGATAACTATTCATCAAACATAGCATCCCCAAGCTTCAACAAAATAGGAGGCATGCTATCATCATAATGAATTTGCTCAGCCAAACTTGGGGGGCTAAAAATATCATATTCATCAAACATAGCATCCCCAAGCTTGTAGCTTTGCATATAATTAGCATCATGGATATTCAAGGAATAATTCATACTAACAACATTGCAATCATGCTCACCATTCAAATATTGTATGCCAAACATTTTATTGCATTCTTCTTCTAACACTTTGGCACAATTTTCTTTTCCATCGTTTTCACGAAAGACATTAAAAAGATGAAGCATATGAGGCAACCTCAATTCCATTTTTTTGTAGTTTTCTTTTATAAACTAAACTAGTGATAAAACAAGAACTAAAAGATTCGATTGCAAGATCTAAAGATATACCTTGAAGCACTAACCTCCCCGGCAATGGCGCCAGAAAAGAACTTGATGTCTACTACACAACCTTCTTCTTGTAGACGTTGTTGGGCCTCCAAGTGCAGAGGTTTGTAGCACAGTAGCAAATTTCCCTCAAGTGGATGACCTAAGGTTTATCAATCCGTGTGAGGCGTAGGATGAAGATGGTCTCTCTCAAACAACCCTGTAACCAAATAACAAAGAGTCTCTTGTGTCCCTGACACACCCAATACAATGGTAAATTGTATAGGTGCACTAGTTCGGCGAAGAGATGGTGATACAAGTGCAATATGGATGGTAGATGTAGGTTTTTGTAATCTGAAATTATAAAAATAGCAAGGTAGCAAGTAACAAAAGTGAGCGGAAACGGTATTGCAATGCTTCGAAACAAGGCCTAGGGTTCATACGTTCAGTAGTGCAAGTTCAGATCGTATAACAATCCCTCAACGTGCAACAAAGTCTCACTCCAAAGTCACTAATAGCGGAGAACAACCAAAGAGATTATTGTAGGGTACAATACCACCTCAAAGTTATTCTTTCCGATTAATCCATTGGGCTATTCCTATAAGTGTCACAAACGGCCCTAGAGTTCGTAGAAAAATAACACCTTAGGACACACATCAACCAAAACCCTAATGTCACCTAGATACTCCAATTTCACCACAAGTATCCGTGGGTTTGATTATACGATATGCATCACACAATCTCAGATTCATCTATTCAATCAACACAAAGAACTTCAAAGAGTGCCCCAAATTTTCTACTGGAGAGTCAAGACGAAAACATGTGCCAACCCCTATGCATAAGTTCACAAGGCCATGGAATCCGCAAGTTGATCACCAAAACATACATCAAAGTGAATCACGTGAATATCCCATTGTCACCACAAGTAAGCACATGCAAGACATACATCAAGTGTTCTCAAATCCTTAAAGACTCAATCTGATAAGATAACTTCAAAGGGAAAACTCAACCCATTACAAGAAGGTAGAGGGTGAGAAACATCATATGATCCAACTATAATAGCAAAGCTCGCGGTACATCAAGATCGTGCCATATCAAGAACACGAGAGAGAGAGAGAGATCAAACACATAGCTACTGGTACATACCCTCATCCCCGAGGGTGAACTACTCCCTCCTCGTCATGGAGAGCGCCGAGATGATGAAGATGGCCACCGGTAACGGATACCCCCTCTTGCAGGGTACCGGAACAGGGTCCTGATTAGTTTTTTATTTTAGGTTATGTTCTGGAAGTTTCTGTATTTATAGGAATTTTTGGCGTCAGTTTCACGTCAGGGGGGTCTCCACGTCAACCACGAGGTAGGGGCACGCGCCTAGGGGGTAGGGCGCGCCCCCACCCTCGTGGATGACTCGGGACTCTTCTGGCCCAACTCTTTTGCTTCGGGGGCTTCTTCTGGTCCATAAAAAATCTCCGTAAATTGTCAGGTCAATTGGACTCCGTTTCGTATTCATTTTCTGTAAAACTCAAAAACAAGGGAAAAAAACAGAAACTGGCACTGGGCTCTAGGTTAATAGGTTAGTCCCAAAAATCATATGAAATAGCATATAAATGCATATAAAACATCCCAGATAGATAATATAATAGCATGGAACAATCAAAAATTATAGATAAATTGGAGACGTATCAAGTATCCCCAAGCTTAATTCTTGCTCGTCCTCGAGTAGGTAAATGACAAAACCGAATTTTTGATGTGTAATGCTACCTAACATATTTATCAATGAAATCTTCTCTATTGTGGCAAGAAGATTCAGATCCATTAGATTCAAAATAAAAGTTTAATATTGGCATAAAAATGATAATACTTCGAGCATACTAATAAAGCAATCATTTCTTCTCAAAATAACATGGCCAAAGCAAGCTATCCCTACAAAATCATATAGTCTGACTATGCTCTATCTTCATCGCACAAAATATTTAAGTCATGCACAACCGCGATGACAAGCCAAGCAATTGTTTCATACTTTTGATATTCTCAAACTTTTTTAATCTTCACGCAATACATGAGTGTGAGCCATGGACATAGCACTATAGGTGGAATAGAATGATTGTTGTGGAGAAGACAAAAAGGAGAAGATAGTCTCACATCAACTAGGCGTATCAACAGGCTATGGTGTTGGGGAACGCAGTAATTTCAAAACAATTCCTACGATCACGCAAGATCTATCTAGGTGATGCATAGCAACGATAGGGGAGAGTGTGTCCACGTACCCTCATAGACCGAAAGCGGAAGCATTTCAATAACGCGGTTGATGTAGTCGAACTTCTTCGTGAACCTACCGATCAAGTACTGAACGTACGGCACCTTCGCGTTCAGCACATGTTCAGCTCGATGACGTCCCTCGTGCTCTTGATCTAGTTGAGGATGAGGGTGAGTTCCATCAGCACGATGGCATGGTGACGGTGATGACGATGCTACCGACGCAGGGCTTCGCATAAGCACTACGATGGTATGATCGAGGTGTGTAACTGTGGAGGGGGCACCACACACGGTTAAGAGAAACTTGTGTGTTCTAGGCTGCCCCCCTGCCCCCGTATATAAAGGAGCAAGGGGGAGGTCGGCCGGGCCTAGGGGCGCGCCCAAGGAGAGGGAGTCCTACTAGGACTACTAGTCCTAGTAGATTCCATCACGAGGAAGGGAGGGGGGAGGAAGGAGAGCGAGAGGGAGTAGGAAAGGGGGGCACCGCCCCCCCTTCCCTTGTCCTAATTGGACTCGAGGGGGGCGCGGCCTGCCCTGGCTGCCCTCCTCTCTCTCCACTAAAGCCCATGGTGGCGGTAACCCCTCCGGCACTCCGGTATTACCTGAAACTTCCCGAAACACTTCCAATGTCGAAATAACATGGTCCAATATATCAATATTTATGTCTCAACCATTTCGAGACTCCTCGTCACGTTCGTGATCTCATTCGGGACTCTGAAAAAATTTCGATCATCAAAAACACATCATTCATAATACATATCGTCATTGAATGTTAAGCGTGCGGACCCTACGGGTTTGAGAACTATGTAGACATGACCGAGACACATTTCCGGTCAATAACCAATAGCGGAACCTGGATGCTCATATTGGCTCCTACATATTCTACGAAGATCTTTATCGGTCAAACCGCATAACAACATATGTTGTTCCCTTTGTCATCGGTATGTTACTTACCCGAGATTCGATCGTCGGTATCATCATACCTAGTTCAATATCGTTACCAGCAAGTCTCTTTAATCGTTCAATAATACCTCATACTGCAACTAACTCATTAGTCACATTACTTGCAAGGCTTATAGTGATGAGCATTACCGAGAGGGCCCAGAGATACCTCTCCGAAATAGGGAGTGACAAATCCTAATCTCAATCTATGCCAACCCAACAAACACCTTTGGAGACACCTGTAGAGAATCTTTATAATCACCCATTTATGTTGTGACATTTGATAGCACACAAGGTTTTCCTCCGGTGTTCGGGAGTTGCATAATCTCATAGTCTGAGAAACATGTATAAGTCATGAAGAAAGCAGTAGCAATGAAACTGTAACGATCATAATGCTAAGCTAACGGATGGGTCATGTCCATCACATCATTTTCCTAATTATGTGATCCCATTCATTAAATGACAACACATGTCTATGGTTAGAAAACATAACCATCTTTGATTAATGAGCTAGTCTAGTAGAGGCATACTAGGGACACTATGTTTTGTCTATGTATTCACACATGTATTAAGTTTCCGGTTAATACAATTCTAGCATGCATAATAAACATTTATCTAGAAATAAGGAAATAAATAATAACTTTATTATTGCCTCTAGGGCATATTTCCTTCAGTCTCCCACTTGCACTAGAGTCAATAATCTAGATTACAAAGTAATGATTCTAACACCCATGGAGTTTTGGTGTTGATCATGTTTTGCTCGTGGAAGAGGCTTAGTCAACGGGTCTGCAGCATTCAGATCCGTATGTATCTTGCAAATCTCTACGTCTCCCTCTGACCCTTGATGACGGATGGAATTGAACCGTCTCTTGATGTGCTTGGTTCTCTTGTGAAATCTGGATTCCTTCGCCAAGGCAATTGCACCAGTATTGTCACAAAAGATTTTCATTGGATCCGATGCACTAGGTATGACACCTAGATCGGATATGAACTCCTTCATCCAAACTCCTTCATTTGCTGCTTCCGAAGAAGCTATGTACTCCGCTTCACACGTAGATCCTGCCACGGTGCTTTGCTTGGAACTGTACCAACTGACAGCTCCACCATTCAATAAAAATACGTATCCGGATTGCGACTTAGAGTCATCCGGATCAGTGTCAAAGCTTGCATCGATGTAACCATTTACGACAAGCTCTTTGTCACCTCCATAAACGAGAAACATATCCTTAGTCCTTTTCAGGTATTTTAGGATGTTCTTGACCGCTGTCCAGTGCTCCACTCCAGGATTACTTTGGTACCTCCGTGTTATACTCATAGCAAGGCACACATCAGGTCTGGTACACAGCATTGCATACATGATAGAACCTATGGCTGAAGCATAGGGAATGACTTTCATTTTCTCTTTATCTCCTGCAGTGGTCGGGCATTGAGTCTGACTCAACTTCACACCTTGTAACACAGGCAAGAACCCTTTCTTTGACTGATCCATTTTAAACTTCTTCAAAACTTTATCAAGGTTTGTGCTTTGTGAAAGTCCAATTAAGCGTCTTGATCTATCTCTATAGATCTTGATGCCCAATATGTAAGCAGCTTCACCGAGGTCTTTCATCGAAAAACTTTTATTCAAGTATCCTTTTATGCTATCCAGAAATTCTATATCATTTCCAATCAACAATATGTCATCGACATATAATATTAGAAATGCTACAGAGCTCCCACTCACTTTCTTGTAAATACAGGCTTCTCCAAAAGTCTGTATAAAACCATATGCTTTGATCACACTATCAAAGCGTTTATTCCAACTCCGAGAGACTTGCACCAGTCCATAAATGGATCCCTGGAGCTTACACTTTGTTAGCACCCTTTGGCAAAACCTTCTGGTTGCATCATCTACAACTCTTCTTCCAGAAATCCATTCAGGAATGCAGTTTTGACATCCATCTGCCAAATTTCATAATCATAAAATGCGGCAATTGATAACATGATTCACACAGACTTAAGCATCGCTACAGGTGAGAAAGTCTCATCATGGTCAACTCCTTGAACTTATCGAAAACCTTTCGCAACAAGTTGAGCTTTGTCGACAGTAACATTACCGTCAGTGTCGGTCTTCTTCTTGAAAATCCATTTATTTTCTATGGCTTGCCGATCATCGGGCAAGTCCACCAAAGTCCACACTTTGTTCTCATACATGGATCCCGTCTCAGATTTCATGGCCTCGAGACATTTCGTGGAATCTGGGCTCATCATCGCTTCGTCATAGTTTGTAGGTTCACCATGGTCTATTAATATGACTTCCAGAATAGGATTATCATACCACTCTGGTGCGGATCTCACTCTGGAAGACCTACGAGGTTCGGTAGTAACTTGATCTGAAGTTTCATGATCATCATCATTAGCTTCCTCACTAATTGGTGTAGCAATCACTGGAACTGATTTCTGTGATGAACTACTTTCCAATAAGGGAGAAGGTACAATTACCTCATCAAGTTCTACTTTCCTCCCACTCACTTCTTTCGAGAGAAACTCCTTCTCTAGAAAGGATCCATTCTTAGCAACAAAGATTTTGCCTTCGGATCTGTGATAGAAGGTGTATCCAACAGTTTCCTTTGGGTATCCTATGAAGACGCACTTCTCTGGTTTAGGTTCGAGCTTATCAGGTTGAATCTTTTTCACATAAGAATCGCAGCCCCAAACTTTAAAAAATGACAACTTTGGTTTCTTGCCAAACCATAGTTCATAAGGCGTCGTCTCAACGGATTTTGATTGTGCCCTATTTAAAGTGAATTCAGCCGTCTCTAAAGCATAACCCCAAAACG
The DNA here is from genome assembly GCF_002162155.2 of Triticum dicoccoides. NCBI lineage: Eukaryota > Viridiplantae > Streptophyta > Magnoliopsida > Poales > Poaceae > Triticum > Triticum dicoccoides. Next base: position 566,162,988 of record NC_041381.1, on the reverse strand, counting down.
ATAGCGGTAAATCAGTAAGAGACATCATAGAGCTTACCATATCCAATAAAGTATGGTTACGATGTTCGGACACACCATTTCGATGTGTTGTTCCAGGTGGCGTGAGTTGTGAAACTATTCCACATTGTTTCAAATGAAGACCAAACTCGTAACTCAAATATTCACCTCCATGATCAGATCGTAGAAATTTTATTTTCTTGGTACGATGATTTTCCACTTCACTCTGAAATTCTTTGAATTTTTCAAATGTTTCAGACTTATGCTTCATTAAGTAGATATAACCATATCTGCTCAAATCATCTGTGAAGGTAAGAAAATAATGATACCCGCCACGAGCCTTAACACTCATTGGACCGCATACATCTATATGTATTATTTCCAATAAGTCAGTAGCTCGTTCCATTGTTCCAGAGAACGGAGTTTTAGTCATCTTGCCCATGAGGCACGGTTCGCAAGCACCAAGTGATTCATAATCAAGTGATTCCAAAAGTCCATCAGCATAGAGTTGCTTCATGCGCTTTACACCGACATGAACCAAACGGAAGTGCCACAAATAAGTTGCACTGTCATTATCAACTTTGCATCTTTTGGCTTCAATATTATGGACATGTGTATCATCACGATCGAGATTCAACAAAAAATAGACCACTCAGCAAGGGTGCATGACCATAAAACATATCTCTCATATAAATAGAACAACCATTATTCTCGGATTTAAATGAGTATCCGTCTCGTATTAAACGAGATCCAGATACAATGTTCATGCTCAAACTTGGCACTAAATAACAATTATTGAGGTTTAAAACTAACCTTGAAGGTAGATGCAGAGGTAGCGTGCCGACGGCGATCACATCGACCTTGGAACCATTTCCCACGTGCATCGTCACCTCGTCCTTAGCCAATCTTCTTTTAATCCGTAGCCCCTATTTCGAGTTGCAAATATGAGCAACAGAACCAGTATCAAATACCCAGGCGCTACTACGAGCATTAGTAAGGTACACATCAATAACATGTATATCAAATATACCTTTCACTTTGCCATCCTTCTTATCCGCCAAATACTTGGGGCAGTTCCGCTTCCAGTGACCAGTCCCTTTGCAGTAGAAGCACTAAGTTTCAGGCTTAGGTACAGACTTCGGTTTCTTCTTCTGAGCAACAACTTTCTTGTTGTTCTTGAAGTTCCCCTTCTTCCCTTTGCCCTTTTTCTTGATACTAGTGGTCTTGTAGTCAACACTTGATGCTCCTTCTTGATTTCTACCTCCACAGCTTTTAGCATTTCGAAGAGCTCGGGAATAGTGTTGTTCATCCCTTGCATATTATAGTTCATCATGAAGCCTTTATAGCTTGGTGGCAGTGATTGAGAACTCAGTCGATGACACTATCATCAGGAAGATTAACTCCCAGTTGAGTCAAGTGGTTATGGTACCCAGACATTCTGAGTATGTGTTCACTAACAAAACTATTCTCCTCCATTTTGCAGCTATAGAACTTGTTGGAGACTTCATATCTCTCAACTCGGGCATTTGCTTGAAATATTAACTTCAACTCTTGGAACATCTCATATGCTCCATGACGTTCAAAACGTCTTTGAAGTCCCAGTTCTAAGCCATAGAGCATGGCACACTGAACTATCGAGTCGTCATCAACACGCGTCTGCCAGGCATTTACAATGTTTGCGGTTGCTGGCGCGGGTGGTACACCTAACGGCGCTTCCAGGACGTAATTATTTTGTGCAGCAATGAGGATAATCCTCAAGTTACGGACCCACTTCGTGTAGTTGCTGCCATCATCTTTCAACTTGGCTTTCTCTAGGAACGCATTAAAATTCAAAGGAACGGTAGCACGGGCCATTGATCTACAATAACATAGACATGCAAAATAACTATCAGGACTAAGTTCATGATAAATTAAAGTTCAATTAATCATATTACTTAAGAACTCCCACTTAGATAGACATTCCTCTAGTCATCTAAATGATCACGTGATCCAAATCAACTAAACCATGTCCAATCATCACGTGAGATGGATTAGCTTTCAATGGTGAACATCACTATGTTGATCATATCTACTATATGATTCATGTTCGACCTTTAGGCCTCGGTGTCCCGAGGCCATATCTGCATATGCTAGGCTCGTCAAGTTTAACCCGAGTATTCTGCGTGTGCAAAACTGGCTTGCACCCGTTGTATGTGAACGTAGAGCTTATCACACCTAATCATCACGTGGTGTCTCGGCACGACGAACTATAGCAACGGTGCATACTCAGGGAGAACACTTATACCTTGAAATTTAGTAAGGGATCATCTTATAATGCTACCGCCGTACTAAGCAAAATAAGATGCATAAAATATAAACATCACATGCAATCAAAATATGTGACATGATATGGCCATCATCATCTTGTGCTCATGATCTCCATCACCGAAGCATCGTCATGATCTCCATTGTCACTAGCGCGACACCTTGATCTCCATCATAGCATCGTTATCGTCTCGCCAACTATTGCTTCTACGACTATTGCTACCGCTTAGTGATAAAATAAAACAATTACATGGCGATTGCATTGCATACAATAAAGCGATAACTATATGGCTCCTGCCAGTTGCCGATAACTTTGTTACAAAACATGATCATCTCATACAACAATTTATATCACATCATGTCTTGACCATATCACATCACAACAAGCCCTACAAAAACAAGTTAGACGTCCTCTACTTTGTTGTTGAAAATTTTACGTGGCTGCTACGGGCTTCTAGCAAGAACCGTTCTTACCCACGCATCAAAACCTTAACGATTTTTCGTCAAGTGTGTTGTTTTAACCTTCAACAAGGACCGGCCATAGGCAAACTCGGTTCGATTAAAGTTGGAGAAACAAACACCCGCCAGCCACCTATGTGCAAAAGCACATCGGTAGAACCAGTCTCATGAACGTGGTCATGTAATGTCGGTCCGGGCCGCTTCATCCAACAATACCGCCAAATCAAAGTAAGACATTGGTGGTAATCATTATGCCTATTATCGCCCACAACTCCTTGTGTTCTACTCGTGCATATAACATCTACGCATAGACCTGGCTCGGATGCCACTGTTGGGGAACGCGGTAAATTCAAAAAAAGTCCTACGATCACGCAAGATATATCTAGGTGATGCATAGCAACAAGAGGGGAGAGTGTGTCCACATACCCTCGTAGACCGAAAGTGGAAGCATTTCAATAACGCGGTTGATGTGGTCGAACTTCTTCATGATCCAACCGATCAAGTACCGAACGTACGGCACCTCCGCATTCCGCACACGTTCAGCTCGATGATGTCCCTCCTGCTCTTGATCCAGTTGAGGACGAGGGTGAGTTCCGTCAGCACGATGGCATGATGACGGTGATGATGATGCTACCGACGTAGGGCTTTGCCTAAGCACTACGATGGTATGATCGAGGTGTGTAACTGTGGAGGGGGCACCGCACACGGTTAAGAGAACTTGTGTGTTCTAGGGTGCCCCCTGCCCCCGTATATAAAGGAGGAAGGGGGAGGACGGCCGGCCCTAGGGCCGCGCCCAAGGAGAGGGAGTCCTACTAGGACTACTAGTCCTAGTAGGATTCCATCACAAGGAAGGGAGGGGGAAGGAAGGAGAGTGAGAGGGAGTAGGAAAGGGGGGCGCCGCCCCCCTTCCCTTGTCCTATTCGGACTCCAAGGGGGAGGGGAAGCGCGGCCTGCCCGGGCTGCCCTCCTCTCTCTCCACTAAGGCCCATGGTGGCCCATTAGTTCCCCCACGGGGGGTCCGGTTACCCCTCTGGCACTCCGGTTTTACCCGAAACTTCCCAGAACACTTCCGGTGTCCGAATAACATGGTCCAATATATCAATATTTATGTCTCAACCATTTTGAGACTCCTCGTCAAGTCCGTGATCTCATCCGGGACTCAGAACAAACTTTGGTCATCAAAAACACATAACTCATAATACATATCGTCATCAAACGTTAAGCGTGCGGACCCTACGGGTTCGAGAACTATGTAGACATGACCGAGACACATTTTCGGTCAGTAACCAATAGCGGAACCTGGATGCTCATATTGGCTCCTACATTTTGTACGAAGATCTTTATCGATCAAACTGCATAACAACATACGTTGTTCCCTTTGTCATCAGTATGTTACTTACCCGAGATTCTATCGTCGGTATCATCATACCTAGTTCAATATCGTTACCGGTAAGTCTCTTTACTCGTTCCGTAATACTTCATCCCCCAACTAACTCATTAGTCACATTGCTTGCAAGGCTTATAGTGATGAGCATTACCGAGAGGGCCCAAAGACACCTCTCCGAAACACGGAGTGATAAATCCTAATCTCGATCTATGCCAACCCAACAAACACCTTCGGAGACACTTGTAGAGCATCTTTATAATCACCCATTTATGTTGTGACATTTGATAGCACACAAGGTGTTCCTCCGATATTCAGGAGTTGCATAATCTCATAGTTTGAGGAACATGTATAAGTCATGAAGAAAGCAGTAGCAATGAAACCATAACGATCATAATGCTAAGCTAACGGATGGGTCATGTCCATCACATCATTCTCCTAATGATGTGATCCCGTTCATCAAATGAAAACACATGTTTATGGTTAGGAAACATAACCATGTTTGATTAACGAGCTAGTCTAGTAGAGGCATACTAGGGACACTATGTTTTGTCTATGTATTCACACATGTATTAAGTTTCTGGTTAATACAATTCTAGCATGAATAGTAAATATTTATCATGAAATAAGGAAAAATAATAATAACTTTATTATTTCCTCTAGGGCATGTTTCCTTCAAATGGAGCTGCCCATCAATAGATATCAATGTGAGTGAGTAGGGATTGCCATGCAACAAATGCACTAGAGCTATAAGTTTATGAAAGCTCAAAAAGAAACTAAATGGGTGTGCATCCAACTAGATTGCTCACGAAGACCGAGGGCAATTTGAGGAAGCCCAACATTGGAATATACAAGCCAAGTTCTATAATGAAAAATTCCCACTAGTATATGAAAGTGACAACATAGGAGACTCTCTATCATGAAGATCATGGTGCTACTTTGAAGCACTAGTGTGGTAAAAGCATAGTAGCATTGTCCTTTCTCTCTTCTTCTCTCATTTTTTTGTTTTCTTTTCTTTTTTGTTTTTTTGGGGCCCTCTCTCTTTTTTGGCCTCTTTTTTGTTTGTTTTTTTAATTTTTCGTCCGGAATCTCATCCCCACTTGTGGAGGAATCATAGTCTCTATCATCCTGTCCTCACTGGGATAATGCTCAAATAATGAAGATCATCACACTTTTATTTACTTACAACTCAAGAATTACAACTCAATACTTAGAACAAAATATGACTCTATGTGAATGCCTCCGGTGGTGTCCCGGGATGTGCAATGAATCAAGAGTGACATGTATGAAAAAATTATGAATGGTGGCTTTGCCACAAATACGATGTCAACTACATGATCATGCAAAGCAATATGACAATGATGGAGCGTGTCATAATAAACAGAACGATGAAAAGTTGCATGGCAATATATCTCTGAATGGCTATGGAAATGCCATAATAGGTAGGTGTGGTGGCTGTTTTGAGGAAGGTATATGGTGGGTTTATGGTATCAGTGGAAGTTGTGCGGCACTAGAGAGGCTAGCAATGGTGGAAGGGTGAGAGTGCGTATAATCCATGGACTCAATATTAGTCATAAAGAACTCACATACTTATTGCAAAAATCTATTAGTTATCAAAACAAAGTACTACGCGCATGCTCCTAGGGGGATAGATTGGTAGTAAAAGACCATCGCTCGTCCCCGACCACCACTCATAAGGAATACAATCAAAAAATAAATCATGCTCCGACTTCATCATATAACGGTTCACCATACCTGCATGTTACGGGAATCATAAACTTCAAACCAAGTATCTCTACAATCCACAATTACTCACTAGCATGACTCTAATATCACCATCCTCATATCTCAGAACAATCATAAGGATTCAAACTTCTCATAGTATTCAATGCACTTTATATGAAAGTTTTTATTATATCCCTCTTGGATGCCCATCGTATTAGGACTAAGTTCGTAATCTAAGCAAATTACCATCATGTTTAAGACTCTCAAAATAATATAAGTGAAGCATGAGTGTTCATATATTTCTTCAAAATAAAACCACCGTCGTGCTCTAAAAGATATAAGTGAAGCACTAGAGCAAACGACAAACTACTCCCAAAGATATAAGTGAAGATCAATGAGTAGTCGAATAATTATGTAACTATGTGAAGACTCTCTAACATTTAAGAATTTTAGGTCTTGGTATATTATTCAAATAGCAAGCAAAACAAAATAAAACAAAATGACGCTCCAAGGAAAACACATATCATGTGGTGAATAAAAATATAGCTCCAAGTAAAGTTACCGATGAACGAAGATGAAAGAGGGGATGCCATCCGGGGCATCCCCAAGCTTAGACTCTTGGTTCTCCTTGAGTATTGCCTTGGGGTGCCTTGGGCATCCCCAAGCTTAGGCTCTTGCCACTCCTTATTCCATAGTCCATCGAATCTTTACCCAAAACTTGAAAACTTCACAACACAAAACTCGACAGAAAACTCATAAGCTCCATTAGTATAAGAAAATAAAATCACCACTTACGTATTGTTGTGAACTGATTCTAAGTTCATATTGGTGTTATATCTGCTGTATTCCAACTTCTCCATGGTTCATACCCTCTGATACTACTCATAGATTCATCAAAATAAGCAAACAACACATAGAAAACAGAAACTGTCAAAAACAAAACAGTCTGTATTAATCTGTAACTCTCGAATACTTATGTAACTTAAAAAATCCAGCCAAATTAGGAAAACAGCAATTTGTGTTCCAATCCAAAGCGAAAAGAATCAGATCAAAATCACGTTTCTGTGAATTATTAAAACTAATTTACTGGGTGTAGAAGTTTCTGATTTTCTCAACACAACTAACACTGTAAGCTATCCCAAAGGTCTTACTTGGCACTTTATTGAAACGGAAGCTATAAAACATGATTACTACAGTAGCTTAATCATGTGAACACACAAAAACAGTAGGGGTAAATAACATGTGGGTTGTCTCCCAATCAGCGCTTTTCTTTAATGCCTTTTTAGCTAGGCATGTTGATGACAATGATGCTCACATAAAAGATAAGAATTGAAACATAGCGAGAGCATCATGAAGCATATGACTAGCACATTTAAGTCTAACCCACTTCATATGCATAAGGATTTTGTGAGTAAACAACTTATGGGAACAAGAATCAACTAGCATAGGAAAGCAAAACAAGCATAGCTTCAAGATTTTCAACACATAGAGATGAAACTTGATATTATTGCAATTCCTACAAGCATATATTCCTCCCTCATAATAATTTTCAGTAGCATCATGAATGAATTCAACAATATAACTATCACATAACGCATTATTTTCATGATGCATAAGTATAGAATTTTTATTACTTTCCACATAAGCAAATTTCTTCTCATGAATAGTAGTGGGAGCAAACTCAACAAAATAACTATCATGTGAGGCATAATCCAATTGAAAATTAAAATCAAGATGACAAGTTTCATGGTTATCATTATTCTATATAGCATACATGTCATCACAATAATCATCATAGATAGCAACTTTGTTCTCATAATCAATTGGAACCTCTTCCGCAATAGTGGATTCATCACTAAATAAAGTCATGACCTCTCTAAATCCACTTTCATAATTATCACAATAAGATTTAACACCCTCCAGGATCATTACTTCCTAAAGTTGACACTCTTACAAACCCACTTTCATCAGTATAATCATCATAAATAGGAGGCATGCTATCATCATAATGAATTTGCTCAGCCAAACTTGGGGGGCTAAAAATACCATATTCATCAAACATAGCATCCCCAAGCTTGTAGCTTTGCATATCATTAGCATCATGGATATTCAAGGAATAATTCATACTAACAACATTGCAATCATGCTCACCATTCAAATATTGTATGCCAAACATTTTATTGCATTCTTCTTCTAACACTTTGGCACAATTTTCTTTTCCATCGTATCACGAAAGACATTAAAAAGATGAAGCATATGAGGCAACCTCAATTCCATTTTTTGTAGTTTTCTTTTATAAACTAAACTAGTGATAAAACAAGAACTAAAAGATTCGATTGCAAGATCTAAAGATATACCTTGAAGCACTAACCTCCCCGGCAATGGCGCCAGAAAAGAGCTTGATGTCTACTACACAACCTTCTTCTTGTAGACGTTGTTGGGCCTCCAAGTGCAGAGGTTTGTAGCACAGTAGCAAATTTCCCTCAAGTGGATGACGTAAGGTTTATCAATCCGTGTGAGGCGTAGGATGAAGATGGTCTCTCTCAAACAACCCTGTAACCAAATAACAAAGAGTCTCTTGTGTCCCCGACACACCCAATACAATGGTAAATTGTATAGGTGCACTAGTTCGGCGAAGAGATGGTGATACAAGTGCAATATGGATGGTAGATGTAGGTTTTTGTAATCTGAAATTATAAAAATAGCAAGGTAGCAAGTAACAAAAGTGAGCGAAAACGGTATTGCAATGCTTCGAAACAAGGCCTAGGGTTCATACGTTCACTAGTGCAAGTTCTCTCAACAATGATAACATAATTAGATCATATAACAATCCCTCAACGTGCAACAAAGAGTCACTCCAAAGTCACTAATAGCGGAGAGAACCAAAGAGATTATTGTAGGGTACAATATCACCTCAAAGTTATTCTTTCCGATTAATCCATTGGGCTATTCCTATAAGTGTCACAAACAGCCCTAGAGTTCGTAGTAAAATTACACCTTAGGACACACATCAACAAAAACCCTAATGTCACCTAGATACTCCAATTTCACCACAAGTATCCGTGGGTTTGATTATACGATATGCACCACACAATCTCAGATTCATCTATTCAACCAACACAAAGAACTTCAAAGAGTGCCCCAAAGTTTCTACCAGAGAGTCAAGACGAAAACATGTGCCAACCCCTATGCATAAGTTCACAAGGCCACGGAATCCGCAAGTTGATCACCAAAACATACATCAAGTGAATCACGTGAATATCCCATTGTCACCACAAGTAAGCACATGCAAGACATACATCAAGTGTTCTCAAATCCTTAAAGACTCAATCCGATAAGATAACTTCAAAGGGAAAACTCAACCCATTACAAGAAGGTAGAGGGGGAGAAACATCATATGATCCAACTATAATAGCAAAGCTCGCGGTACATCAAGATCATGCCATATCAAGAACACGAGAGAGATAGATCAAACACATAGCTACTGGTACATACCCTCAGCCCCGAGGGTGAACTACTCCCTCCTCGCCATGGAGAGCGCCGAGATGATGAAGATGGCCACCGGTGATGGAACCCCCCTCCGGCAGGGTGCCGAAACAGGGCCCCGATTGGTTTTTGGTGGCTACAGAGGCTTGCAGCGGCGGAACTCCCGATCTAGGTTCTGTTCTGGAAGTTTCTGTATTTATAGGAATTTTTGGCGTCGGTTTCATGTCAGGGGGTCTCCAAGGCAACCACGAGGTAGGGGCACGCGACCCTCGTGGATGACTCGGGACTCTTCTGGCCCAACTCCTTTGCTTCGAGGGCTTCTTCTAGTCCATAAAAAATCTTCGTAAATTGGCAGGTCAATTGGACTGTGTTTGGTATTCCTTTTCTGTAAAACTCAAAAACAAGGAAAAAACAGAAAAATGGTACTGGGCTCTAGGTTAATAGGTTAGTCCCAAAAATCATATAAAATAGCATATAAATGCATATAAAACATCCAAGATAGATAATATAATAGCAAGAAACAATAAAAAAATTATAGATACGTTGGAGACATATCATGAACTACTCAACCATGGAGGATGAGTTGTTGTGCGATGTGTGGCTAGCCGTATCCATGGATTTCATAGGCAGGAGCAGTGGGGAGCCCTTCTCAGAGCAAGTGCATGAAAAGCACATTTGCGCCCTACGACATGTACATCATTCAACCACGCAACGTGAGGTCATTGTCGTATCGCTGGCACGCTATCCAGATCTGCGTCACCAAGTTCTGCGACGTGGTTCGTCAGCTCGAGACAAGGAGGCCATTACACGAGGCAGAGGACAAGATTGTAAACTTTACTTCGTCTTGCTCAACTTGTTGATTGATCCATTCACTTAATGTTGGTCTACACACTATATGTAGCCCACAAGCGCCGTCGTGGTGTACCACCGGGCAGAGGCACGGCCATTTACGTGTGCACACTGTTGGATGAAGCCAGTGGCGGAGCTAGCAGCAGGTTAAGCTTGGGGCTACACTATGTTGACTGATAAATTTCTGTGATTTTCTATACTTTGTATGAAGGAATTATAAGGGAAGTTGTTGCTAGGCCTGTGGTTATAGCCATAGTTGCAGCAGGCCTGTCTCCGCCACTTGATGAAGCTGAAGGGGGAGTATATGTGAAACGACATGATTCGTTCATGAAAAACTTGTTCGACATCCGAGATCTAGTCGAATTAGAGACATTGTTGTACTAGATTTAATTTGCATGCCATATATGGATTATTTGTGCTTTTTTCTATTCGGACTTTGATGAGTATCGATCGGTTTGCAGAATTTCGTCTAGTTAGTTAAAATGTATGCAGCTTGCATTAGATGTCGTCTTTCCGCATCTATGTCTGTGGACTGGTCCCCCCTATCCATGGACTGGTCCCTCCCCCCATCTGCGGACGGATGCGGGAGAAAATTTGCAGGTTGCCATTGGAGATTACAAGCAAAGGATTTAGTATAAGAATGGTTATAGGAGGGAGTATACGATATTTGCAATGTCATGGGTTATGAAAAGCACGAGTAAAAACCCTTGAAGTGAGTGTAGCTCACATGGTTAGGACCCTTGTCATGGGATCATCCCGCCCGTATTCAAGTCCCAAACTTGATAGATAGAATACACCCTTTTTCTTCTAGTTTTTTATTTCATGCTTCTTGGCAATGTTCTTTATGGGAAAACGTCTTTCCCGTCAGTTAAGAGACACCTACGGTGATTTCGTCATGTCAAGATTTATTGGCTTAGCCTCTCTGACCCGGAGGTGCTCATAGGTTTCATAGGGATAAAGTGTTCGTGTGCATCTGTACCATGTATCTCAGAAAAAAAAACAAAAGTGAGTAGCAATACGTATCAATGGCCAACGGTAGGTTTCCCGTGTGACAAGAAGTGGTGAGAGTTTCGTTGCAGAACATGGAAAACCAAATGCACATTGCACAGTGCATTAGATGAAATCATAATAATATGGGTTAATTGGATAAATGCCACTCGGATTCTGGCGATTCTGAGAAATGACTGCATAAATTATGAAAGATGCCACTATAAAATTTGCAAACTTTGAAACACGTCACCGCGGACTTTGAAAAATGCCGCTAAGTTTGAAAATTGCAGCGGCGTTTCTCGGAATCGTCAGAATCCGAGTGGCATTTATCAAATTAACCCTAATAATATTAAAGTTTGGAGTTGGTGTAGGGAAAAGCATGTTTGAGAAGAAACTGAAAATTCATATTCATCTGAGTATGTTTGACCAATTACATACCTACATTTATTTATTTTGTGACCTATATTCTTTTTGTTTGAACATGATATGTTCATTTAATTATTCTCTTTCAAACATGACCGAGAACAGCAGGACAAACTACTTGTTGCTTGGTACTAGTCATATTTTCAATTAATGTACACTCGTGTGGGACTTATTTTGGGACGGAGGGAGTAGTACTTAAGCCAATAAGCATACAGAGTATTTAGTTTCATAATACGCATGTATAAAATATTTCAGAACACTGACGCTCCACCTGTTACATGTCCCAACGCATTTGTCAGCCGATTATGTGCAGGCTTACACGTAATCGGATCCTTGGCGGGCCATACCCTTGTACCCCCCTCTCACTTTAGTGTTCTAAACGCTCAGCAAGATGCTTCCACGCTGAATGGTTCAGAGGATGCTTGGATACGTTTTAGTTCCGTAACTAAAACTAATGGGACTAAAACTTGCTAGCCTCACCCATGCTTGAATACAAATACTAAATAGACTAAAATGAGTTAATGAGCATTTATTATCATCCAAACCCTCCAATCCCGAACTCGCATGTATTAAAGGAGAGGAGTTAAATGAGGAGAGAGAAGACTAATCCACATTTTAGTAGGGTTCCCCTGGCTAAATTTTTTTAGTCACAAGACTAGTTCTACTCTCTCTTTAGTCAGGGATGATTGAAACTTTAGTCTCTAAAAGAGACTAGTTTTAGTCAGACTAAAAATAGTCCCTTGAATCCAAGCATGGCCTCAGACTTGACACAGCTTCATCATACTTACGAGGGAAACGCGTCGGTCGACCTGCTGATGGAGCAATTCGTGTCGTTTTGCTTTGATTAGTGCCGGTCCAGAATACGTCAATACAAATTCTAAAGTGTGAGGTGCATAGCCTTGGTTGTGTTGAGAAGAGTTGGATGCGGACATGCGGTGACAGCAACTCCTACTAGCTAGTAGTACTGTCAATAATTCCTCGCAGAAGGGGAGAAAAGAGTACTACTGGCAATTATTGGAGGCGGAAAAGATGTAGCTACAAGGTTTAGGCAGGCAGTGGTACCTTGCTACTTCATTATATGCGTGCGTGCTTCCATTCATATGTACTTGCATGCCAATGAGTGACCGGTTGTACATGTACTACTTGCATGTTCGCACGTACGCACTTAGGCAGTAGTAGTACTGGAATAGCTATAGCCGATTATACATCGCAGTAATGGACAGACGTGTGCACAGTGCACGCATGCGTAGTGGACAGCAGCAAATAAACAGACCTGCCGCCAGCCCCTGAGGCGGCTGTCCCAGCTGCTACAGTCCTGCCGCCAGCCTCTCAGGCGGCAGGGTCCCACAGCGCCAGCCCGTTCCGTTCTGCCGGCCTATTCACGTTCCAAGCAGCGTGCCGCCTGACGCTATGGCGGCAGGTGCCACGTGTTGCCTGGCGCGCCTGCCGCCATGGCCGAGGGGGTCTTTTTTATCAAATCATCTCAGAGGGGGTCTTTTCTAGCAATTCAATTGCGCAGGTGGTCTTTTTCGATAAAAAATCGCTAAGCCTAACTCTACAGAGTCGTGACCAGCACAGACATGCTAGGCCTGCATTGTCGTTTACATACACTGTCACTGTTCGTTAAGACGCGAGATCTCCGGTGTGCGTATCTCTGTACCATTGCGTTGTCTGTAATTATACCGAAAAAGATCCCGTATGCTTAGCCTGAATCTTGCACCAATAACCCATTTGGAACAATCCAAAACCGTCTGAAGAGATCTTCGGCATGGACTATTCTCCGCCCGGCGTCCGGGGCACAAAGCCCTGCGCTTTTTAATCGCCGGAAAGAAAAAGAAAAGAGAGCTCGGGCGCTTTGACGCGTTTTCAGGGAACGCATCAAATTGGCTGGCACCGTCTGCTCCCTGGATTTTTCTTTTCAGGCCAGTCAGAACAAGTCGTCGGCCGATCTGCCGCCGCTGCCGACGTCGGCCACTTTCTTTTCACCCCTGCTGCAGCACGGAGGCCGCCGTGCGCAGCGCGCACCGGAGTTATGACGTACTACGCGGCCAAGATATGCTGTACCCGAGTTTCCCTGGAAACGAGAAGGGTAGAATCGCGTGGTACTCCGCACCCGACGGGAACGGGAGCGAAAGACCCAACGAACGACAATGCGGTGCGGTGCGGCAGGGTGGGGTGGGCCTGTCGAGAGTAAATTGCATAGAAGTACCATAATTGAGGTATTGGAAGTAGATTAGTACCAAGTTTGGTAATTTTTACGTGTCGGTACCAAGTCTGGGGCTAGACGTTACAAAAAGGTCTAAATCACGTATAAACGCGTATTGACGGTGTATCTGACCGGCGGGGCCCGCATGTCAGCTGCCGATGTGGCATTCTTTTTGCAGAAACCCCCCACACAGCGGCGCCCGGTCTGGATCGAGGGGAGAATCCATCGAGCCCGAGCTCCCACTCGCATCACCACGACCGCCGGAGCTGCCCCTGCTCGCACCGCCGCGGCCTCTGCTCGTGGCCTCCACCGTCTCCTTCGGGGCCTCTGCACAACGGAAGCGCCTCCCTCCCCCCTCTCCCCGTCCGAGCTCAACGCCATCTCCGCGCTCATCCCGCGGCTCATCTCCGAGGGCCAGGTCCCCGCCGCCGGCCGCCTCCTCTCCGCGGCGCTCCTCCTGCCCGGCTCCCCGGAGCGCCTCCCGTTCCCTCCGCTCGCGGAGCACCTCGCCTCCCTCCCCACGCCCACCCTGGCCTTCGCCCTGCTCACCGCGCTCCGCCACCACCCCGTCCGCCCCTCGCCGCTCCCGCTCGCCACCCCGCTCCTCGGCCACCTCCTCGCGATGCGCCGCGCCCACGAGGCCGCCTCCGTGCTTCGCTGGCTCTGCCGCCCCGACTCCCCACGCCGGCCCGACGACGCCACCTACGGCATCGCCGTCGCCCGGTTCTGCAGGCTCGGGGACCCCAGGAGCGCGCTCGTCGCCCTCGGCAAGATGGCCTCCGACGGGTCCTGCCCTCGCTGGAGCTGCAGGAGGCGGTGCGACGCTACAGGACGCGAGGATCGAGGAGGCGTGGGCGCTGGAGGAGGCTATGCGGGCGCCGGAGTCCAAGAAGACGAGAACCAAGGCGGCGCGTCAAGAGAGAGAGCTTCGGGTGAGAGAGAGAGAAGAAAAAATGGAAGGAGGAAGAGAAGGAGAGAGGCAGGGTGTGAGGACGGCCTGGTCCTGGTCGCCGGTGGTGGTGCTCCGGTGGCCGGCCGGCAGCGCGGCGAGGAGGAGCCCAGGGCGGGGCGGGGGCTACGGGAGGCGAATGAGCTCGGGCTCGAGGGGCTCCTCCCCTCGATCCAGATCAGGCCCCGCCGCTGTGAGGACGAAGGAGGTGCAAGGGGTTTCTGCAAAAAGAATGCCACATCGGCAGCTGACATGCAGGCCCCGCCGGTCAGATACACCGTCAATACACGTTTATACGCGATTTAGACCTTTTTGTAACGTCTAGCCCCAGATTTGATACTGACACGTAAAAATTACCAAACTTGGTACCAATCTGTTTCCAGTGCCCCAATTGTGATACTTATGTGTAATTTACTCGCCTGTCGCCTATGGCCTATCCATGGCACGCGAGAGGGGACCGCGTCGTGTACTTGTGTCGTGCATAACGAGTCAAACGATCGGTCGTTCGCATCGCATCACATCGCGTTGCCGAACCCAAACCTACCCGCGAGCGCGCCCCAGCCAAGTTGTTGCTGCTGTTGACCCCACGCCCGGGTGGAAAAACTCCGAGGCGGCCACACCGCCACAGGCCGCCTTGTTCGGTGCAGTTGGGTGGGGTGGCGCGGTCGCTCGCCCACACGCGCCCCGGGGATGAGCCGGCGTGCGCGACTTTGCGCCATGGAATCACACGTCCCTCGCTCGCTCGCTCGCTCGGCGAAAAAATGGTTGGTGACAGCACCCGGTCAGTTCGGATTTCAGACGTGCGGGAGTGGGCGAGGTGCGTGTGTGTGCAGCTTGCGGATAGAGACGTTCTGTTGTGGATGGACACCTTCCATCTCCCATCTTGGTTCTATTCTAGCGAGTAGTAGTACTCCTGCAAGGCAAGGCACTACTGATGCAACCGACATGCAGCTGATGCGATCGAGGCGAGCTGAGGGACATGTACTTGGCTTCGGTGGAGCGCGCGCGGTCTGTTTCCATGGTACTATCGCATCGAGCCGAAGCTGACGTTTCGTTGTGGATGGACGGGGCAACTTCTTCTTCCAGCTCCGTGATTATATTCTCGTAGCTAGGTAGGGTGTGCAGTGTGCTCTTAGGCTGGTCATAGTGGGGAGTAACTTAGAGTAGTAACATGCATATGTTACTACTCTATGTTACTACCCTTATAGTGGGAAGTGTCATATGTGTAGTAACATACACATGTTTATTTATTATCTTGTAGACTCATTTTGCATTGAAAAGCGCTATGTGATGGTAACATATTAGGTTACTTTATTTGCCTCTCTCCTCATTAACTACTTGCCACATCAACATTTTTACTTATGTGACATCTATGTTACTACCTATGTTACTCCCATTATGACCAGCCTTATTCGGGAATGATGCAGCCACCGCAACCGATGCGATCGAGGACACGGCTTCGGAGACGATGATGCCCCCACGACGATGTTCAGTCTAGCGCGGTACATTTTTCGCATGTGTGCGATGGTGCCACACTGCCATGGCATCAACCCGGCCGACGTGCGGTGTATTAAAAAGAAGAGAATCTCGGCGAGCAATGCGGCCAAGGATATGGACTGATGGCCGGCTGAACCGAGGTCCAACACCTGGAAACGGGAATCGGGGCCGGCACGGCGAGAAATAATAAACTCGGTCGAGGGCGATGGGCTGCAGCCAGCCGGAGCGGGTCAGCGGGGCGACATGGTGTACTGGCGCCACGGCGGACGCTCGCGTGCGGTTCCCACGATGGAACGCACGATCAGTGTGCGTGTTACGAACGCCCAGTGCTTGCGGGCAGTAGAGTGCCACGGCTCTCACCAGTCGCCACCACACATCTTGCCTTCGACGCTTGATTTTTCTTGCTGAAAATTCAGTCAAAATATGTACTACTAGCATGGAGTTCAGTTCCTCGTCGGTGGTCGCAGCTGCCGAACGTGCCATGCTTCTTTGACCTGTAGTGGGCCGAGGTAGCCCCCGCGCGCATCTTCAGAAGATTTTGCAGTTTAGGAGCTTCCCAATCCCTGTTTAGCGCTTCAGGCGCCATATATAGTGTTAACGGTATAAGGAGCACACCCCGCGAACCACGTTCTCAGTTAATGGCCGGCCCATCGGCCTACGCAGAAGCTCCAACGGTTTTGTGAAGCTTCTAGAAACTTCTCGTAGGTTTTTCCCGTTTTCTCTCTTTTTTGATCATTTTTTCCAATAAAGAACAAATTTCAATTTCATGATTTTTTTATTCATGAATTTTCAAATTCATGTTTTTTTAAATCATTTGCGAATGTTTTTCAATGCCTAGTTTTTTAAAAATTCCATGAACGGTTTTCAAATTCGTGAGTTTTTGTAAAAAAAAGTGCAATTTTTTCAAAAAAAATCCATGTTTTTTTAAAATGCCATAATTTTTTTCCAATTTTTTTAAAGAATGAAATTTCCCAAATTCATGAACGTTTATTCAATGTGTTTTTGTTTTTATATTTGAGAATATTTTTTGAATTTCTATTTTTTTAAAAATTCTCAAACTTCTTAAAATTCATGATTTTTTCACTATATAATTTTTGTAATGTGATAAATTATCATAATTTAGTTTTTTCCTGAAAATGTAACTATCATTGATTTTTTAATGACGAGACCAAACTATCGAGGTAGGCGATCAAAAGGGAAAGCTCACGCGAGCGATTGTGCGCGGGAAGAATTACTGGGCCGTGACCCAACCTGTGTAAGGGCTAGCGCTAGTCCTAATTTCGGGTGCATGATGAGCCTCACAACGATCAACACTACTTGGCGCCCTCTCAGCCGCCGCCACGTGTCGCGCTCTGGGCAGTCCCTCCGGCTTTTGTTTTCACATTTTTCCGCACGCATTTTCGGATTTTTAAAGATTTTTTTTGAATTTTTTCGACCTTTTGGTTTCCCACTGGTCTTCCTTAGCTCTTGGGGGGAAAAAAATCGGATTTTTTTGCGCGAGAAACACGTTTTTTTGCTTCCATAAGAGGCATGGTTTTACTTCCGCGAGAGTTACGGTTTTGCTTTTGCGAGAGGCACAACCATTCCTCTCGGAAACGAAAACAAAATATATTTTTTATTTTTCTTCTTCCGCGAGAGGTACGGTTTTGCTTCTACGAGAGGCACGACCGTGCCTCTCGGAAACAAAAAAAACATGTTTTCTGTTTTTTTCCTTCCGCGAGAGGTACGGTTTTGCTTCCGCGAAAGGTCGTGCCTCTCGGAAACGGAAAAAACGCGTTATCTGTTGTTTTTCCTTCCGCGAGAGGCGCGGTTTTGCTTTCGGGCCACTCGGAAACGAAAAAAAATATGTTTTTTTCTTTCGCGAGAGGCAAGGTTTTGCTTCCACGAGAGGCACAGTTGTGATTTCGCGAGAGACACGAACGTGACGCTTTCGGAAAGGGGAAAAAACTGTGCTCCCATTTCGGATTTTTCGACCGGTTTTTGTCGTGAAAAGAAAGTTCGTGAAAACCTATCAACATGGGATCTAGTTTTCAAGATCTTGACACGCGGAATTCAATGGTGAAAACCGTTCGAGATTTGGATGCACGGGTTAAGAGATAAAACGTTTTCAACAAACGGATCTACGATAAAAGGGAAAACTCACAGGTTGCGATAAGTTACGCACATGCAGCGCACCACTTGTCACAACCTGGGAAGATGAGAATGATCTTTGCAAAGACTATTCCTCATTTAGTGATTTCGGCCAGATAGGAGCTCTCTGCGAGCTTATTGTAAAGTTGTTGTCTTTCGGAGGGTGGCCAGGGTGGGCCGCGACCCACCTTGGGATTTTGACATGGCCTATATACCTATACCTATAGAGGTGGGTCAGAGAAGAAAATACATGGCCCGACAACGCCTCTCGCTTGCAGCCAAACCGCACGCACGCGGGACTGCCTAACACCTAGCCGCCGGCCACCCCGTCCCCGCCTCTGCCTGCCACATCGGTCACCGCCCGCCCATGAGGCTCCTCCGCTCTCGCCTCCCCCTTGCGTCATCGGCCTGCCCGACGCTCGGCGCTAGCCGCACCACCATCCCAGGCACGACCCTGCCATGTCCCGGACTCCCGGCCGCCTGGCGCCGCTGCAAACCGGTGGCGACCGCCTAGGCTGCACTCCCGCACTCGGCTCGTTCTGATTTGAGGTACCGTTCATCCATTCTTCAATTCATATTTTTTTAATTTAGGGTTTGCTTGATATTTTTTTGTGTTGTGCTCTGCATAGTAGTACAATACATGAACCGATGAAAAACACATAATTAAGCGTATTATTTCTTTCAATTTAATTGTGTCGTTATGAATTTATGACTAATTGAAAGTAAATTCTTATTGCGGAATTATCCAAGAATGAAGATGACTAGAGATATTGCAAAACTTTCTCACCAACATGCTTTAGTCAAGAGCAAGTTAAGAAATAAGACGCTGACAATATTTTGGATGATTGCCTAGTCACATATGTTGGGCAGGATGCTTTTTATCAGGTGAATGAAGATGATATAATTGATACTTTGATGACCAAACAAAAGGGTAGGCTAGAAATATAGTCTTCTTTAACTTCTCAAGGTATGAAAAACTATAATGATCTATTTCTGAGGTATCTACAAAACTGAGACCTGAATGAAATTTTTAGTATGTTTGTTAGACTATATTGATCTATTTTCTGTGGTATCTGCAATTAATTAAAACATTTACATGTTATAGTTATTGTCCATTTTTTTGAAGGTGGACCACCCTGTTATCAAATGCTGGCGGAGCACACTATTAATTAATTTTAGCTAGGAAGGAAGCTTAAAAAAACAACAAGCCTTCTCCTTGATTTTCATAAGAAACCAACAAACCGTTATAACCAGTGGTAAATCAAAGAAAAAGAAAGATTCTTTCGCCGCGTTGCCCTCTTGCCGCCCCCGCTCATGCGACTCGGGCGGGGTCGAAACCCTAGCCGTCGGGGCACTCCTTCCTTCCCTACTTGCTCCGTTGCCGGCGGTGGCGGGGGTCACCCTCTCTTTTCGTGTCATGAGTGTTGTGCGGAGCCCCTCAGCGTGAGGAGGCACGACTGATTTGGCCTTGGCGGCACGACAACCGGCCATGTCTTGCGGCGATGGCTGCTGGCGCGGCGGCAGGCCCTGCCTTGGGCTGTGGTGATGGTTGCGTTCAGGGGCGGAGACTGGATTTGCGGCGACAAGCCATCTGACCTCGGATCGGCGACATCGACATGGAAGGCTTGCTGGATGGGTCGGCGGCATGTGTGGTCTGGCCTCTGATCGGATTTGATCTAGCCAGTGTGGCCTGCTCGCGGCGCGGTGGCATAGATTGATGGTGGCCGGTGTGCACGATGCTAGATGGAGGTTCGCCGAGCAGATCCGGGTGAAACCTTGCACTCAGAAAAAGAAAAGGAGAAGTGTATAGGAGAGCGTGGGCGTGCCTATGCCTGACTCCGGCAAGACCTCGGCAGGAAGATAGCAGGGGTGCGGGACAGAAAAAGAGAAGTGTGGGAGGGTCAGCTAGGGATGTCAAGTGGGTCCTGTTTAATCCCGTTTAAAGTTCATTTATGATATGATAGTTTAATTTTTTTTTGTTTATTTGATGAAAATGAACTATCAAGCTAGTAAAAACTAACTAAATGGGATTGCAGACTTCATTTATTTGCCACTTACATCCTAGCGACTCACCAGATAAGCAGTGGCGATGACCTTGACGGCGGTCTACAACGGCAAGGATAATGACATCAAATAGAGCTCTGCATGGGAGCAAGCGCCGGTTGTCAGGTAGGTGCGAACATCCCCAAGAGCTTCCCAAGATGATGGAAGCAAAGTGCTCCACGCTCATGGTGGCAGTGGGCGCTCGGCTCAATCAAGTGGATCAACTGTTGTATCTAGGACATGATTGAAAGACAAGAAGATATGTTTGCCATAGAAGAGGAAAAGACTCCACTAAGGCTGGTTGTAATGAGAAGTATCATATACTAGTATCATACATGTGATATTAATGTATTATATTACCTCCATAATATACAGTATCATATATTAGTATCATGTAGTATTTTATTTGCGAACCAACCTGTGGTTGAGATGGTTAGGTGGACAGTGATATCCTCAACCCACCAGGGTTCAAATCCTGGTGCTCGCATTATTCCTGAATTTATTTCAGGATTTCCGGCGATGCGCTTTCAGTGGGAGGAGACGTTCCCGTCGATGACGAGGCGCCTACGGTGACTTCGTAAATCTCAAGATGATATGCCGGCTCAGTCTCTCGGAGGTGCTCATAGGGGTAGGGTGTGCATGTGTGCGTTCATAGGGGTGAGTGTATGCGCGTGTATATGCGCGCTTGTGTCTGTACTGATGCTAAAAAGAAAATGTAGTACTCTATTCATTGCCATGCCTGACACAAAGTAGCATATCATTTAATATGATACGGTATCATGATATGATACTACACCCTCTATTTTTTCATTTAATACTATGACACCTCATTAAAATTGCCTAGTTGACATGCATGATACTAGCTATGATACTACCATTACGACCAGCCTAAACACATGTATTGGTCGGCATTAAAATGATTGCATCCATAGTAGGCCTGGTGGCCTTGCGTGGCGGTGCTCAGTTCGATGTGTGTTGAAAGATTGTTGCTATTTTGATGAGGTTTTTTCACATATCAGAGAGGGTTAGAATCAACAGTTCTGCTTCTATAGACCCCTTTAAACACATTGATAGTTGAGATTACTTTATACCCTTTCATAATAAAGGGTAGAATATTTCTTTTAAAGTACGTCTTCTAAATGGAGACCTCCGATACATAGGCACATAGCCTGCGTACCATACAAGCTAATCGTAGAGGCAAGTAGCCGGTGTTTTGCGCAAGGGCGGCTAACCTGGGCCGACCCATTTGTTGGTATGTTTTGTGCAAAGGGCGGCTCACCTGGGCCGTCCCATATATTGGTGCAGGGAGAAAATTCGTTACAAAAAAGGATGGCGTTTGGATTCGAACCTGCATCCTCTATGTGATGAGTGCGCTGTGCTAGCCGCTAAACCTTCAAACTTTGGTGCTCAACTATCAACGCGAAATTTAGGAAACTTATTGTCCCGGCAAAACTTAAAACATGAGCTGAGAAAATTAAGATAAACCAAAGTGTGCGACAGGGAACAAACTTGGGACCTCGCGCAAGTCTACCATTTCGGTAGCCACTATACTAAATGAGATTTAGTGTCCAAAAAGGTAGCCCGGTCTATATGAACCATAAGCCGTGATATTTTTTTTAAAAAAAATCCGATCTCATTTACTTTTTGGATTTTTTAGACACGCGATCATTTAAAATCTGCAATTAAAAGAAACTAAGACATTTTGTGAAAACGTGAATGTTTTTTGGGAAATAGGAAATGAACAAAATTGAAAATGGTAACATTTTTTGAAATTGTGAACAACTTTTGGGAAATGCGACATTTTCAAATTTGTGATTTAAGAAAATAAAAAATTTGTGAAAATGTGATTTTTTGGGAATCTCAAACATTTGTTTTAGAAAGGAAAACACATTGAAAAGTAGAACATTTCGAAAACAGGAACAAAACTGAAAACACGAACATTTTAGAAAACTACAAACAATTTTTTTACAGTGCAAACATTACTTTGAAATTCTCCAAACATTTATTTAATGTGCGAAAAACTTTGAAATCAAGAATATTTTTTGAATTTGGGAACAAATTTTGTAAACTCATCGTCCTGATTACACTGTTTGCCACCCGACTACGCTGCCGCTCGTGATATGTAGAAGCAAGAAATGTATAAGGATCAACTACTGTATCGATGGAAGAAAACATGTGTTCGTTTACTGTGCCTACACGTATACGAATGCACACACACTTGTTATTGAGAAACATGTTTTCTCAAACATGGTAAAAATAAATAGATTTTCTAAATCTTTTTCACCGGGAACTTTTATTGAATTTGTGAACAAAATTTGTGATTTTTTTGTGAAAATAAACAGAAAATAAATAAAATAAACATGAGAAACAAGAAAAATAAAAAATAAAATAAAATACTAAAGGGGAAACCAGCCAGAAAAGCGATTGCGGAACCTTCTGAAAGGTTCCAAAAACCGGAGCCTTCTACCTATCCGGACACCCTATGTTAAACATGGTCTAGTATTGGATATTCTTGAAATGAAACAACCTTTTACAAGAAGGTGGGGATACTCATAGTAGGCATTCATGTCAGGTTTGAACGATTTCCGACTCCATAGGCAAGTTGTGACATGTTCTGTCATTTTATCGATCTTTTTTGACCGAGAAAACTCCAGAAAATGCAAAAATTATCGGAAACCAAAACAACTTGGCATGATGTCTTGAATTGATCATAGAAGGTCACGAAAAAAATTGAGGCCATTTCAAGGATGTGGAGAAACAACATGCTCTCAGACGAAGCCTTCTAGCATACCTAGACACCATCCGTTAAACATCGTTTAGTTTTAGAAATTCTTGAATTGACCCTAAATTTTGCAAGTGCATGGCTATGGTAGGCATTCGTGCCAGGTTTGAACGAATTTTGACACCTTATGCAAGTTGCGACACGTCTGACAATTTTTTGACTGGGAAAACTCCAGGAAATGCAAAATTTGTCAAAAACCAAAATACTTTAGTATGGTGCCTTGAATTGGTCATACAAGGCATAGAAAAAAAATTGGGGTCATTTGAAGGATATCGGGAAACATCGTGCTCCCAGACGAAGCCTTCTGGCCTAGCCGGGCACTCTCCGTTGGACATGGTCTATGTTTGTACATCCTTCAAATGATCCCAAATCTTGCAAGTAGGTGGTGAAGGAAATATGCCCTAGAGGCAATAATAAATTAAAGTTATTATTTATTTCCTTATTTCATGATAAATGTTTATTATTCATGCTAGAATTGTATTAACCGGAAACATGATACATGTGTGAATACATAGACAAACTGAGTGTTGGAGAACGTTGCAGAAAATTAAAATTTTTCCTACGGTTTCACCAAGATCCATCTATGAGTTCATCTAAGCAAGGAGTCATGGAAGAGAGATTGCATCTACATACCACTATGTAGATCGTGCGGAAGAGTTCAAAAGAACGGGGTTGAAGTAGTCGTTCTCGTCGTGATCCTATCACCGGAGATCCTAGCGCCGAACGGATGGCACCTCCGCGTTCAACACACGTACGGTCAGCGTGACGTCTCCTCCGTCTCGATCCAGCAAGGGGGAAGGAGAGGTTGATGATGAAAGATCCAGCCACAGCACAACGGCGTGGTGATGGTGGAACAACAGCACTCCGGCAGGGCTTCGCCAAGCACGTGACGGAGGAGGAAGAGGTGTAGCAGGGGGAGGGAGGCGCCAGAACTTCAGGGGTGCGGCTGCCCCCCTCCCCCTCCCTTTATATAGACCCCCAGGAGGGGGGGCGCCGGCCCTGGGAGGTCCAATCTCCCAAGGGGGCGGCGGCCAAGGGGGTGGAGTACCCCCCAAGGCAAGTGGGGCGCCCCCCCCACCCTAGGGTTTCAACCCTAGGCGCAGGGGGTGGGCCAAGGGGGGCGCACCAGCCCACTATGGACTGGTTCCCTTCCCCACTTCGGCCCTTGGGGCCCTCCGGGATGGGTGGCCCCACCCGGTGGACCCCCGGGACCCTTCCGGTGGTCCCGTTACAATACCGGGTGACCCCGAAACTTTCCCGATGGCCGAAATACCACTTTCTATATATAATTCTTCACCTTCGGACCATTCCGGAACTCCTCGTGACGTCCGGGATCTCATCCGGGACTCCGAACAACATTCGGTATACTGCATACTTGTATTCATACAACCCTAGCGTCACCGAACCTTAAGTGTGTAGACCCTACGGGTTCGGGAGACACGTAGACATGACCGAGACAGCTCTCGGGCAATAACCAACAGCGGGATATGGATACCCATGTTGGTTCCCACATGCTCCTCGATGATCTCATCGGATGAACCACGATGTCGAGGATTCGAACAACCCCGTATACAATTCCCTTTGTCAATCGGTACGTTACATGCCCGAGACTCGATCGTCGGTATCCCAATACCTCGTTCAGTCTCGTTACTGGCAAGTCACTTTACTCGTACCATAATGCATGATCCCGTGACCAAACACTTGGTCACTTTGAGCTCATTATGATGATGCATTACCGAGTGGGCCCAGAGATACCTCTCCGTCATACGGAGTGACAAATCCCAGTCTCGATCCATGTCAACCCAACAGACACTTTTGGAGATACCTGTAGTGCACCTTTATAGTCACCCAGTTATGTTGTGACGTTTGGTACACCCAAAGCACTCTTACGGTATCCGGGAATTACACGATCTCATGGTCTAAGGAAGATATACTTGACATCGAAAAAGCTCTAGCAAAACGAACTACATGATCTTGTGCTATGCTTAGGATTGGGTCTTGTCCATCACATCATTCTCCTAATGATGTGATCCCGTTGTCAATGACATCTAATGTCCATAGTCAGGAAACCATGACTATCTGTTGACCAACGAGCTAGTCAACTAGAGGCTCACTAGGGACATGTTATGGTCTATGTATTCACACGTGTATTACGATTTCCGGATAATACAATTATAGCATGAATAAAAGACAATTATCATGAACAAGGAAATATAATAATAACCCCTTTTATTATTGCCTCTAGGGCATATTTCCAACAGTCTCCCACTTGCACTAGAGTCAATAATCTAGTTACATTGTGATGAATCGAACACCCATAGAGTTCTGGTGTTGATCATGTTTTGCTCGCGAGAGAGGTTTAGTCAATGGATCTGCGACATTTAGATCCGTATATACTCTGCAAATATCTATATCTCCATCTTGAACATTTTCACGGATGGAGTTGAAACGACGCTTGATGTGCCTGGTCTTCTTGTGAAACCTGGGCTCCTTGGCAAGGGCAATAGCTCCAGTGTTGTCACAGAAGAGTTTGATCGGCCCCGACGCATTGGGTATGACTCCTAGGTCGGTGATGAACTCCTTCACCCAAATAGCTTCATGCGCTGCCTCCGAGGCTGCCATGTACTCCGCTTCACATGTAGATCCCGCCACGACGCTCTGCTTGCAGCTGCACCAGCTTACTGCTCCACCATTCAACATATACACGTATCCGGTTTGTGACTTAGAGTCATCCAGATCTGTGTCGAAGCTAGCATCGACGTAACCCTTTACGACGAGCTCTTCGTCACCTCCATAAACGAGAAACATGTCCTTTGTCCTTTTCAGGTACTTCAGAATATTCTTGACCGCTGTCCAGTGTTCCTTGCCGAGATTACTTTGGTACCTTCCTACCAAACTTACGGCAAGGTTTACATCAGGTTTGGTACACAACATGGCATACATAATAGATCCTATGGCTGAAGCATAGGGGATGACACTCATCTCTTCTATATCTTTTGCCGTGGTCGGGCATTGAGCCGAGCTCAATCTCACACCTTGCAATACAGGCAAGAACCCCTTCTTGGACTGATCCATTTTGAACTTCTTCAAAATTTTATCAAGGTATGTGCTTTGTGAAATACCTATGAGGCGTCTCGATCTATTTCTATAGATCTTGATGCCTAATATATAAGCAGCTTCTCCAAGGTCCTTCATTGAAAAACACTTATTCAAGTAGGCCTTAATGCTGTCCAAGAATTCTATATCATTTCCCATCAAAAGTATGTCATCTACATATAATATGAGAAATGCTACAGAGCTCCCACTCACTTTCTTGTAAATGTAGGCTTCTCCATAAGTTTGCATAAACCCAAACGCTTTGATCATCTTATAAAAGTGAATGTTCCAACTCCGAGATGCTTGCACCAGCCCATAAATGGATCGTTGGAGCTTGCATACTTTGTTAGCATTCTTAGGATCGACAAAACCTTTCGGCTGCATCATATACAGTTCTTCCTTAAGATAACCGTTAAGGAATGCCGTTTTGACGTCCATCTGCCATATCTCATAATCATAGTATGCGACAATTGCTAACATGATTCGGACGGACTTAAGCTTCGCTACGGGAGAGAAAGTCTCATCGTAGTCAACCCCTTGAACTTGCCGATAACCCTTAGCGACAAGTCGAGCTTTATAGATGGTAACATTACCATCTGCGTCCGTCTTCTTCTTAAAGATCCATTTGTTTTCTATCGCTCGCCGATCATCGGGCAAGTCAGTCAAAGTCCATTCTTTGTTTTCATACATGGATTCTATCTCGGATTTCATGGCTTCTAGCCATTTGTTGGAATCTGGGCCCGCCATTGCTTCTTCATAGTTCGAAGGTTCACCGTTGTCTAACAACATGATTTCCAGGACAGGGTTGCCGTACCACTCTGGTGCGGAACGTGTCCTTGTGGACCTACGAAGTTCAGTAGCAACTTGATCCGAAGTACCCTGATCATCATCATTATTTTCCTCTTCAGTTGGTGTAGGCATCACAGGAACATTTTCCTGAGCTGCACTACTATCCCGTTCAAGAGGTAGTACTTCATCTAGTTCTACTTTCCTCCCACTTACTTCTTTCGAGAGAAACTCTTTTTCCAGAAAGGATCCGTTCTTGGCAACAAAGATCTTGCCCTCGGATCTTAAGTAGAAGGTATACCCAATGGTTTCCTTAGGGTATCCTATGAATACGCATTTTTCCGACTTGGGTTCGAGCTTTTCAGGTTGAAGTTTCTTGACATAAGCATCGCATCCCCAAACTTTTAGAAACGACAGCTTAGGTTTCTTCCCAAACCATAATTCATACGGTGTCGTCTCAACGGATTTAGACGGTGCCCTATTTAAAGTGAATGTAGCTGTCTCTAGAGCGTATCCCCAAAATGATATTGGTAAATCGGTAAGAGACATCATAGACCGCACCATATCTAATAGAGTGCGATTACGACGTTCGGACACACCGTTACGCTGAGGTGTTCCAGGCGGCGTGAGTTGTGAAACGATTCCACATTTCCTTAAGTGTGTACCAAATTCATGACTTAAGTATTCTCCTCCACGATCTGATCGTAGGAATTTTATCTTTCGGTCACGTTGATTCTCTACCTCATTCTGAAATTCCTTGAACTTTTCAAAGGTCTCAGACTTGTGTTTCATTAAGTAGACATACCCATATCTACTCAAGTCATCAGTGAGAGTGAGAACATAACGATATCCTCCGCGAGCCTCAACACTCATTGGACCCCACACATCGGTATGTATGATTTCCAACAAGTTGGTTGCTCGCTCCATTGTTCCGGAGAACGGAGTCTTGGTCATCTTGCCCATGAGGCATGGTTCGCATGTGTCAAATGATTCATAATCGAGAGACTCTAAAAGTCCATCAGCATGGAGCTTCTTCATGCGCTTGACACCAATGTGACCAAGGCGGCAGTGCCACAAGTATGTGGGACTATCGTTATCAACTTTACATCTTTTAGTATTCACGCTATGAATATGTGTAGTATTACGCTCGAGATTCATTAAGAATAAACCATTGACCATCGGAGCATGACCATAAAACATATCTCTCATATAAATCGAACAACCATTATTCTCAGACTTAAATGAGTAGCCATCTCGTATTAAACGAGATCCAGATACAATGTTCATGCTCAAACTTGGCACTAAATAACAATTATTAAGGTTCAAAACTAATCCCGTGGGTAAATGTAGAGGTAGCGTGCCGACGGCGATCACATCGACTCTGGAACCATTCCTGATGCGCATCGTCACCTCGTCCTTCGCCAGTCTCCGCTTATTCTGCAGCCCCTGCTGTGAGTTACAAATATGAGCAACGGCACCGGTATCAAATACCCAGGAGTTACTACGAGTACTGGTAAGGTACACATCAATTACATGTATATCAAATATACCTTTAGTGTTGCCGGCCTTCTTATCCGCTAAGTATTTGGGGCAGTTCTGCTTCCAGTGACCCTTCCCCTTGCAATAAAAGCACTCAGTCTCAGGCTTGGGTCCATTCTTTGACTTCTTCCCGGCAACTGGCTTACCGCGCGCGGCAACCTCCTTGCCGTCCTTCTTGAAGTTCTTCTTACCCTTGCCCTTCTTGAACTTAGTGGTCTTATTGACCATCAACACTTGATGTTCTTTCTTGATTTCAACCTCTGCTGACTTCAGCATAGAAAATACTTCAGGAATGGTCTTTACCATCCCCTGCATATTGTAGTTCATCACAAAGCTCTTGTAGCTTGGTGGGAGCGACTGAAGGATTCTGTCAATGACTGCCTCATCAGGGAGGTTAATATTCAGCTGGGTCATACGGTTGTGCAACCCAGACATCTTGAGTATGTGCTCACTGACAGAACTATTTTCCTCCATCTTACAACTATAGAACTTGTCGGAGATGTCATATCTCTCGACCCGGGCGTGAGCTTGGAAAACTAGTTTCAGCTCCTCGAACATCTCATATGCTCCGTGATGCTCAAAACGCTTTTGGAGCCCCGGTTCTAAGCTGTAAAGCATGCCGCACTGAACGAGGGAGTAATCATCAGCACGAGATTGCCAAGCATTCATAATGTCTTGGTTCTCTGGGACGGGAGCGTCACCTAGCGGTCCTTCTAGGACATATTGTTTCCTGGCAGCTATGAGGATGATCCTCAGGTTCCGGACCCAGTCCGTATAGTTGCTGCCATCATCTTTCAGCTTGGTTTTCTCTAGGAACGCGTTGAAGTTCAAGTTGACATGAGCGTTGGCCATTTGATCTACAAGACATATTTGCAAAAGGTTTTAGACTAAGTTCATGATAATTAAGTTCATCTAATCAAATTATTGAATGAACTCCCACTCAGATTAGACATCCCTCTAGTCATCTAAGTGTTACACTATCCGAGTCGACTAGGCCGTGTCCGATCATCATGTGAGACGGACTAGTCATCGTCGGTGAACATTCTCATGTTGATCGTATCTTCCATACGACTCGTGTTCGACCTTTTGGTCTCCGTGTTCCGAGGCCATGTCTGTACATGCTAGGCTCGTCAAGTTAACCCTAAGTGTTTTTGCATGTGTAAAACTGTCTTACACCCGTTGTATGTGAACGTAAGGATCTATCACACCCGATCATCACGTGGTGCTTTGAAACGACGAACTTTAGCAACGGTGCACAGTTAGGGGGAACACTTTCTTGAAATTGTTATAAGGGATCATCTTATTTACTACCGTCGATCTAAGTAAACAAGATGCATAAACATAATAAACATCACATGCAATTATATAAAGTAGTGACATGATATGGCCAATATCATATAGCTCCTTTGATCTTCATCTTCGGGGCTCCATGATCATCTTGTCACCGGCATGACACCATGATCTCCATCATCATGATCTCCATCATCGTGTCTTCATGAAGTTGTCACGCCAACGACTACTTCTACTTCTATGACTAATGCGTTTAGCAAATAAAGTAAAGTAGTTTACATGGCGTTCTTCAATGACACGCAGGTCATACAAAATAAAGACAACTCCTATGGCTCCTGCCGGTTGTCATACTTATCGACATGCAAGTCGTGATTCCTATTACAAGAACATGATCTCATACATCACAATATATCATTCATCATTCATCACAACTTCTGGCCATATCACATCACATGACAATTGCTGCAAAAACAAGTTAGACGTCCTCTAATTGTTGTTGCATCTTTTACGTGGCTGCAATTGGGTTCTAGCAAGAACGTTTTCTTACCTACGAATAACCATAACGTGATCTTGTCAACTTCTATTTACCCTTCATAAGGACCCTTTTCATTGAATCCGCTCCAACTAAAGTGGGAGAGACAGACACCCGCCAGCCACCTTATGCAACTAGTGCATGTCAGTCGGTGGAACCGGTCTCACGTAAGCGTACGTGTAAGGTTGGTCCAGGCCGCTGCATCCCACAATACCGCTGAAGCAAGATAAGACTAGTAGCGGCAAGCAAGTTGAAAAGATCCACGCCCACAACAAAATTGTGTTCTACTCGTGCAAAGAGAACTACGCATAGACCTAGCTCTGATACCACTGTTGGGGAACGTTGCAGAAAATTAAAATTTTTTCTATGGTTTCACCAAGATCCATCTATGAGTTCATCTAAGCAACGAGTCAAGGGGAAGAGTTTGCATCTATATACCACTTGTAGATCGAGTGCGGAAGCTTTCAAGGGGATGGTGATGAGGGAGTCGTACTCGCCGTGATTCGGATCACCGATGACCAAGTGCTGAACGGACAGCACCTCCGCGTTCAACACACGTACGGTACGGGCGACGTCTCCTCCGTCTTGATCCAGCAAGGAGGAAGGAGAGGTTGAGGAAGGCAGCTCCAACGGCAGCACGACGGCGTGGTGTTGTTGGTGCAGCAGTACTCCGACAGGGCTTCGCCAAGCGCGTACGGAGGAGGAGAAGTGTTGGGGAGGGGAGGGGCTGCGCCTGGAGTTGTGTACAGCAGCCCTCCCCTCACCCCTCTATATATAGGAGGAGAGGGGCAAGGGGGCCGGCCCTCTAGGGGAAACCCTAGAGGGGGGCGGCGACCAAAGGGAGAGGGAAAAGGGGTGGCTTGCCCCCCAAGCTAGGGGGCGCCCCCTTTAGGGTTTCCCTCCCCTTGCCCTAGCCGCATGGGCCTAGGTGGGGAGGCGCGCCCAGCCCACTAGGGGCTGGCTCCCTCTCCCACACAGCCCACGTGGCCCCCCGGGAGGGGTGGCCCCACTCGGTGGACCCCCGGAACCCTTCCGGTGGCCCCGGTACAATACCGGTATGCCACCGAAACTTTCCGGTGTCCGTTTAACCACTTTCCTTATATAAATCTTTACCTCCGGACCATTCCGGAACTCCTTTTGACGTCCGGGATCTCATCCGGGACTCCGAACAACATTCGGTAATCACATACTTGTCTTCCTGATAACCCTAGCGTCACCGAACCTTAAGTGTGTAGACCCTACGGGTTCGGGAGACATGCAGACATGACCGAGACGACCTCAGGTCAATAACCAACAGCGGAATCTGGATACCCATGTTGGCTCCCACATGCTCCTCGATGTTGTCATCGAATGAACCACGATGTCAAGGGTTCAAGCAACCCCGTATACTATTCCCTTTATCAGACGGTATGTTACTTGCCCGAGACTCGATCGTCGGTATCCCAATACCTCGTTCAGTCTCGTTACCGGCAAGTCACTTTACTCGTACCGTAATGCATGATCCCGTGACCAGACACTTGGCCACCTTGAGCTCATTATGATGATGCACTACCGAGTGGGCCCAGTGATACCTCTCCGTAACATGGAGTGACAAATCCCAGTCTCGATCCGTGTCAACCCAACATACACTTTCGGAGATACCCGTAATGCACCTTTATAGTCACCCAGTTACTTGTGACGTTTGGTACACCCAAAGCACTCCTACGGTATCCGGGAGTTACACGATCTCATGGTCTAAGGAAGAGATACTTGACATTGGAAAAGCTCTAGCAAACGAACTAACCGACCTTTGTGCTATGCTTAGGATTGGGTCTTGTCCATCACATCATTCTCCTAATGATGTGATCCCGTTATCAACAACATCCAATGTCCATAGCCAGGAAACTATGACTATCTATTGATCACAACAAGCCAGTCAACTAGAGGCTCACTAGGGACATATTGAGGTCTATGTATTCACACGTGTATTACGATTTCCGGATAATACAGTTATAGCATGAATAAAAGACTATTATCATGAATAAAGAAATATAATAATAACACTTATATTATTGCCTCTAGGGCATATTTCCAACAGTTCTTTCTTGATTTCAACCTCTGCTGACTTCAGCATTGAAAATACTTCAGGAATGGTCTTTACCATCCCCTGCATATTGTAGTTCATCACAAAGCTCTTGTAGCTTGGTGGGAGCGACTGAAGGATTCTGTCAATGACCGCCTCATCCGGGAGGTTAATGTCTAGCTGGGACAGACGGTTGTGCAACCCAGACATTTTGAGTATATGCTCACTGACAGAACTATTTTCCTCCATCTTACAACTATAGAACTTGTCGGAGACTTCATATCTCTCGACCCGGGCATGAGCTTGGAAAACTAGTTTCAGCTCCTCGAACATCTCATATGCTCCGTGTTGCTCAAAACGCTTTTGGAGCCCCGGTTCTAAGCTGTAAAGCATGCCGCCTTGAACGAGGGAGTAATCATCAGTGCGAGACTGCCAAGCATTCATAATGTCTTGGTTCTCTGGGATGGGTGCATCACCTAGCGGTCCTTCTAGGACATTGTTTCCTGGCTGCTATGAGGATGATCCTCAGGTTCCGGACCCAGTCCGAATAGTTGCTGCCATCATCTTTCAGCTTGGTTTTCTCTAGGAACGCGTTGAAGTTCATGCTTACTTGAGCGTTGGCCACTTGATCTACAAGACATATTTTGCAAAAATTTAAGACTAAGTTCATGATAATTAAGTTCATCTAATCAAATTATTTAATGAACTCCCACTCAGATCAGACATCCCTCTAGTCATCTAAGTGTTACATGATCCGAGTCGACTAGGCCGTGTCCGATCATCACATGAGACGGACTAGTCATCATCGGTGAACATCTCCATATTGATCGTATCTTCTATATGACTCATGTTCGACCTTTCGGTCTCTTGTGTTCCGAGGCCATGTCTGTACATGCTAGGCTCGTCAAGTTAACCCTAAGTGTTCTGCATATGTAAATCTGTCTTACACCCGTTGTATGTGAATGTAAGGATCTATCACACTCGATCATCACGTGGTGCTTCGAAACGACGAACTTTAGCAACGGTGCACAGTTAGGGGGAACACTTTCTTGAAATTATTATAAGGGGTCATCTTATTTACTACCGCCGTTCTAAGTAAACAAGATGCATAAAACATAATAAACATCACATGCAATTATATAGTAGTGACATGATATGGCCAATATCATACAACTCCTTCGATCTCCATCTTCGGGGCTCCATGATCATCTTTGTCACCGGCATGACACCATGATCTCCATCATCATGATCTCCATCATTGTGTCTTCATGAAGTTGTCACGCCAACGACTACTTCTACTTCTATGGCTAACGTGTTTAGCAATAAAGTAAAGTAATTTACATGGCGTTCTTCAATGACACGCAGGTCATACAAAAAATAAAGACAACTCCTATGGCTCCTGCCGGTTGTCATACTCATCGACATGCAAGTCGTGATTCCTATTACAAGAACATGATCTCATACATCACAATATGTCATTCATCATTCATCACAACTTCTGGCCATATCACATCACATGACAATTGCTGCAAAAACAAGTTAGACGTCCTCTAATTGTTGTTGCATCTTTTACGTGGCTGCAATTGGGTTCTAGCAAGAATGTTTTCTTACCTACGAATAACCACAACGTGATCTTGTCAACTTCTATTTACCCTTCATAAGGACCCTTTTCATCGAATCTGCTCCAACTAAAGTGGGAGAGACAGACACCCGCCAGCCACCTTATGCAATTAGTGCATGTCAGTCGGTGGAACCGGTCTCACGTAAGCGTATGTGTAAGGTTGGTCCGGGCCGCTTCATCCCACAATACCGCTGAAGCAAGATAAGACTAGTAGCGGCAAGCAAGTTGACAAGATCTACGCCCACAACCAAATTGTGTTCTACTCGTGCAATAGAGAACTACGCATAGACCTAGCTCATGATGCCACTGTTGGGGAATGTTGCAGAAAATTAAATTTTTTCCTACGGTTTCACCAAGATCCATCTATGAGTTCATCTAAGCAACGAGTCATGGGAGAGAGATTGCATCTACATACCACTTTGTAGATCGCACGGAAGAGTTCAAAAGAACGGGGTTGAAGTAGTCGTTCTCGTCGTGATCCTATCACCAGAGATCCTAGCGCCGAACGACGGCACCTCCGCGTTCAACACACGTACGGTCAGCGTGATGTCTCCTTCGTCTTGATCCAGCAAGGGGGAAGGAGAGGTTGATGATGAAAGCTCCAGCAGCAGCACAACGGCGTGGTGATGGTGGAACAGCAGCACTCCGGCAGGGCTTCGCCAAGCACGTGACGGAGGAGGAAGAGGTGTAGCAGGGGGAGGGAGGCGCCAGAACTTCAGGGGTGCGGCTGCCCCCCTCCCTCCTCCCTTTATATAGACCCCCAGGGGGGCGCCGGCCCTGGGAGATCCAATCTCCCAAGGGGGCGGCGGCCAAGGGGGGTGGAGTACCCCCCAAGGCAAGTGGGGCGCCCCCCCACCCTAGGGTTTCAACCCTAGGCGCAGAAGGTGGGCCAACGGGGGTGCACCAGCCCACTATGGGCTGGTTCCCTTCCCCACTTCGGCCCTTGGGGCCCTCCGGGATGGGTGGCCCCACCCGGTGGACCCCCGGGACCCTTCCGGTGGTCCCGGTACAATACCGGTTGACCCCGAAACTTTCCCGATGGCCGAAATACCACTTTCTATGTATAATTCTTCACCTACGGACCATTCCGGAACTCCTCATGATGTCCGGGATCTCATCCGGGACTCCGAACAACATTCGGTATACTGCATACTTGTATTCATACAACCCTAGCGTCACCGAACCTTAAGTGTGTAGACCCTACGGGTTCGGGAGACACGTAGACATGACCGAGACGGCTCTCGGGCAATAACCAACAGCGGGATCTGGATACCCATGTTGGTTCCCACATGCTCCTCGATGATCTCATCGGATGAACCACGATGTCGAGGATTCGAACAACCCCGTATACAATTCCCTTTGTCAATCGGTACGTTACATGCCCGAGACTCGATCGTCGGTATCCAATACCTCGTTCAGTCTCATTACCGACAAGTCACTTTACTCGTACCGTAATGCATGATCCCATGACCAAACACTTGGTCACTTTGAGCTCATTATGATGATGCATTACCGAGTGGGCCCAGAGATACCTCTCCGTCATACGGAGTGACAAATACCAGTCTCAATCCATGTCAACCCAACAGACACTTTTGGAGATACCTGTAGTGCACCTTTATAGTCACCCAGTTACGTTGTGACGTTTGGTACACCCAAAGCACTCTTACGGTATCCGCAAGTTACACGATCTCATGGTCTAAGGAAGATATACTTGACATTGAAAAAGGTCTAGCAAAACGAACTACACGATCTTGTGCTATGCTTAGGGTTGGGTCTTGTCCATCACATCATTCTCCTAATGATGTGATCCCGTTGTCAATGACATCTAATGTCCATAGTCAGGAAACCATGACTATCTGTTGACCAACGAGCTAGTCAACTAGAGGCTCACTAGGGACATGTTATGGTCTTTGTATTCACATGTGTATTACGATTTCTGGATAATACAGTTATACCATGAATAAAAGACAATTATCATGAACAAGGAAATATAATAATAACCCCTTTTATTATTGCCTCTAGGGCATATTTCCAACACTGAGTGTTACTAGTATGCCTCTACTTAAATAGCTCGTTAATCAAAGATGGTTATGTTTCCTAACCATGGAAAAAGGGTTGTCATTTGATTAACAGGATCACATCATCAGGAGAATGATGTGATTGACTTGACCCATTCTGTTAGCTTAGCACTTGATCGTTTAGTATGTT
The DNA here is from genome assembly GCF_002162155.2 of Triticum dicoccoides. Classification (NCBI taxonomy): domain Eukaryota; kingdom Viridiplantae; phylum Streptophyta; class Magnoliopsida; order Poales; family Poaceae; genus Triticum; species Triticum dicoccoides. The sequence continues at coordinate 566,126,630 of NC_041381.1, read as the reverse complement.
GCTATTGCTTTCTTCATAACTTATACATGTTCCTATGACCATGAGATTATGCAACTCCGTTTACTAGAGGAACACTTTGTGTGCTACCAAACGTCACAACGTAACTGAGTGATTATAAAGGAGCTCTACAGGTGTCTCCGAAGGTACATGTTGAGTTGGCGTATTTCGAGATTAGGTTTTGTCACTCCAATTGTCGGAGAGGTATCTCTGGGCCCTCTCGGTAATGCACATCTTTATAAGCCTTGCAAGCAATGTGACCAAATGAGCTGGTTACGAAATGATGCATTACGGAACGAGTAAAGAGACTTGCCGGTAACGAGATTGAACTAGGTATTGGATACCGACGATCAAATCTCGGACAAGTAACATACCGATGACAAAGGGAACAACGTATGTTGTTATGCGGTTTAACCAATAAAGATCTTCATAGAATATGTGGGAGCCAATATGAGCATCCAGGTTCCGCTATTGGTTATTGACCGGAGACGTGTCTCGGTCATGTCTACATAGTTCTCGAACCCGTAGGGTCCGCACGCTTAAAGTTCGATGACGGTTATATTATGAGTTATGTGTTTTGATGTACGGAAGGTAGTTCGGAGTCCCGGATGAGATCGGGGACATGACGAGAAGTCTCGAAATGGTTGAGACGTAAAGATCGATATATTGGACAACTATATTCGGACTTCGAAAAGGTTCCGAGTGATTCAGGTATTTTTCGGAGTACCGGAGAGTTACGGGAATTCGCCGGGGAGTATATGAGCCTTATTGGGCCATACGGGAATAGAGGAGAGATTCCAAAAGGAAGGAGGCCTGCGCCCCCCCTCTGGTCCGAATTGTACAAGGGGTGCAGCCCCCTTTTCCTTCTTCCTCTCCCCCACTTTCTTTCTCTCCTACTCCAACAAGGGAAGGAGGAGTCCTACTCCCGGTGGGAGTAGGACTCCCCCCTTGGCGCGCCTCCTCCTAGGACGGCCGCTTCCCCCATTGCTCCTTTATATACGGGGGCAGGGGGGCACCCCATAGACACAACAATTGATCATTGATCTCTTAGCCGTGTGCGTTGCCCCCCTCCACCATAGTCCTCCTCGATAATATCGTAGCGGTGCTTAGGCGAAGCTCTGCGTGGGTAGAACTGAAGGAAATATGCCCTAGAGGCAATAATAAAGTTATTATTTATTTCCTTATATCATGATAAATGTTTATTATTCATGCTAGAATTGTATTAACCGGAAACATAATACATGTGTGAATACATAGACAAACATAGTGTCACTAGTATGCCTCTACTTGACTAGCTCGTTTATCAAAGATGGTTATTTTTCCTAACCATAGACGAAAGAGTTGTCATTTGATTAACGGGATAACATCATTAGGAGAATGATGTGATTGACTTGACCCATTCCGTTAGCTTAGCACTTGATCGTTTAGTATGTTGCTATTGCTTTCTTCATGACTTATACATGTTCCTGTAACTATGAGATTATGCAACTCCTGTTTACCAGAGGAACACTTTGGGTGCTACCAAAGGTCACAACGTAACTGGGTGATTATAAAGGAGTACTACAGGTGTCTCCAAAGGTACATGTTGGGTTGGCGTATTTCGAGATTAGGTTTTGTCACTCCGATTGTCGGAGAGGTATCTCTGAGCCCTCTCGGTAATGCACATCTTTATAAGCCTTGCAAGCAATGTGACCAAATGAGTTGGTTATGAAATGATGCATTACGGAGCGAGTAAAGAGACTTGCCGGTAACGAGATTGAACTAGGTATTGGATACCGACGATCAAATCTTGGGCAAGTAACATACCGATGACAAAGGGAACACCGTATGTTGTTATGCGGTTTGACCGATAAAGATCTTCGTAGAATATGTAGGAACCAATATGGGCATCAAGGTTCCGCTATTGGTTATTGACCGAGAATAGTTCTAGGTCATGTCTACATAGTTCTCGAACCCGTAGGGTCCGCACGCTTAACGTTACGATGACAGTTTTATTATGAGTTTATGAGTTGTGATGTACCGAAGGAGTTCGGAGTCCCGGATGAGATCGGGGACATGACGAGGAGTCTCGAAATGGTCGAGACGTAAAGATCGATATATTGGACGACTATATTCGGACTTCGGAAAGGTTCCGAGTGATTCGGGTATTTTTTGGAGTACCGGAGAGTTACGGGAATTCGCCGGGAGAAGTATTGGCCCTTATTGGGCCATACGGGAAAGAGAGAGGGGCTGCCTAGGGCAGGCTGCGCGCCCCCCCAAGGCCTAGTCCGAATTGGACTAGGGGGAGGGGCCGCACCCCTCCTTCCTTCCCTTCTCTCTTCCCTTTCCTTCTCTCCCACTCCTACTACATGGAAGGTCTCCTACTTGGACTAGGAAAGGAGGGAGTCCTACTCCCGGTGGGAGTAGGACTCCTCCCTGGCGCGCCCTCCCTTGGCCGGCCGCCCCCTCCCCCTTGCTCCTTTATATACAGGGGCAGGGGGGCACCCCATGACACACAAGTTGATCTACGGATCGTTCCTTAGCCGTGTGCGGTGCCCCCCTCCACCATATTCCACCTCGGTCATATCGTTGCGGAGTTTAGGCAAAGCCCTGCGCCGGTAGAATATCATCATCGTCACCACGCCGTCGCGCTGACGGAACTCATCCCCAAAGCTTTGCTGGATCGGAGCCCGGGGATCGTCATCGAGCTGAACGTGTGCTGAACTCGAAGGTGCCGTACGTTCGGTGCTTGGATCGGTCGGATCGTGAAGATGTACGACTACATCAACCGTGTTGTGCTAACGCTTCCGCTTACAGCCTACGAGAGTACGTGGACAACACTCTCCCCTCTCGTTGCTATGCCATCACCATGATCTTGCGTGTACGTAGGAAATTTTTGAAATTACTACGTTCCCCAACAGTGGTATCAAGGCCTAGGTTTTATGCGTAGATGTTATATGCACGAGTAGAACACAAGTGAGTTGTGGGCGATACAAGTCATACTGCTTACCAGCATGTCATACTTTGGTTCGGCGGTATTGTGAGATGAAGCGGCCCGGACCGACATTACGCGTACGCTTACGCGAGACTGGTTTCACCGTTACGAGCACTTGTGCTTAAAGGTGACTGGCAGGTGTCCGTCTCTCTCACTTTAGCTGAACCGAGTGTGGCTACGCCCGGTCCTTGCGAAGGTTAAAACAACACCAACTTGACGAACTATCGTTGTGGTTTTTGATGCGTAGGTAAGAACGGTTCTTGCTCAGCCCGTAGCAGCCACGTAAAACTTGCAACAAAGTAGAGGACGTCTAACTTGTTTTTGCAGGGCATGTTGTGATGTGATATGGTGAAGACGTGATGAGATATAAGTTGTTGTATGAGATGATCATGTTTTGTTGAAGTTATCGGCAACTGGCAGAAGCTCTATGGTTGTTTCTTTGTTGCATAAGATGCAAGTGCCAAATAATTGCTTTACTTTATCGCTATGCGATAGCAATAGTTGCAAGAGCAATAGTTGGCGAGACGACCATGTGACGACACATTGATATAGATCAAGATGATGAAGATCATGGTGTCGTGCCAGTGACGATAGAGATCATGACAGTACTTTGGATATGGAGATCAAAGGCACAAGATGATGATGGCCATATCATGTCACATATTTTGATTACATGTGATGTTTATCTTTTATACATCTTATTCTTGCTTTGTTTGACGGTAGCATTTTAAGATGATCTCTCACTAATTATCAAGAAGTGTTCTCCCTGAGTATGCACCATTGCAAAAGGTCTTCGTGCCGAGACACCACGTGATGATTGGGTGTGATAGGCTCTACGTTCAAATACAACGGGTGCAAAACAGTTGCACACGCGGAATACTCAGGTTAAACTTGACGAGCCTAGCATATACAGATATGGCCGCGGAACACGGAGACCGAAAGGTCGAGCGTGAATCATATAGTAGATATGATCAACATAGTGATGTTCACCATTGAAAACTACTCCATCTCACGAGATGATCGGGCATGGTTTAGTTGATTTGGATCACGTAATCACTTAGATGACTAGAGAGATGTCTGTCTAAGTGGGAGTTCTTAAGTAATATGATTAATTGAACTTAAATTTATCATGAACTTAGTCCTGGTAGTATTTTGCAAATTATGTCGTAGATCAATAGCTTGCATTGTTGCTTTCATATGTTTATTTTGATATGTTCCTAGAGAAAATTGTGTTGAAAGATGTTAGTAGCAATGATGTGGATTGGATCCGTGATCTGAGGTTTATCCTCATTGCTGCACAGAAGAATTATGTCCTTAATGTACCGCTAGGTGACAGACCTATTGCAGGAGCAGATGCAGACGTTATGAACGTTTGGCTAGCTCAATATGATGACTACTTGATAGTTTTGTGCACCATGCTTTATGGCTTAGAATCGGGACTTCAAAAACGTTTTGAACGTCATGGACCATATGAGATGTTCCAGGAGTTGAAGTTAATATTTCAAGCAAATACCCGAGTTGAGAGATATGAAGTCTCCAACAAGTTCTATAGCTAAAAGATGGAGGAGAATCGCTCAACTAGTGAGCATGTGCTCAGATTGTCTGGGTACTACAATCGCTTGAATCAAGTGGGAGTTAATATTCCAGATAAGATAGTGATTGACAGAATTCTCTAGTCACCACCACCAAGTTAGTAGAACTTCGTGATGAACTATAATGCAAGGGATGACGAAAACGATTCCCGAGCTCTTCGTGATGCTGAAATCGACGAAGGTAGAAATCATGAAAGAGCATCAAGTGTTGATGATTGACAAGACCACTAGTTTCAAGAAAAGGGCAAAGGGAAAGAATGGGAACTTCAAGCAGAATGGCAAGCAAGTTGTCACTCCCGCGAAGAAGCCCAAAGCTGGACCAAAGCATGAAACTGAGTGCTTACACTGCAAAGGAAATGGTCACTGGAAGCGGAAATGCCCTGAATATTTGGTGGATAAGAAGGATGGCGAAGTGAACAAGGGTATATTTGATATACAGGTTATTGATGTGTGCCTTACTAGTGTTTATAGTAGCCCCTGAGTATTTGATACTTGTTCAGTTGCTAAGATTAGTAACTCGAAACAGGAGTTATATAAACAGAGACTAGTTGAAGGGGAAGTGACGATGAGTGTTGGAAGTGGTTCCAAGATTGATATGATCATCATCACACACTCCCTATACTTTCGGAATTAGTGTTAAACCTAAATAAATGTTATTTGGCGTTTGCGTTGAGCATGAATATGATTTGATCATGTTTATTGCAATACGGTTATTCCTTTAAAGTCAGAGAATAATTGTTGTCCTATTTACACGAATAAGACCTTCGATGGTCATACACCCAATAAACATAGTTTGATGGATCTCGATCGCAGTGATACACATATTCATAATATTGATGCCAAAAGATGAAAAGTTAATAATTATAGTGCAACTTGTTTGTGGCACTGCCGTTTGGGTCATATCGGTGTAAAGCGCATGAAGAAACTCCATAAAGATGGATTTTTGGAATCACTTGGTTATGAATCATTTGATGCTTGCGAACCGTGCCTTTTGGGCAAGATGACTAAAACTCCGTTCTCCGGAACAATGGAACAAGCTACTGACTTGTTGGAAATAATACATACCGATGTATGCGATCCAATGAGTGTTGATGCACGTGACAAGTATCATTATTTTCTGACCTTCACAGATGATTTGAGCAGATATGGGTATATCTACTTAATGAAACATAAGTCTGAAACGTTTGAAAAGTTCAAAGAATTTCAGAGTGAAGTTGAAAATCATCATAACAAGAAAATAAAATTTCTACGATCTGATCGTGGAGGAGAATATTTGAGTTACGAGTTTGGTCTACATTTGAAACAATGCGGAATAGTTTCGCAACTCACGCCATCTGGAACACCACAATGTAATGGTGTGTCGGAACGTCGTAATCGTACTTTACTAGATATGGTGCGATCTATGATGTCTCTTATCGGTTTACCACTATCGTTTTTGGGGTTATGCATTAGAGACAGCTGCATTCACGTTTAATAGGGCAACATCTAAATCCATTGAGACGACGCCTTATAAACTGTGGTTTAGCAAGAAACCAAAGTTGTCGTTTCTTAAAGTTTGGGGCTGCGATGCTTAGGTGAAAAAGTTTCAACCTGATAAGCTTAAACCCAAATTGGAGAAGTGCGTCTTCATAGAATACTCAAAGGAAACTGTTGGGTACACCTTCTATCACAGATCCAAAGGCAATATATTCGTTGCTAAAATGGATCCTTTCTAGAGAAGGAGTTTCTCTCGAAAGAAGTGAGTGGGAGGAAAGTAGAACTTGATGACGTAATTGTACCTTCTCCCTTATTGGAAAGTAGTTCATCACAGAAATCGGTTCCAGTGATTCCTACACCAATTAGTGAGGAAGTTAATGATGATGATCATGTAACTTCAGATCAAGTTACTACCGAATCTCGTAGGTAAACCAGAGTAAGATCCGCACCAGAATGGTACGGTAATCCTGTTCTGGAAGTCATGTTACTAGATCATGATAAACTTACGAACTATGAGGAAGCGATGATGAGCCCAGATTCCGCGAAATGGCTTGAGGCCATAAAATCTGAGATATGATCCATGTATGAGAACAAAGTATGGACTTTGATTGACTTGCTCGATGATCAGCAAGCCATGTTAAATAAATGGATCTTCAAGAGGAAGACGGACATTGATAGTAGTGTTACTATCTACAAAGCTCGACTTGTCACAAAAAGAGTTTTTGCCAAGTTCAAGGTGTTGACTACAATGAGATTTTCTCAACTGTAGCGATGCTTAAGTCTGTCCGAATCATGTTAGCAATTGTCACATGTTATGAAATCTGGCAAATGGATGTCAAAAACTACATTCTTTAATGGATTTATTAAAGAAGAGTTGTATATGATGCAACCAGAAGGTTTTGTTAATCCTAAAGGTACTAACAAAATCTGCAAGCTCCAGCGATCCATCTATGGACTGGTGCAAGCATCTTAGAGTTGGAATATACGCTTTGATAAATTGATCAAAGCATATGGTTTTATACAGACTTTTGGAAAGGCCTGTATTTACAAGAAAGTGAGTGGGAGCTCTGTAGCATTTCTGATATTATATATGCAAGACATATTGTTGATTGTAAATGATATAGAATTTCTGGATAACATAAAAGGATACTTGAATAAAAGGTTTTTCAATAAAAGACCTCGGTGAAGCTGCTTACATATTGAGCATCAAGATCTATTGAGATAGATCAAGACGCTTGATAAGTTTTTTCAATAAGTACATACCTTGTCAAGATTTTGAAATAGTTCAAAATGGAACAGTCAAAGAAAGAGTTCTTGCTTGTGTTGCAAAGGTGTGAAATTGAGTAAGACTCAAGAGCCGACCACGACAGAAAATAGAAAGAGAATGAAAGTCATTCCCTATGCATCAGTCATAGGTTCTATAAAAGTATGCCATGCTATGAACCAGACCTATTGTATACTTTGCCCTGGTTTGGCAAGGGAGTACAATAGTGATCTAGGAATAGATCACTGGACATTGGTCCAAATTATCCTTAGTAGAATAAGGATATGTTTCTCGATTATGGAGGTGATAAAAGAGTTCGTCGTAAAGAGTTACATCGATGCAAGTTTTTACACCGATCCAGATGACTCTAAGTCTCAATCTGGATACATATTGAAAGTGGGAGAAATTAGCTAGACTAGCTCCATGCAAAGCATTGTAGACATAGAATATTTGCAAAATACATACGACTCTGTAATATGACAGACCCGTTGACTAAACTTCTCTCACGAGCAAAACATGATCATACCTTAGTACTCTTTGGGTGTTAATCACATAGCGATGTGAACTAGATTATTGACTCTAGTAAACCCTTTGGGTGTTGATCACATGACGATGTGTACTATGGGTATTAATCACATACAGATGTGAATATTGGTGTTAAATCACATGATGATGTGAATTAGATTACTGACTCTAGTGCAAGTGGGAGACTGAAGGAAATATGCCCTAGAGGCAATAATAAAGTTATTATTTATTTCCTTATATCATGATAAATGTTTATTATTCATGCTAGAATTGTATTAACCGGAAACATAATACATGTGTGAATACATAGACAAACATAGTGTCACTAGTATGCCACTACTTGACTAGCTCGTTTATCAAAGATGGTTATGTTTCCTAACCATAGACGAAAGAGTTGTCATTTGATTAACGGGATCACATCATTAGGAGAATGATGTGATTGACTTGACCCATTCCGTTAGCTTAGCACTTGATCATTTAGTATGTTGCTATTGCTTTCTTCATGACTTATACATGTTCCTGTAACTATGAGATTATGCAACTCCCGTTTACCGGAGGAACACTTTGGGTGCTACCAAACGTCACAACGTAACTGGGTGATTATAAAGGAGTACTACAGGTGTCTCCAAAGGTACATGTTTGGTTGGCGTATTTCGAGATTAGGTTTTGTCACTCCAATTGTCGGAGAGGTATCTCTGGGCCCTCTCGGTAATGCACATCTTTATAAGCCTTGCAAGCAATGTGACCAAATGAGCTGGTTACGAAATGATGCATTACGGAACGAGTAAAGAGACTTGCCGGTAACGAGATTGAACTAGGTATTGGATACCGATGATCAAATCTCGGACAAGTAACATACCGATGACAAAGGGAACAACGTATGTTGTTATGCGGTTTGACCGATAAAGATCTTCGTAGAATATGTAGGAACCAATATGGGCATCCAGGTTCCGCTATTGGTTATTGACCAAGAATAGTTCTAGGTCATGTCTACATAGTTCTCGAACCCGTAGGGTCCGCACGCTTAACGTTACGATGACAGTTTTATTATGAGTTTATGAGTCTTGATGTACCGAAGGAGTTCGGAGTCTTGGATGAGATCGGGGACATGACGAGGAGTCTCGAAATGGTCGAGACATAAAGATCGATATATTGGACGACTATATTCGGACTTCGGAAAGGTTCCGAGTGATTCGGGTATTTTTCGGAGTACCGGAGAGTTACGGGAATTCGCCGGGAGAAGTATTGGGCCTTATTGGGCCAAACGGAAAAGAGACAGGGGCTGCCAAGGGCAGGCCGCGCCCCCCCAAGGCCTAGTCCGAATTGGACTAGGGGGAGGGCCGCACCCCCTCCTTCCTTTCCTTCTCTCTTCCCTTTCCTTCTCTCCTACTCCTACTACATGGAAGGTCTCCTAGTTGGTCTAGGAAAGGAGGGAGTCCTACTCCCGATGGGAGTAGGACTCCTCCCTAGCGTGGCCTCCCTTGGCCGGCCGCCCCCTCCCCCTTGCTCCTTTATATACGGGGGCTGGGGGGCATCCCATGACACACAAGTTGATCTACGGATCGTTCCTTAGCCGTGTGCGGTGCCCCCCTCCACCATATTCCACCTCGGTCATATTGTCGCGGAGTTTAGGCGAAGCCCTGCGCCGGTAGAAAATCATCATCGTCACCACGCCGTCGTGCTGACGAAACTCATCCCCGAAGCTTTGCTGGATCGGAGCCCGGGGATCGTCATCGAGCTGAACGTGTGCTGAACTCGGAGGTGCCGTACGTTCGGTGCTTGGATCGGTCGTATCGTGAAGACGTACGACTACATCAACCGCGTTGTGCTAACGCTTCCGCTTACGGTCTACGAGGGTACGTGGACAACACTCTCCCCTCTCGTTGCTATGCCATCACCATGATCTTGCGTGTACGTAGGAAATTTTTGAAATTACTATGTTCTCCAACAAGAACATCATCATCGTCACCACGCCGTCGTGCTGACAGAACTCTCCCTCGACACTCAGCTGGATCGGAGTTCGAGGGACGTCATCAAGCTAAACATGTGCAAGAACTTGGAGGTGCCGTGTTTCGGTGCTTGATCGGTCGGGCCGTGAAGACGTACGACTACATCAACCGCGTTGTGCTAACGCTTCCGCTTTCGGTCTATGAGGGTACGTGGACAACACTTTCCCCTCTCGTTGCTATGCATCACCATGATCTTGCGTGTGCGTAGGATTTTTTTTGAAATTACTGCGTTCCCCAACAGGTGGGAATGCCCATGGCAGGCATCCATGCTAGATTTGAACGATTTCCAAAATCATACACAAGTTGTGACACGTTCGGCCATTTATGAACTTTTTTGCCCGAGAAAACTCCAGAAAATGCAAAATTTGTCGAAAACTAAAACAACTTGACACGATGCCTTTAATTGGTCATATAAGCTCCTGGAAATAAATATTGGCGTCATTTCACGGATGCCATAAAAATGTGCTCTCGAATGAAGATTTCTGTCCTAGCCGACCACCCTCTGTTGAACATGGTGTTTTTAGACATCCATGAAGTGACCCAAATTTCTAAAATTTGAACCGTGATGGAAGCAAAATGTACAATTAGAGCGCCCAATTTTTACTGTGATTGGAAAACAAGAATATTATATTACATTGGAATCATGTATCTATCTCATGGAAGCAAATTCTCTAACTTAGCTATGATGGACGAAAATAATAATTATATGGATGACATTTTGTGTTAAGTCGATGCATATTTTAGTTCCTTGCAAAAAATAGAAGCATATTTTAGTTGCACTAGGAGTAAATTCTCGAATTGACTGGAACATGATTTCATTGTGTTGAAAACGCGTGTTGCCTCAAAGAAAATTTGGTATGCATCGGAAGCAAGCAAGTTCCCGGTTCGAGATGTGATGAGATAAATAATTTTATCCAACACAAAACAACTTTTGGTTAAGTTCAAACATATTTTAAATTTGAAGCAATTTGATTAACTAAAGGAAGCACAAGTTAATGCCGGCGGAAGCTAATTTAATATGCGTCTGATTTTAGTAGCATGTATGACATACAAAATTTCATTGAACGTAATTTCCTAAAAAATAAAAGAGAAATAAACAGACTCTCAATTACACTCGCATGATTTTAGGAGCGCACTTAATTTCCGCTGGACAGTTTTAGGGAACAAATTGGAACCAATTCCGTTTGTTGTGTCCAAACTATCTATGGAAAGCCACGTTCTCAAGTCAAATCCAACCAGCCAAAGCTTTCTCATTAGTAGTCTGAGAAAATAAACAATAATAAGAGCAAAAGAAGTATTTATTTATAACAAGTGAGTTGTCCTAGTTGGTTATAGTAGGTGGAAATAAACCATAAGGTCTGGAGGAGGGGTGTGTATGGCGGGCGGATCGGCTGTGTACGTTAACATACAGTACGTGCCACATAAGAAAGATGGGTGTACGTTATGGTTAAATGACCATACTGCCCTTTATACTGTTTGTGAGGGGGCTCTACCGGTCTCTAGAATCAAATGCATTCGGTGGGTGGAGAATTGCTGATATGGTGCATGGTCGAGGTGGATAGACTGCATGTTTAGATAAATAGATTAGTGGAAATGAAACTTCCATTTGGTATTATAATTATAAATAATTTACTCTATAAACTTGGTCAAAGTTTGGCTTCTCAGAAAATCTATATGCATGCACTACATTGTGGAACGGGGGAGTGTGGTATTTTATAGACTTTTTTTTAAGAAACAAGTATATTTTTTTAGTATGATTTGTCTTCTTGCACAATAGACAA
>NC_041381.1:566112232-566114735 GCF_002162155.2 Triticum dicoccoides | reverse complement strand
TACGCTACAATAATCGTGAACTTAAATTTGTGCGCCGCAGTTTCTGTTAAGTAGGAGTATGTAGGTAGATCTTCCATTAAAATTATAGGCCAATATATGTTCATTGGTATATTTTCTCCATGACCACTTTCGTGTCTAAGTGTCTGAGTAGCCACATATGAGAAAGTTTCCCTGCAAAAAAAGTCAGATGAGAAAGTTAGAAGCCAATAGTTTAACAAGGAAAAAAACGTTTTGTAAACTATTCAAAAATCATGCCAAAAAATAGAGTAATACAAAGGCTTGTATTTTCATTAATTCGGTGCAATTGATATAGAACACAGTACAAGCCAGTATGTTGGGTACGCACCGCAACAGGAGAAACAAAAATGGAAAAACACAAGGGCATATGCTTTCATCCATATATTCTAGAACCATGATGCATATGACTGAAATGAGGCCATAAATTTTTTAGAAGGTACTAAATGAAATTATTGCTAAATGATTGAAGATGGCATTGGATCTCTCTGTAGATCGGAACCATGCACGTCCCTCCATGCTTGCGGCAGAATGAATGGTCTCAGTCAGACTTGGACAACTGGTATATGATTCAACCTCGTCTTCTCAGTTGGGGAAGTTGTCGTACGGCCCGGACTCCTGATGCATCATCTCCATTCCATCGGTGAACTCTGGACCTGGAGCCAGTGGCATCGCCGTCATCATCTCCTATTGCTGCATCATATCCATTCCGGCAGCGAACATCGGCGGTGGTGGTAGCGCATTCATTGTCTGCTGCTGCTACATCTTCATTCCAGCGGCGAACCATGGGGGCGTAGGCATCCCCGACATCATCTGTTGCTGCTACATCTTCATTCCAGCGGTGAACCCTGGGGGCGTAGGCATCCCCGACATCATCTGCTGCTGCATAATCTCCATTCCAGCAGCGAACCCCAGAGGTGGTGGCATCTTCATCATCATCATTTGCTGCTTAATCATCTCGTACATCCCTGCGCTGGTGCCACCGAACTCAAAGCCATAGCCGTCGGCGAGCCCCGGAAGCTGTGACATCCGCCATTATCATTTGCTGCTCATGAAAGTTCTTCTCCATCCCGCCATTCGCGCTGGGGCAACCGAGCTCAAACCGACCGCCGCCGGCAATCGCCGTCATCATCTCCTTCATCCCGGCGTCGGCACTGGTGCCACTGAGCTCAAACCCCACTCCGCCTACGAACCCCGTTGTTGGCATCACTGTCACCATCTTCTTCGTTTGTCCATTCACGCTGGTGTGATCGCCGGCGGCGGTGGGTTTGAGCTGGATGGCACCAACATGAATGGATGGACAAAGAAAATGGCGACGGTGATGCCAACGTCGGGGTTCGTAGGCGGAGTGGGGTTTGAGCTCGGTGGTACCAGCGCCACCGGCGGGATGGACGGGATGATGACGATGATCGTCGACGGCAGTGGGTTTGAGCTCGGTTGCCCAACGCGAATGACGGGATGGGGGAGAATTTTCATGAGCAGCAGATATATAACGACGACGCCACAACTTTCGGGGCTCGCCGACGGCTATGGGTTTGAGTTCGGTGGCACCAGCACAGACGGAGGGATGTACGAGATGATTAAGTAGCAGCAGATGATGATGATGGCGATGCCACCACCTATGAGGTTCGCTGTCGGAATGGAGATTATGCAGCAACAGCCGATGTCGGGGATGCCTACACCCCCGGGGTTCGCCGCTGGAATGGAGAGGTAGCAGCAACAGATGATGACTGCACTACCACCGCCGCCGGTGTTCGTTGCCGAAACGGAGATGATGCAGGAACATCAGATGATGACGGTGATGCCAGCCGCTCCAGGTTCAGTGTTCACCGCTGGAATGGAGATGATGCATCGGGAGTGTCCGGGCCGTACGACAGCTTCCACAACTGAGAAGAAGACGAGGTCGAATCCGCCCGAGTCCGTCTTGAGTCCATTCATTCTGCCGACACATGGATGGCATGCATGGCTCAGATCTACAAAGAGATCCAATGCCATCTTCAATCATTTAGCAATAATTTCATTTAGTACCTTCTAGAAATTATCCGTCTCGTTTTAATTATATGCAATGTGCTTCTAGAAGGCGGTCTCGTATCCACCTAGTTATCTGGATGAGGCATATGCACTTGTATTTTTTCATTTTTGTTTTGCCTGTTGCGGTGCGTGGCTTGCACTGTGTGTATCCATTGCACCGAATTAATGAAAATACAAGCCTTTATATTATTCTATTTTTGGCATGATTTTTGAATAGTTTACAACAACGTTTTTTATTTGTTGAACTATTGGCTTCTACTCCCTCCGTCCTATAATATAAGATGTATTTCGACACAAAAAACGTCTTACATTATGGGACGAAGGGAGTAACTTTCTGATCTGGCTATTTAAACAGGAAAGATGCCATGGAGAAAATATACCAATGAACATAGCTTGGCCTTTTTTTTATGGAATATCTACCTATATACTTAACAGAAATGACCGTTACGTTCACGAT
>NC_041381.1:566089669-566111892 GCF_002162155.2 Triticum dicoccoides | reverse complement strand
AACAAATATACTTGTTTCTTAACCCAAAATCTCCATAAAATATCATATGTTGAAGCACGCACACACTCAAATAATAACTGCATCCCTATATAGTCCGAGCAAAAAAAGGATAAGAACTACTACTAAATTTATTGGCTACCCCGAGTTCAAATGATAGCTACCTGTCCTGGATTTGTTGCATCTCATCGCAATATTAGGATTATGATGGTAGAAAATTAATATGATCGTCCAACAATAAATAAATAGATTTTTGGGGTAATAAATAAAAGAAAAATTAGTTTTTTAGGAAACAATTTTTTTGAAGATAGATGTGACGGGACACAAAATATAGTAAGAATTGGCCCAAAACAGGGGAAGGCAATGCAAGATGCAGGCTAGGCTTTTAGTCATGCGGACCTTTAGTCTAATGACAAGTGCCATTGCCCCGGCTGCCACAGAGAGTCGAGCTATGAAAGGATTGCACATACATCCAACATGCTAAGCACTCTTCCTAAAAAACATGTTTGCCACTCGAACTAGGTTTTCAAAATGAGGTTAATGCCTTGCTCAAACTAAAACCAGCGATCCATCTCACATTGAACTAGCAAACATAGTAGGCTTAGATCAAAAAATAAACAACCTTAGTATCCTGCATATTCTTTCAAAAAAACATGTTGATAAAATAAATGATTTTCTAGTGCAAACATACCATGATAATTATTACCTTACAATGATTTGCTTGTACTTTCATAAAGTAAATAAAGGATTTTCTTGTGCCAAGAAAAAACATTCTCAACCTGAATTAAAAACAAAATATACTTTTATCTAATCAACTAAACAAAGTACGACGCACATGTATTTGTAAAAAACATGTTGATGCGATAAAAGTGTCAACTATTGTAGAGGTACCTTAAAATTTATTACCTTACGTTGACATCATCCAGATCCACCTTCCCCGCCATCGGTGCAAGCTAGGAAAGTCGCTGATTTGAATAATGTCTCTGTCGATCTACAGTCATGTGCCTAACTCTGGAATTTAGTTTTATTGATGTGTAATGTTGGGAACTATTTTTAAGTTGCCGTTTGTGAGATGCATTCTTATCTATTGGACAACAGATAAGAGTGTACACAAACAGAAACTTCAAAACAACACAACATTAAACATCAATCCATCTAAATTGTAGACTTAGACATGAGACGGTAGGTCGGAAAGGACATGACTTGCTAGTACCAGGAGAAAACATACTGAACTTGGATTAAAAACAAAATATACTAGATCGATTCAACTAAACAAAGTCTGATGCCACATATATTTGTAAAAATCATGTTGATGAGAAAAAAAAGGATATACTATTGTATAGATATCCTAAAATTTATTACCTTATGTTGACATCATCCAGATCCATCTATCTCCCCATTGGTCCAAGATGAGAAATCCGTTAATGAATTTCAAGCCGCGTGCAGCCAATCAAATGGACTCTACCATAACGATATGCACTCGACATGCCGAAAAAGTTGCGCATACAATTCATGGCGTATGCTAGATAAGTCGGTCATTGATGTCGCCGGACGGGTGTCTCTCTAGCGGCAAACGGCAGGCTTGCCACCTATTGATGGAGAGAATGACAAACTTGCCGGAGAAGATGAAAGGTGACAGTGTCGCGATGAGAGGAAGACCGGAAGAAGAGGGAAAGGATGAGTGCGCCGCCAAGGGTTGAGAATGCGGCATGGGGGTTGGGGGTTTAGTCGCGTTAGGGTTTGGGTGGGCATATATAACACTTTGGGTATTCGTGTAGATGGTTGGATCGAGATCTAATGGCTATAGATCAGACATCCGTTTAATCTATTTTGAGTGGCTGTGAGTGGTTGGTGCATGTAGTTTTCTGAAATAAACCCTTATTTAATTAGGAATATAATTCTAATCCATTTTACCTTCACAATCGTCCCAGGGATTGGTATTTAGCCATCGGGCAGCCACAAATCATACGACATAATATGTGAAATATATTTTGTTATAATTTGATAGCCACGTGTTGAGCTAGGAAAAATGCACAAAATTAGACAGCCAATGAGGATATGGGTGATGTCCCCCAACCATTTTTTTTGCGACGACAACGAGGCTATTCTCCTGCAGCGTGTACTTCTTCACTGATGCAACACTGTCCATTGTTGCGAACATGCCGAAAGTTTTATTTAGGATATGGTTCGCCACTAGGATTTTCAATTTGCTCAAGGCTTCGACCATGGCCTCTTCTCTGAGACATGGTCTAGCTCGACCTTAGCACAATGACTTTCCGATCACAGGATACAATGTTAGCCTGGCTCCGCCAGCGAAGCTGCAACGACAGACACTAGGATGACATGGTTGTAACTTCCTTATTTTGAGTGTCTTATATCATCAGAGGTCCTTCGATGTAAATCCAGTCTCTTATATTCCCAAAATGAAATTAGACGAGTAGTTCCACAACATCTGTATCGTACACCAAATGATGCTTATCTTCTTCTTTTTTCCTTTTTTTTCTTTTTTTTTGCGGGGAATCATAGCACAATGCTTGTCATGCATACGTAGTGTCATAACGGGAAATCAAGACCATGCCATGGCCAAACTGAGAATGGCTTGGTGGAAATACATAAATTATTACACAAGATTGGCAAGACATCAAGTTCCCACAGAGACATACAACAGATGGGCTTATGCAAACATTAATCCTGACCGTCCAATGAAAGCATATGTATAACCAAGGACACCACAGGGCGAGATTTACTCATCACTAGAAGGGCAGTGCACGCTTTGCTGTGCCACTTATGTTCTTGGGGTTGTACTATTTTATTTTTACGTGGTAATTTTTTTAAGTTGTGATAATTATTTACATGTTACTTGGTTTGGCGCGCGCGCGCGCGTGTGTGTGTGTGGGGGGGGGGGGGCAATGGAGTGTGTTCTTTTTAGCAGAGATGCTAAACCAACGAATAGTCTTTACGAAATTATGATTACGGATGGATGTGTCAATTTATGGTTGGAGATTAGGGGAAGATTAGCCCAACAATGAGAATCAGGGAAGTGATTGGTGGGATGATATTTGATATGCGCAATCCGTAGCGAATCGTTCATGAGTGTATATTATTTTTATTATTATAGTGTTTGGGTGGGTCTTTTTGACCGTGTGACTGGAGGGCGTCTTTTAATTAATACAAATACACGAGAAAGTTACCTATGTTGTTTGTTGCGCGTGTTATATTGGTGTTAAATGTGTCATAGGTGGCACTTCCTTTTTGTCAACGAAGGCCCATGACTATGAAGCCCAATCAATCGTGTATCCAATCCAAATTGAATACCTCAATCGAATCATAAAAATTAATGAGCTTAATGAAATTAGAGATTTCATTGACACAATCAAGGATTGATCGAGTCAAAATCAAGGCATTAAAAATTTATATCTCGATAGAATGGAAGAGCTCCAAAATTAGGTAGCATAGTGTATTAAGTTTTTTGAATGAGAGAGCTCCTAGTGGAATTGTTGATCCTATCAACATAAGGTGACCCAATTTCAATTGGAGACCTCAATTGAATGCGGGCTGGACAATAGTGTATTAAAAAAATTGAATGGCAGAGCTCCTTGTGAAATTCTTGATCCAGTTAAAATTGGGTGACCCAATTCCAACTGGAAACCTCAATTGATTGTGGGCCCTTTAAAAACTAGGGAGCTTACAGTGTTATAAAGGATTAATCCTGACTGTCTTCACATTTTAACCCTGAACTTGGTTCTCAAGATGAGACAGAGACAACTCTTTTCACTAAACCCTCTCTCACGCGTCCAAATTCTTCTCAGGTTGCCCTGCTACAGAACACCACAAAATCAATCCATTACATATTCATTCAAACAATGCTAATGGGACTAAAAAAAGATACAGTACTGAATTCTTACCATGGGAGTTTGCAGATGTGATGTATACCATCGCATCTGCCTTCGCTGTTGTGCCTGGTGGTTCTGGTCCTCTCCCTGAATCCCTCAACATTCAACAAGTTCCTCCCTCGGAGCAGCCCTACACCGTCCCCAAGCTCCGTTGTCTCGGCACCAAGAAGCGCAGCGGCAACCGATCCTCATCGGCGGAAGAGCTCGATGGTATGGTGGGACTGCTCGGGGCAGCTGACGGCATCAGGCTAGGGTCAGCAGCACTGGCGGCGCGAGAGCATCAGGACAGCCAGGGAGGGTCGGCGTCGGCACACATGGGCTCTGGCGTGGCAGAGCGGCAAGGCAGGAGTGCAGGCGGTTGGGGAACTGTCCTTGGTGTCAACTAGCTGAAAAATACAGAGGATCCTCTACCCATCCACAAATAGAGGATGACAGGCTTCTATACTACTCCTTCCGTTCCCAAATATTTGTCGTCCTAGAAATTTTAGATGGACTACAACATATGGATGTATGTAGACATATTTTAAAGTGTAGATTCACTCATTTTACTTTGTATGTAGTCACTTGTTGAAATCTGTAGAAAGACAAATATTTAGGAACGGAGGGAGCAGTACTTTTAAAAAAGCGAGCTGTGTTGCGGGCCTCCGTTGTTGACAACGATGACGAAGATGACGAAGAGGAGTTGGCCCCCCAGACGTCGTCGACTATCACTAAAGCCCTTGACTCCGAAGGGATTTGCGTGGGCCATGACACATACACAAGTGAGGGTTGGCAGGAGGTGCTACCGCGGCGCAGCCCGCGTCGTCCGACTTCGTCGCCATCCTCGATGATGGCTCCTTGTCCTCCTCGTCCCATCCCTGCTTGGCTCCACGGTAGATGTTGTAGATGCCTTGCTTATGGGCATCGTGCGGCTGTTTGCAGAGATCTGTTGCGGTGCTCCCGTTATTTGGAGAATGGTCATCGTGCACGTGAATGTCGCAACCCCTGGCGTCCTTTGAGCTCACTATCATGCCTTGATGTGTCGCATGTGTCTGGCCTCGGTGCTGTGCATCGTGTTGCTCCTGCTTCATGTGAGGGTTCGGTGAGATCCACACCCCCTTCCAAGGCGCTTCATCGTGGGTCTTGGGCGTCTATTGTCTCTGCTGTTGCAGTCCGCACTGGTTGATCAAATTGCACTGTTGCAACGTTGTGTGGCGTGGGTTGAGAGCTTTCTGGAACGAGCGGAGGTTGCTCTGGGTAGACTATCCCTTGTGCCGGCTCTGTTGCAGACCACTCTGACATCACATTCTCCTCGTGCGGCCAATGTTTGCTCCACGGAAGATAGGGTTGAGGAGTTGTATGGTTCTTTCTCCCCTCGTGTTGGAGTCTCATCGTCGGTGCCTACCTCCCCTCCCATGGTGTCTTCCACTGAAGGTGAGTCCATCGCCGTGCTTGTGGCTCCTATGTTGCAGATCATGCCCGAGCTTAGGGAGCTATGCCTGAGTCTATCAGTGGAGCATACGAAGATGGACATATCGGCGACCTCGATTGAAGGACAAGTTTCGCCTCTGTCAAGTGATCAGTTGGAGGTTCCTTTGGTTCATGATGCTAAAGGGAAGGCAGCTGCAATTTCATGATGGTAGTGCTCAGTGTCCGTGTTGTCCACACGGCTTTGGTCTTTTGAGTCGTAGAAGCGTTGATGGTTGTGGTTGTTGTGTGTTGGGAGCATTTGGCGCACCGTCTATGTGGTCATGAGAACGAGTTAAATTAACTGGGCAATTCTCTTCTTCTTAATTAATCGACGAGGCAATCCTTTTGCCTCTGTTTTGAAAAAAAGAACTTTTAAAAAAGCAAACATGAATTCCACTATAGCCACACCGAATAGTGCACACGGGATAACCAGCCCCGTCCGATCAAACCAACTTAAACACATCCAAGTGTCCACGTTACATCAATCGTTTGTCAATCAGATCAACGGTTCAGAGCAAATGTTCTGCCCCGGCGTCTGCCCCTGCATGGGATGCTGGACATCCCAATGATGCTACCTCCAGGAAAATACATTACGCCCGTGATCAACACCGCCACCAGGCCACGAATTACCCTCTCCCCTGGTGGCCGCCGTCTCGAGGAGACCTCCCCGTCCCAGTGAGCTGCCTTAGATCTGGTGTCCATGTCGTCCTTGCTCTGGTGGCCGCCGTCTCGAGGAGACCTCCCCGTCCCGGCGAGCTGCTCTGATCTGGTGTCCACGACGTCGCCGCCCCGATGGCCGCCGTCTCGAGGTCATCTCGGTCCATATCAGCGTGTTGCCCTAGCTCCGGTGTCCACACCGTCCTCACCCTGGTGGCTGCACCGTCTCAAGGACATAGGTCGCCATCGCGCCCTTCCATCGGCGTACTTCCAGCCCTTCCCCTGCACAGGTTACATCATTGCAATTTGCACATCTTATGATCGGAAGAAAATAAAGGAAACTTTCACCATCACACTGCCGATTTGTGCAGTATAATTTGTTACCATGATCTATAATATATTTTCTTACCTATAGGACACCATGATCTATAATGTTTTATTAAAAAATTGAATAGGCACTGCACATTAGAATTACTGGTTAGTTGTCTATTTTGTTAGCTACAGGACACCATGATCTATAATGTTTTATTGCAAAAATTAAGTGCACACTGCACATTAGGATTCCTGGTTAGTTGTTTCTTACCAAGGGGTTTATGCACTTCAACATTGGTGCAAACAAGACAAAAGGAATAGATCAGAGAGAATACTTTACCTTATTGTAGGCCAATGCAAATATGCAATTGACACAACACCTCTCATGAGATCTGGCCACCAAATAATAATCTGAATAACCCACATCATGTAAGTTCATGAGTATTCTTGAAAGGACATAACACACATAAAAAGTTTTATGCAGGTAAAATTCACCAGAAGTGCTATTGATACAACATAAGAAAATATAAGAACACTGGTTTTATCAACGTAGCCAAAATAACAATTGGAAAGTGGTAGTGTTAGAAGCTTGGAAGGGTTTCTATTTTGATGAAAACAAATTGAACTAAACTTGTATGTGATTCACTGGATGCACGACAAACATGTATGTAAATCTCCGGATGCTAACTCTTAGTCACCACCATCTTCTTTTGGAGTTGCCGACCATTTTATACTGTTGTTTCTGTTCTCCTCGAAGTTTCTTTTGGAAAATACCTCTAGATCTGATTCAAAGAGAAAAAAATATGAATATTCTGGTTTTTCCCTTAAGTTTCCTATAGCTGAAGTGCAACCATACACTAACCAATTTACCCTGTGTCATTTGTCACGAAGTCCGCGAGTCGCCTTCGGAGTAGAGCGGACACTAGTGACCAGTGCCAAGTGCCAGTGTTGGTTGGTGTTTGCCCTCGTGTGTTTAGGTCCCAAACAACTTGGTTTGTACTCCCTATGTTTCAAAAGTGGTGAAAATCTCTTATATTTGAGACAGAAGGAATATTTATTAAGGCTTCTCTTTGCTCCCGGTTCCAATTGGGACCCGAAATCTCTCATGGGTTTAAGGTATAATTTTTGCTCTTTTCCCCTTTGAGGTAAAAAAGAGTTTCTTTTTTTCTTCTGTGGTTGATGGTTGGTTAGTGTATGTTTGTTTCTCCACTTGGGGTTCGGTCCAATTTCTGTTTACTCTAGTGGATGATGCCGCTTAACTCCCCCCATGGTGAGATGAGTCCTTGATTGAGCTAGCTAGATCTGAGCACTTGGGAAATAGAAAGAGAGATCTCTTCTCTTGTAATTTCTATTCATATTTCTTAAGTTATTACAAGTACACATGTAACTTCTATTTTTAATTTACCTTTCTGTTTGTGGAGACACGTCTGCTGTGAGTTTTGATTTGCAGAAAAAGATAGTTAGTGAACAACTTCTCCTTTGAGCAGGGAGAAGTTGTCCTAGAGGTAGGTAAAGAAGGACATGGCTGACACTGAAGCTGGCAAGCGAGCCACTGATTCTAACACTGCAACACTGATCCAAAACACACAGTTGAAGCTTAGAAGGTTCAAGTAGCAATAGGCCACATAGACCACATGTTCAGAGACAACGACTAGGTTGTCGAGATCACGCTAGATGTACAACGTGATTCAGTGTCTGTCCAAGGCGTCAGGCCAGTGCTTGCAGAGGTTGCGTGGCTGACGCAAGGAAGAGATACGACAGAAGCAAGAGGACCGCTGTAGTGGCACTCAAGGGCTTGCAGCTTGTGACTGCCAAAGTTGCCGCTGTGGAGAAATCATTCAATCACCCATAGTTCACATCGCCATGTGACTAACACCCAAAGAGTTTACTAGAGTAAATAATCTAGTTCACATCGCCATGTGATTAATACAAAGAGTACTAAGGTGTGATCATGGTTTTCTTGTGAGAGAAGTTTAGTCAACGGGTCTGCCACATTCAAATCCATATGTATTTTTCAAATTTCTATGTCTACAATGCTGTGCATGGTGCTACTCGAGCTAATTGCTCCCACTTTCAATACATACCAGATTGAGACTCAGAGTCATCCGAATTGGTGTTAAGCTTGCATCGACGTAACCCTTTACGACTAACTCTTTTATCACCTCCATAACCGCGAAATATTTCCTTAGTCCTCTTAGGTAACTAAGGATAATTTTAACCATTGTCCAGTGATCTACTCCCGGCTCACTGTCGTACCCCCTTGCCAAACTCATGGCAAGGTACACAACAGGTCTGGTACACAGCATGGCATACTTTATAGAATCTATGGCTGAGGCATAGGGAATGACTTTCATTCTGTCTCTATCTTCTACCGTGGTTGGGCTTTGAGTCTTACTCACCTTCACATCTTGCAACACAGGCAAGAAACCTTTCTTAGACTGATCTATTTTGAACTTCTTCAAAAAATTTCCAAGGTATGTGCTTTGTGGAAGTCCTATTAAGCGTCTCGATCTATCCCTATAGATCTTGATGTCCAATATGTAAGTAGATTCACTAAGGTATTTCATTGAAAAATTCTTATTCAAGTATCCTTTTATACTATCCAGAAATTTTATATCATTTACAATCAATAATATGTCATCTACATATAA
Organism: Triticum dicoccoides; assembly: GCF_002162155.2. Classification (NCBI taxonomy): domain Eukaryota; kingdom Viridiplantae; phylum Streptophyta; class Magnoliopsida; order Poales; family Poaceae; genus Triticum; species Triticum dicoccoides. The sequence continues at coordinate 566,102,933 of NC_041381.1, read as the reverse complement.
TATCATAAATGCTACAGAGCTCCCACTCACTTTCTTGTAAATACAGGCTTCACCGTCAGTCTGTATAAAACCATATGTTTTGATCACCTCGTCAAAGCGTATATTCCAATTCCGAGATGCTTGCACCAGTCCATAGATGGATCGCTGGAGCTTGCACACTCTGTTAGCACCTTTAGGATCGAGAAAACCTTCTGGTTGCATCATATACAACTCTTCTTTAAGAAATCCATTAAGGAATGCAGTTTTGACGTCCATTTGCCAGATTTCATAGTTATAAAATGCGGCAATTGCTAACATGATTCGGACAGACTTAAGCATCACTACAGGTGAGAAAGTCTCATGGTAGTCAACTCCTTGAACTTGTCGAAAACCTTTTGCGACAAGTCGAGCTTTGTAGACAGTAACAGTACCATCAGCGTCAGTATTCTTCTTGAAGATCCATTTATTCTCTATAGCTTGCCGATCATTGGGCAAGTCCACCAAAGTCTACACTTTGTTCTCATACATGGATCCTATCTCAGATTTCATGGCTTCAAGCCATCTGTCCGAATCTAGGCTCATCATAGCTTCTTCATAGTTTGTAGGTTTGCCCTTATCTAATAGCATGACTTCCAGGACAGGATTACCGTACCACTCTGGTGCGGAACGTGTTCTGGTTAACCTACGAAGTTTAGTAGTAACTTGATCTGAAGTTTCATGATCATCATCATTAGCTCACTCCCTAGTTGGTGTAGGCATCACGGGAACGTTTTTCTCTAATGTGCTATTTTCCAATTTGAGAGAAGGTACAATTACATCATCAAGTTCTACTTTCCTCCCACTCACTTCTTTCGAAAGAAACTCCTTCTCTAGAAAGGACCCATTCTTAGCAACAAAGATCTTGCCTTCGGATCTATGGTAGAAGGTGTACCCAATAGTTTCCTTAGGGTATCCTATGAAGACACATTTATCTGGTTTAGGTTCGAGCTTATCAGGCTGAAGCCTCTTGACATAAGTGTCGCATCCCCAAACTTTAAGAAACAACAACTTAGGTTTCTTGCCAAACCACAATTCATACGGTATCGTCTCAACAGATTTAGACAGTGCCCTATTTAACGCGAATGCGGCTGTGTCTAATGCATAACCCCAAAATGATAGCGGTAAATCGGTAACAGATATCATAGAACGCACCATATCTAATAAAGTATGGTTACGACGTTCGGATACACCATTACACTGTGGTGTTCCAGGTGGCGTGAGTTGTGAAACAATTCCACATTGTTTTAAATGAAGGCCAAAATCTTAAACCTCCGCAATGAGATCATATAAACTTTATTTTCTTGTTACGATGATTCTCCACTTCACTTGTGAAGGTCAGAAAATAACGATACCCGCCGCGTGCCTCAACACTCATCGGACCACATACATTGGTATGTATTATTTCCAATAAGTCATTAGCTTGCTCCATTGTTCCGAAGAATGGAGTTTTAGTTATCTTGCCCATGAGGCATGGTTCGCAAGTATCAAATGATTTGTAATCAACTGATTCCAAAAGTCCACCTGCATGGAGTTTCTTCATACACTTTACACCAATATGACCTAAACGGCAGTGCCACAAGTATGTTGCACCATTATTAACAACTTTGCGTCTTTTGGCATCAATATTATGAATATATGTGTCGCTATGATCGAGATTCAATAAACATTCACATTGGGTGTATGACCATAGAAGGTTTTATTCAACAACAATTATTCTCTGACTTAAATGAATACCCATATTGCAATAAACACGACGTAATCTTGTTCATGCTCAACGTAAACACCAAATAACATTTATTTAGGCTCAACACTAATCCCGAAGGTAGAGGGAGTGTGCGATGGTGATCATATCAATCTTGGAAACACTTCCAACACACATCGTCACCTCGCCATTAACTAGCTAGTCTCTATTTATTCTGCAACTCTTCTTTCGAGTTACTAATCTTAGCAACTGAACATGTATCAAATACCCAGGGGCTACTACGAATACTAGTAAGGTACACATCAATAACATGTATATCAAATATATCTTTGTTCACTTTGTTATCCTTTTTTATCTGCCAAGTATTTGGGGCAGTTCCGCTTTTAGTGACAATTCCCTTTGCAGTAGTAGCACTCAGTTTCAGGCTTAAGTCCAACTTTGGGCTTCTTCACGAGAGTGGCAACTTGCCTGTCATTCTTCTTGAAGTTCCCTTTCTTCCCTTCCCCTTTTTCTTTAAACTAGTGGTTTTGTTAACCATCAACACTTGATGCTCTTTCTTGATTTCTACCTTCACCGATTTTAGCATTGCAATGAGCTCGGGAATCATTTTTGTCATCCCTTGCATATTATAGTTCATCACGAAGTTCTATTAGCTTGGTGATAGTGATTAGAGAACTCTGTCAATCACTATCTTGTCTGGAAGATTAACTCCAACTTGATTCAAGTAATTGCAGTACCCATACATTCTGAGCACATGCTCACTGGCTGAGCTATTCTCCTCCATCTTGTAGGCAAAGTACTTGTGAGAGGTCTCATACCTCTCGACATGGGCATGAGTCTGAAATACCAATTTTAGCTCTTGGAACATCTCATATGCTCCGTGGCACTTAAAACGTTTTTGAAGTCCCGGTTCTAAGCCGTAAAGCATGGCGCACTAAACTATTAAGTAGTCATCATATCGAGCTTGCCAAACATTCATAACATCTACATATGCTCCTGCAATAGGTCTGTCACCTAGCAGTGTATCAAGGACATAATTCTTCTATGCAGCAATCTTATAATGCTACCGCCATTTTGAGTTAAATAAGATGCATAAAGGATAAACATCACATGCAATCAAAATACGTGACATGATATGACCATCCGCATCTTGTGCTTTTGATCTCCATCTCCAAAGCATCGTCATGATCTCCATCGTCAACGGCTCGACACCTTGATCTCCATTGTTGCGTTGGGGTTGTCTTGCCAACTATTGCTTCTACAACTATTGCTAAGCATAGCGATAAAGTAAATCAATTACATGGCACTTGCATTTCATACAATAAAGAGACAACCCTAAGGCTCCTGCCGTTTGTCGATATTACAAAACATAATCATCTCATACATCAACATATATCACATCATATCTTGACCATATCACATCACAACATGCCCTGCAAAAACAAGTTAGATGTCCTCTACTTTGTTGTTGCAAGTTTTACGTGGCTGCTACGGGCTTCTAGCAAGAACCGTTCTTACCTACACAAAAACAACAATGGTGATTCATCAAGTTTGCTGTTTTTAACCTTCTTCAAGGACTGGCCATAGTCAAATTCGATTTAACTAAAGTAGGAGAAACAGACACCCGCTAGCCACCTTTATGCAAAACAAGTTGCATGTCTGTTGGTGGAACCGGTCTCATGTACGTGGACGTGTAAGGTTGGTCCTGGCCGCATCATCCCGCAATACCGCCGAATCAAAATAAGACGTTGGTGGTAAGCAGTATGATTATCACCACCCACAACTCTTTGTGTTCTACTCGTGCATATCATCTATGAAGGAAATATGCCCTAGAGGCAATAATAAAGTTATTATTTATTTCCTTATATCATGATAAATGTTTATTATTCATGCTAGAATTGTATTAACCGGAAACATGATACATGTGTGAATACATAGACAAACATATAGTCACTAGTATGCCTCTACTTGACTAGCTCATTAATCAAAGATGGTTATGTTTCCTAACCATAGACATGTGTTGTCATTTGATTAATGGGATCACATCATTAGGAGAATGATATGATTGACATGACCCATTCCGTTAGCCTAGCACTTGATCGTTTAGTATATTGCTATTGCTTTCTTCATGACTTATACATGTTCCTGTAACTATGAGATTATGCAACTCCCGTTTACCGGAGGAACACTTTGGGTGCTACCGAACGTCACAACGTAACTGGGTGACTATAAAGGAGTACTACAGGTGTCTCCAAAGGTACATGTTGGGTTGGCGTATTTCGAGATTAGGTTTTGTCACTCCGATTGTCGGAGAGGTATCTCTGGGCCCTCTCGGTAATGCACATCACTATAAGCCTTGCAAGCAATGTAGCTAATGAGTTAGTTACGGAATGATGCATTACGTAAACGAGTAAAGAGACTTTCCAGTAACGAGATTGAACTAGGTACCGACGATCGAATCTCGGGCAAGTAACATACCGATGACAAAGGAAACACAGTATGTTGTTATGCGGTTTGACCGATAAAGATCTTCGTAGAATATGTAGGAGCCAATACGGGCATCCAGGTTCCACTATTGGTTATTGACCAAGAATAGTTCTAGGTCATGTCTACATAGTTCTCGAACCCGTAGGGTCCACACGCTTAAGGTTTCGATGACAGTAATATTATGAGTTTATGAGTTTTGATGTACCGAAGGAGTTTGGAGTCCCGGATGAGATCGGGGACATGACGAGGAGTCTCGAAATGGTCGAGACGTAAAGATCGATATATTGGACGACTATATTCGGACTTCGGAAAGGTTCCGAGTGATTCGGGTATTTTTCGGAGTACCGGAGAGTTACGGGAATTCGCCGGGGAGTATATGAGCCTTATTGGGCCATACGAGAATAGAGGAGAGAGGTCAAAAGGAAGGAGGCCTGCGCCCCCCCTCTGGTCCGAATTGGACAAGGGGCGCAGCCCCCCTTTCCTTCTTCCTCTCCCCCTCTTTCCCCTTCTCCTACTCCAACAAGGGAGGTGGAATCCTACTAGGACTAGGGAGTCCTAGTAGGACTCCACACTTGGCGCGCCCCCTCCTAGGGCCGGCCTCCTCCCCCCTTGCTCCTTTATATACGGGGGCATGGGGACACCCCATGACACACAAGTTGATCTACGGATTGTTCCTTAGCCGTGTGCGGTGCCCCCCTCCACCATATTCCACCTCGGTCATATCGTCGCGGAGTTTAGGTGAAGCCCTGCACCGGTAGAACATCATCATCGTCACCACGCCGTCGCGCTGACGGAACTCATCCCCGACGCTTTGCTGGATTGGAGCCCGGGGAACGTCATCGAGCTGAACGTGTGCTGAACACGGAGGTGCCGTACGTTTGGTGCTTGGATCGGTCGGATCGTGAAGACGTACGACTACATCAACCGCGTTGTCATAACGCTTCCGCTTACAGTCTACGAGGGTACGTGGACAACACTCTCCCCTCTCGTTGCTATACCATCACCATGATCTTGCGTGTGCGTAGGAATTTTTTTGAAATCACTACGTTACCCAACAGTGGTATCCGAGCCTAGGTTTCATGCGTTGATGTTATATGCACGAGTAGAACACAAGTGAGTTGTGGGCGATACAAGTCATACTACTCACCAGCATGTCATACTTTGGTTCAGCGGTATGTTGGATGAAGCGGCCCGGACCGACATTATGCGTATGCTTACGCGAGACTGGTTTTACCGCCGTGCTTTGCACACAGGTGACTAGCGGGTGTCTGTTTCTCCAACTTTAGTTGAACCGAGTGTGGCTACGCCCGGTCCTTGCGAAGGTTAAAATAGCACTAACTTGACAAACTATCGTTGTGGTTTTGATGCGTAGGTAAGAACGGTTCTTACTCAGCCCGTAGCAGCCACGTAAAACTTGCAACAACAAAGTAGAGGACGTCTAACTTGTTTTTGCAGGGCATGTTGTGATGTGATATGGTCAAGACGTGATGCTATATTTTATTGTATGAGATGATCATGTTTTGTAACCGAAGTTATCGGCAACTGGCAGGAGCCATATGGTTGTCGCTTTATTGTATGAAATACAAACGCCCTGTAATTGCTTTACTTTATCTCTAAGCGGTAGCGATAGTCGTAGAAGCAATAGATGGCGTAAACGACAACGATGCTACGATGGAGATCCAGGTGTCGCGCCGGTGACGATGGTGATCACGATGGTGCTTCGGAGATGGAGATCACAAGCACAAGATGATGATGGCCATATCATATCACTTATATTGATTGCATGTGATGTTTATCCTTTATGCATCTTATCTTGCTTTGATTGACGGTAGCATTTTAAGATGATCTCTCACTATATTATCAAGAAGTGTTCTCCCTGAGTATGCACCATTGCGAAAGTTCTTCGTGCTGAGACACCACGTGATGATCGGGTGTGATAGGCTCTACGTTCAAATACAACGGGTGCAAAACAGTTGCACACGTGGAATACTCAAGTTAAACTTGACGAGCCTAGCATATACAGATATGGCCTCGGAACACGGAGACCGAAAGGTCGAACGTGAATCATATAGTAGATATGATCAACATAGTGATGTTCACCATTGAAAACTACTCCATCTCATGTGATGATCGGACATGGTTTAGTTGATTTGGATCACGTGATCACTTAGAGGACTAGAGAGATGTCTGTCTAAGTGGGAGTTCTTAAGTAATATGATTAATTGAACTTTAATTTATCATGAACTTAGTCCTGGTAGTATTTTGCAAATTATGTTGTAGATCAATAGCTTGCGTTGTTGCTTTCATATGTTTATTTTGATGTGTTCCTAGAGAGAATTGTGTTGAAAGATGTTAGTAGCAATGATGCAGATTGGATCCGTGATCTGAGGTTAATCCTCATTGCTGCACAGAAGAATTATGTCCTTAATGCACCTCTATGTGACAGACCTATTGCAGGAGTAGATGCAGACGTTATGAACGTTTGGCTACCTCAGTATGATGACTACTTGATAGTTTAATGCACCATGCTTAACGGCTTAGAATCGGGACTTCAAAGACGTTTTGAACGTCATGGATCATATGAGATGTTCCAGGAGTTGAAGTTAATATTTCAAGCAAATACCCGAGTTGAGAGATATGAAGTCTCCAACAAGTTCTATAGCTAAAAGATGGAGGAGAATCGCTCAACTAGTGAGCATGTGCTCAGATTGTCTGGGTACTACAATCGCTTGAATCAAGTGGGAGTTAATCTTCCAGATAAGATAGTGATTGGCAGAGTTCTCTAGTCACCATCACCAAGTTACTGGAACTTCGTGATGAACTATAATGCAAGGGATGACGAAAACTATTCCCGAGCTCTTCGTGATGCTGAAATCAACGAAGGTAGAAATCAAGAAAAAGCATCAAGTGTTGATGATTAAACAAGATCACTAGTTTCAAGAAAAGGGCAAAGGAAAAGAAAGGGAACTTCAAGTAGAATGGCAAGCAAGTTGTCACTCCCATGAAGAAGCCCAAAGCTGGACCAAAGCCTGAAACTGAGTGCTTACACTGCAAAGGAAATGGTCACTGGAAACGGAAATACCCTGAATATTTGGTGGATAAGAAGGATGGCAGAGTGAACAAGGGTATATTTGATATACAGATTATTGATGTGTACCTTACTAGTGTTTATAGTAGCCCCTGAGTATTTGATACTTGTTCGGTTGCTAAAAATTAGTAACTCGAAACAGGAGTTACAGAATAAACATAGACTAGTTGAGGGTGAAGTGACGATGTGTGTTGGAAGTGGTTCCAAGATAGATATGATCATCATCGCACACTCCCTTTACTTTCGGGATTAGTGGTAAACCTAAATAAATGTTATTTGGCGTTTGCGTTGAGCATGAATATGATTTGATCATGTTTATTGCAATACGGTTATTCATTTAAAGTCAGAGAATAATTGTTGTTCTATTTACATGAATAAAACCTTCGATGGTCATACACCCAATGAAAATAGTTTGTTGGATCTCGATCATAGTGATACACATATTAACAATATTGATACCAAAAGATGCAAAGTTAATAATGATAGTGCAACTTATTTGTGGCACTGCCGTTTGGGTCATATCGATGTAAAGTGCATGAAGAAACTCCATAAAGATGGATTTTTGGAATCACTTAGTTATGAATCATTTGATGCTTGCGAACCGTGCCTTTTGGGCAAGATGACTAAAACTCCGTTCTTCGGAACAATGGAACGAGCTAGTGACTTATTGGAAATAATACATACCGATGTATGCGGTCCAATGAGTGTTGATGCTCGTGGCGGGTATCGTTATTTTCTGACCTTCACAAGATGAATTGAGCAGATATGAGTATATCTACTTAATGAAGCACAAGTCTGAAACATTTGAAAAGTTCAAAGAATTTCAGAGTGAAGTGGAGAATCATCATAAAAAGAAAATAAAGTTTCTGCAATTTGATCGCGGAGACAAATTTTTGAGTTACGAGTTTGGTCTTCAATTAAAACAATGTGGAATAGTTTCACAAACTCATGCCACCTGGAACACCACTACTTAATGGTGTGTCTGAACGTCATAACATTACTTTATTAGATATGGTGCGATCTATGATGTCTCTTATCAGTTTTACCACTATCATTTTGGGGTTGTGCATTAGAGACAGCTGCATTCACGTTTAATAGGGCACCATCTAAATCCGTTGAGACGACACCGTATGAACTATGGTTTAGCAATAAACCTAAGCTGTCGTTTCTTAAAGTTTGGAGTTGCGATGCTTATATGAAAAAGGTTTTCAACCTAATAAACTCGAACCCAAATCGGAGAAGTGCGTCTTCATAGAATACCCAAAAGAAACTGTTGGGTACACCTTCTATCACAGATCTGAGGGCAAGATTTCGTTGCTAAATTCGGATCCTTTCTAGAGAAGGAGTTTCTCTCGAAAGAAGTGAGTGGGAGGAAAGTAGACCTTGATAAGGTAATTGTACTTTCTCCCGAATTGGAAAGTAGTTCATCACAGAAATCAGTTCCTGTGATTCCTACACCAATTAGTGAGGAAGCTAATGATGATGATCATGATGCTTCAGATCAAGTTACTACCGAACCTCGTAGGTCTTCCAGAATAAGATCCACACCAAAGTGGTACGGTAATCCTATTCTAGAAGTCATGTTACTAGACCATGATGAACCTACGAACTATGAGGAAGCGATGATGAGCCCAGATTCGGCGAAATGGTTTGAGGCCATGAAATCTGAGATGGGATCCATATATGAGAACAAAGTGTGGACTTTGATTGACTTACCCGGTGATCGGCAAGCCATAGAAAATAAATGGATCTTCAAGAGGAAGACAGACACTAATAGTAGTGTTACTATCTACTAAGCTCGACTTGTTGTGAAAGGTTTTCGACAAGTTCAAGGTGTTGAATACGATGAGATTTTCTCACTCGTATCGATGCTTAAGTCTGTCCGAATCATGTTAGCAATTGCCACATTTTATGAAATCTGGCAAATGGATGTCAAAAACTGCATTCCTTAATGGTTTTCTTAAAGAAGAGTTGTATATGATGCAACCAGAAGGTTTTGTCAATCCTAACGGTGCTAACAAAATGTGCAAGCTCCAACGATCCATCAATGGACATGTGCAAGCATCTCGGAGTTGGAATATACGCTTTGATGAGTTGATCAAAGCATATGGTTTTATACAGACTTTTGGAAAGGCCTGTATTTACAAGAAAGTGAGTGGGAGCACTACAGCCTTTCTGATAAGTATATGTGAATGACATATTGTTGATCAGAAATGATGTAGAATTTTTTTGGAAAGCATGAAGGAGCATTTGAAAGGAGTTCTTTAAAAGAAAGACCTTAGTAAAGCTACTTACATATTGAGCATCAAGATCTATTGAGATAGATCAAGACGCTTGATAAGTTTTTCAATAAGTACATACCTTGTCAAAATTTTGAAATAGTTCAAAATGGAACAGTCAAAGAAAGAGTTCTTGCCTGTGTTGCAAAGGTATGAAATTGAGTAAGACTCAAAACCCGACTATGGCAGAAAATAGAAAGAGAATGAAAAGTCATTCCCTTTGCCTCAGTCGTAGGTTCTATAAAGTATGCTAGCTGTGAACCAGACCTATAGTATACCTTGCTCTGTGTTTGGCAAAGGAATACAATTTTGATCTAATAGCTAGTAGATCACTGGACAGCGGTCAAGAATATCCTTAGTGAGGACTGAGGAGATGTTTCTCGATTATGGAGGTGATAAAAGAGTTCGTCGTAAAAGTTACATCGGTGCAAACTTTTACACTGATCCAGATGACTCTAAGTCTCAATCTGGATACATATTGAAAGTGGGAGAAATTAGCTAGACTAGCTCCATGCAAAGCATTGTAGACATAGAATATTTGCAAAATACATACGACTCTGAATGTGACAGACCCGTTGACTAAGCTTCTCTCACAAGCAAAACATGATCACACCTTAGTACTCTTTGGGTGTTAATCACATAGCAATGTGAACTAGATTATTGACTCTAGTAACCCTTTGGGTGTTGATCACATGACGATGTGAACTATGGGTGTTAATCACATACAGATGTGAATATTGGTGTTGAATCACATGATGATGTGAACTAGATTATTGACTCTAGTGCAAGTGGGAGACTGAAGGAAATATGCCCTAGAGGCAATAATAAAGTTATTATTTATTTCCTTATATCATGATAAATGTTTATTATTCATGCTAGAATTGTATTGACCGGAAACATGATACATGTGTGAATACATAGACAAACATATAGTCACTAGTATGCCTCTACTTGACTAGCTCATTAATCAAAGATGGTTATGTTTCCTAACCATAGACATGTGTTGTCATTTGATTAATGGGATCACATCATTAGGAGAATGATGTGATTGACATGACCCATTCCGTTAGCCTAGCACTTGATCGTTTAGTATATTGCGATTGCTTTCTTCATGACTTATACATGTTCCTGTAACTATGAGATTATGCAACTCCCATTTACCGGAGGAACACTTTGGGTGCTACCAAACATCACAACGTAACTGGGTGATTATAAAGGAGTACTACAGGTGTCTCCAAAGGTACATGTTGGGTTGGCGTATTTACAGATTAGGATTTGTAACATACCGATGACAAAGGGAACAAAGTATGTTGTTATGCGGTTTGAACGATAAAGATCTTCGTAGAATATGTAGGAGCCAATATGGGCATCCAGGTTCCGCTATTGGTTTTTGACCAAGAATAGTTCTAGGTCATGTCTACATAGTTCTCGAACCCGTAGGGTCCGCACGCTTATGGTTTCGATGATAGTTATATTATGAGTTTATGAGTGTTGATGTACCGAAGGAGTTCGGAGTCCCGGATGAGATCGGGGACATGACGAGGAGTCTCGAAATGGTCGAGACATAAAGATCGATATATTTGACGAGTATATTCGGAGTTCGGAAAGGTTCCGAGTGATACGGGTATTTTTCGGAGTACCGGAGAGTTACGGGAATTTGCCGGGGAGTATATGGGCCTTATTGGGCCATACGGGGATAGAGGAGAGAGGCCAAAAGGAAGGAGGCCTGCGCCCCCCCTCTGGTTCGAATTGGACAAGGGGCGCAGCCCCCCTTTCCTTCTCCCTCTCCCCCTCTTTCCCCTTCTCCTACTCCAACAAGGGAGGGGGAATCCTACTAGGACTAGGGAGTCCTAGTAGGACTCCACACTTGGCGCGCCCCCTCCTAGGGCCGGCCTCCTCCCCCCTTGCTCCTTTATATACGGGGGCAGGGGGGCACCCCATGACACACAAGTTGATCTACGGATTGTTCCTTAGCCGTGTGCGGTGCCCCCCTCCACCATATTCCACCTCGGTCATATCGTCGCGGAGTTTAGGCGAAGCCCTGCTGTCAGGACCCCGACTCAATGCCACATCGATCTAGCATGTAACACCTCATATCACTTTGCGGCCTCACGCACGGTATTCCCACGGGTGTCGCCTTACCTTTGCCCGGGACCGTTTGCGCCTTTTGGCACACGTATATGACAGTGTCGCTAGCATCCATATGATAAGGAGCCCGGGCTGACATGGCTAGTCGTAAACCCAAAGCGGCACAGACTTACAGGGACAGGCATCCATGACCCAGCATCGAACGTGTCGGTCATCAGCGAGTGAATCCAGGCTGTAGCACTGGGCTAGCAGGACTCCGGCGAACCGGGCTGTAGCAGGCTAACAGGACTCCGGTATTCATCGCGTGACATTTCCCCGAAGGGACAGACACAGGAACGAAGAAGGACACATGCCGGCCAGCCTAAGTGTTCCGGAGCAGTAGCAAGCTACCATGGCTCGGTGGAAACACTAGGAGACATTTCCCGGTAAGAGAGGCTACTAAAGATAAATAACTAGATGGTCAGATCCCACACATACCAAGCATTTCAATAACATACACACAATATGCTCGATATGTGCAATACAACATGGCATCACAAAATGACTCTACGTCTCAAGTAGTTTATTCAATAGGCTCCGGGGAGCGAGATATTACAAACCTGGGTCTCATGACCCAACATTCAGAGCATACAAAACAAAGCACAAACGGAAGCTATCATGTCTGAGTACAGACATCTATAAATGAAAAAGGCTGAGAAGCCTGACTATCTACCAGATCCTGCCAAGGGCTCAAGATCGTAGCTGAGGTAACAAGCTAAACGTCGAAGACCACGTGGAACTAATAGTGAGACCGAAGTCTCTCTGCAAAAACATAAAATAGGCAAACGTGAGTACAATTGTACCCAGCAAGACTTACATCAGAACTAACTACAAATGCATCATTATCAACAAAGGGGATGGTGGGGTTTAACTGCAGCAAGCCAGCTTTGACTCGGTGGCTATCCTGAACTATGATTGCAAGTAACTCTTTTGAGGTGGCGCACACGAGTCCACATATTCACCATATCAATACACCACTATGGATCCGCTCCCGTCTCCCTACGAGAACGCCATCCATAGCACTCACGCTTATCTTGCGTATTTTAGAGTATCCACTTTCACTTGTCTATGAACTGATATAAGCAACCCAGAAGTCCTTTACCGCGGACACGGCTATTCGAATAGATTATATTAACCCTGCAGGGGTGTACTTCTTCATACATGTTTCCACCACTTAGCGTCTGCACACGACATGTGCTCGGCAGACTTCAAGCGAAAGCCGACGTGGGTGTAGACCACGACCTACCTAAACACTCAAGTCTCTAGTCCAGGTTTATCGCCTATTCGGGTTCCATCCATGAGGAGATCCGGCCGGAGTTTCGCTCACAGCCCCAAACGATGTGAACAGGGTTCCGTGACACCAAACGGGTGCCCGGTTTACCCGGCCACGTGCCTACCGCATCACAGCCCACCCCTACGGTCAGCGCTGTCCACGGCCTCCAGCATACTACAAACACCAGAAACTACTTGCAACTCCTGGACAGAGGACTAGGGTGAATAAGAAGTCGAGCGGGGTCATATTTCAGGGCCCAATGTATGGTAGTAGCTGAATCATGGATCACA
>NC_041381.1:566082666-566085922 GCF_002162155.2 Triticum dicoccoides | reverse complement strand
TAGAATGGCATACTCGGACTTGGATGATGTGGATTACCTTGTTGAAGACAACGTAATGGATGAATTTGCTTATCACCGGAGATGGAAGAGACCCGTGGTAGACTGGCACATTGGCGGTGCAAGCTGGGAACAAAATGCAAATGCTGGGAATGATTCTGGTAACTGGGGAAGAACCCAACAATAGAGAGTGAATTCACTGTTGGAGTGGTTATAGCATAACCGAGGAAATCTGGGGCAATCCCAGCTAGTGCCGATGATAAGACGTAGCGCTTGTGTGTGCTCTCAAGAACTTGAGCATTTCCACAATCATCAAGGTTTTATCAACAACCGTGTCAAGGGTCCGGCAACACAACTTGCTACCATGATGAATGATGATGGAGGATGTAGATGCAAAGAAAGATAACACCTTCTCAGATTTCATCTTAGCGAGGCCAAGGAAACAAAATCTGGATGATCGACCGAGAGACATTTAGCACTCCGCTTCTAATGTTCTCCTTGATGTGCTAGTGTAACCCATTCATAGATATGGTTTGATATCTAGAACATCAAGTAAAAAGGTCGGACTTCGGAACACAGAAATCCATAGGGGCAACTAGGGAGTAATCCTACGAAATCCCTATGGGGAGGTGGCCAACTTCCTCAAACAAGATATTATAATAACAGGTCTTCCGGCTGGGTGTGTTGGCCACGACATCCACTTTACCGGTTATCGAGGAACCAATATTATAGTTCTTGGAGAATGTTCCAACCATCATATCCGCCTGAGATTCAGATCTGGTTGGTGTCAGGATACCCCAGACTCATCAAGTCTGGAAAGAAAAATGAAAGTTTGCAACACAAATCGACGAGATAATGTTGCGGGATTCTCAGGAGATGAACTACGATAGCAAGCTCCAAAACATGAGCTGGTTCTGCTACTAACATGTGAACACGTTGTCCCAGACAAGCATGACCACATAGTAGTCTTATAATAAAACACTACCGAGTTCAGGAGGGGGGAACCATCAACGAGGTATCGAAGTCTTGTGCATTACCATGGATTAACACTTAACTCCTTTTCTCGAACAAATCAGTCAGTGGCTTGGGGTGCTACGGAACACATATGGAATGGAGGTTGCAAGTCTCCGAACCACAGAATACTTTCGCACATATGCATGACTGATTTGGGATGATTCCAAAGAAACAACATTGACTTTCTCGAATCCACGGCGGCAACTAGCATCAGATGCACATGAATTAAAGGAAGTCACTACCTTCATCTAAACATATGCTTCATGAGCTAGCATGAACAAATGCTTTCAAAAGTTTCCAACACTAACTTATTGTCCAACAAAATCATGGAGGAGATAAAGGTGTTGTCAATGGGCTCAACAACAATTCATCCGGGTTTCCTTTTAAAAGGAATTCCATAGTTAAGTGAACACGGTGATAGCATTGGTCAGACCAAAGATGTAATGGTGTATGCTCTAGGGATCAACCACGAATAAGACAACATTACGAGCATCGTTGGTACTGATTTGATTTGACGATAGCCCACACTCAAATCAAAGGATTGATAAGACAATAGGTCCAGCAACTGATCACAGGGACCAATCGATGAAGATATCATCTTTCTTCAACACACACTACACAAGAATATCCCTTTGGAACGAACTAAGTCAGACAAGTTTTTTTATCTTCCAACTCTCCAAGTTGTTGTCCAGCTTAACCAACTAGCTCAGGGATATCTAACACCGATTCTTGGAGAAAGGGTGGTTCACAAGAAACCAACTTGATCACGAACTCAACATAGCGGTCAGGTGACAACCCGGTAACACCTCCAAGAAGATATTTGGAAAGTCACGAACCACCGGTATGTTACTAAGCTCGAGAACAATCTTGCTTTTGAGGGCAAGACGATATGATCAAATGAGTGAGGACTTGACAAGATCCTAACTCATCAATCGAAGGGTGCACCGAAATAAGGACTAGGTAGCACGATCAGTCTTAGAAGGATGATTCGAAAACCAACATACTAAGAATGAAATTATTATCCTTTAACTACCAAGCAACAGAGTTGCTAGCAGTATTGATTTCACACATCACAATTCATTTGTCGGTATTCCGGTTGCATCAACACGAGGGCCGAGGAATGAACAGTGATGGCAAGAAGTATCACTGTACCAAGAGTTCATGGGATGGTGTGCAATTCCTAAAACAATCTCGATATAAAATATGTAATACTCCAAGGTAGAGCAGAACAAAAGCTGGATTAGCAATTCGATCTGCGGAGCACAACTTCTTTGACCCAATCCTGGATAGGGAAAAGGTACTGGAGTTTGTTTCTCCTAGTCATTCCGCGATAGAATGGCTTGACGGACCACAAGAGTAATGGGCATCGTTAAACGAACACACACATACTCTTGACTATCAATTGATAGACGAGGGTCAGAATGCAACTAAAGAGAACAACTCAAAGGAACATATAACTTTCTGAGTTGTGGATGCATAGATTAGTATGTCGAACCAAGTTCAACATATTTCTTCCGGATAACCCATGCAGAAAGGTAGAACTGGCAGAGTCACAATGTAGAATCGAGAACCCATCGAGAGCACTCTGATTGTGATCTTTCGATCAGCGAGGAACATCTGCCATAAGCGGTTCATAGTATTTGGAGGAAAGGAATACCACGAACATCGAAGACTAATGCAAAGGTTACTAATAACCTAAAGGAACGAGCAAAACTATCAACATGAAGCAAGTAGGGTGAATCTCGGGTTCAAAACCCAGGGATAGAATACCTACTACTAAATGGCATCACGGGATGCTTTCGATAATGACGGCCAGAGTCATCACACTGGAACATAATCATGGCTAGACCACTAGATGATCCCCTAAGCACTTAGGGTCATAATAATAATTCCAACATATATGTCGAGGCAATAATTACTTCAACACACCGATTAGTGTGGTTAATCTGGCCCATGGGAACATCGGAAACAGAAGGAAGGGATTTTGCAAATGCATCGGACTATTTAGAAACCTGGGATGACTCGGACAGCATAACGGCTGTAAATGCTCGGAAAAGATTTGAGACATTCACAAAAATGGTGGCATAACCACTTAGAAGCACGATATCAAGGTTTCGAGATCAACAATTAACATACGGAAGTAGTAGAAACTGAACTCAAGCTTAAATCCAACAATCTTATAAGTCTACGGATTAGTAACACGTGATCCTGATAGAAAGAAGAGAAAGCCTAGTTTCTTAACCCC
>NC_041381.1:566056890-566079279 GCF_002162155.2 Triticum dicoccoides | reverse complement strand
AGGTTAACAGGGGGGTTTATTTTAGTTTAATTAAGGATTAGGGCACTAGGGCCCACATGTCAGTGGCTCTGGGGTTAGATTAGGTGGTGATTAGGTTAAGCTAATCACCTGATGGCGGGGGCCCACCTGTCAGTGTCAGCAGAGGGGGGGTAGTTAAAATAAAATAACTAAACTAATTAACAGGGGGGGGCTGGCCCCACCTGTCATCGACCCAGAGAGGGGGGGGGTGTCCCGCCGTGGTCAACGTGGTCAGACCCACCGGCGGCTTGACGCCGGCGAGGCCAGACGCGGTGGTGCGCGTCGGAAACCCACTACAGGGGCTCTTTTGGCGCGCAGGGAGCAGCTACGGGGAGAGGGTGGAGTGGCGCATCCAACGGTGGCGGTGGCGGAGGCTGGGGTGGCCGGAGCTACCGGCGGCGACCTCTTTTGCGGCTGCCGGAGCTCGGGTGTTCGCGGGACCGGCGCTGCGGTGTGCAAACAAGACGGTGGTCGCGCTAGTTTTACTCTACGGAACGCAACGAGTGCAACGGACGCAGGCGTGGGACCAAAAGGTCACCGGAGCTTCACCGACGACGAGCCCGTGCGGCGGAGCGTCTCGCCTCCGGTAGAGGGGGCGGCTAGAGCTCGAAATCGAGCTTGGGGTTAGGGGGAAACGGAGCAGGGACTCACGGGGATCGTGCAGGGAGGGTCAGCGAGCTCGGGGGCGCGCCGGAGTGGCCGAATTCGACGGAGAAGATCCTCGGCGGCCGGCGAGGGGGAAAACGTCGGGGGCGGCGTTCCGGGGCTCTTCTGGTCGCGTGAGACGACGAGGAGGACGAGGGAGGACTTGCGGAGCTCTGGGAGGCGTCGGGGAGGCGAGAGGGGGATGGTGGCCGCGGCGAACGGCGTCGGTGGCGACGGCTGTGTTCGGGTTCGGGCGAGAGAGAAAGAGCAGAGGGGCGGGGCCTCGAGGAAGAGTGAGAGGGGTCCGAGGGGCTGCGTGGCGTCGCGGGAGGGAACCAGGGGAGGAGGAGGCAGCCAGGCAGGGAGGAGGTGGCCGGGGCGCGTGGCCGCGCACGCCGGGCGCGTGCCCGCGTCCTTCTGGCGAGGGAAGAAGACGACAGGGGGGTAGCGGTGGCGGGCTGGGCCAGCGGGAGGAGCTGGGCCGGGCAGGTAAGCAGGTAAGTGGCCCAGGTGGCCGTCTCCCTTTTTATTTTTGCTCTGTTTTATTTTTTTAATCATTGTTTTCTATTTGTTTCAATCTGTTTTGATTTAGTTCAAACACTAAATCATTTTTGTTTCTTCCAATAATTTTTGCAGGGACTGAAAGTAATATTCTAGAGCCCCTCACAAAATATCAGAATTATTGAAGCATTAAAAATATATATAACATATATTTGCTCCAACTCAAATACAATATATATTAGTTCAAAGATCCAAAATGACATGGAAAAATGTGCATCATCTCTGGTTACTGTTTCCAGCATTTTTCCAAAGATGATGAACATTTTTGAAAGCCACTTGGATTGACTGAAAATATTTTAGGTGAACCTGGTGAATTCTTAAAATGCTAGGGTTTGGACAATCCCCATTTCAACTTTCTGTAAAAGTAAACATGATGCATCACCAAAGGCTAGTACTAGTGCAATGCCAGAAGCTAGGGATGTGACACCTGCACCGGTAGAACATCATCATCGTCATCACGCCATCGCGCTGACGGAACTCATCCCCGACGCTTTGCTGGATTGGAGCCCGGGGAATGTCATCGAGCTGAATGTGTGCTGAACACGGAGGTGCCGTACGTTCGGTGCTTGGATCGGTCAGATCGTGAAGACGTACGACTACATCAACCGCGTTGTCATAACGCTTCCGCTTACGGTCTACGAGGGTACCTGGACAACACTCTCCCCTCTCGTTGCTATACCATCACCATGATCTTGCGTGTGCGTAGGAAATTTTTTGAAATCACCATGTTACCCAACAATCTACGCATAGACCTGGCTCAGATGCCATTGTTGGGGAACGTTGCATGGAAAAAAAATTCTATGCACACGCAAGATCTATCCATGGAGATGCATAGCAACGAGGGGGAGAGTGTGTCTACGTACCTTCATAGACCGTAAGCGGAAGCATTTAGTAACACAGTTAAGGTAGTCGAACTTTTTCGCGATCCAACCGATCAAGTACCAAACGTACGACACCTCCGCGTTCAGCACACGTTCAGCTTGGTAACGTCCCCACGTTCTTGATCCAGCAAGACGACAAAGTAGTGTATGAGTTCCGGCAGCACGACGGCATGGTAACGGTGGTGGTTATGCTATCTCCGCAGGGCTTCGCCTAAGCACTATGAAAATATGACTGAGGGGCGAAACTATGGAGAGGGGCGCCGCACAAGGCTAAGAGATTGTCGTGGCTTATGTGTGGAACACCCTCCCACATATATATAGGTGGGGGGGGGGGGAAGAGGGAGCAACCAAGGAGGCACCCCAAGGAGGCTGATTCCTCCTTGGGCTACTGCCCTAGCCGCTCCCCCCTTACTTATTTGTGCGCGGGCGAAAGGCGGGGGGAGGTGGCGCCCCCCCCTTTCCTTTCTTTCATGAGGAGGGAAAGGCAGGAGGGGCCAACCCCTTCCCCTTTCCTTTCCCTAGGGCCGGCGGCCAGGGAGAGGGCCACCAGCCCCTTGTGGGCTGGTGTGTTCCCCCCTTTGGCCCATTAAGCCCATATAGCCTCCCGGGGCTTCCCGGAACCCATTCCGGCTATCCGATGACTATCCCGTACCCCCGAAACTCTTCCAGTGTCCAAATATCATCGTCCTATATATAAATCTTTACCTCCGGACCATTCCGGAGCTCCTCGGCTAAACAACATTTGACCACCAAATCACATAACTCATATTACACTATATCATCAACGAACGTTAAGCGCGCTGACCATATGAGTTCGAGAACTATGTAGACATTACCGAGACACCTCTCCGGCCAACAACCAATTGGGGAACCTGGATGCCCATATTGGTTCCTACATATTCTACGAAGATCTTTATCCGTCAAGCCGTTATGACAACATACATAATTCCCTTTGTCTGTCAGTATGTTACTTGCCCGAGATTCGATCGTCGGTATCTCTATACCTAGTTCAATCTCGTTACCGGCAAGTCTATTTACTCGTTCCGTAATACATCATCTCGTAACTAACTCCTTAGTCATTTGCTTGCAAGGCTTCTTGTGATGTGTATTACCGAGAAGGCTCAGAGATACCTCTCCGATCTTAGAGTGAAAAATCCCAATCTCGATCCATGCCAACTCAACAAACACCTTCGGAGATACCTGTAGAGCATCTTTATGATCACCCAGTTATGTTGTGAAGTTTGATAGCTGATACGTCTCCAACATATCTACTCCCTCCGTCCCAAAATAAGTGTCTCAACTTTGTACTAGCTCTAGTACAAATTTGAACTAAACTCAAGACACTTATTTTGGGATGGAGGGAGTATAATTTATGAAGTATTCATGCCATGTTTATAATGTTTTTACATGATTTTGGTATGATTTGATTAGAACTAACCCAGACAGACGTTGTTTTCAGTAGAACTACCGCGATGTTGTTTTTGTGCAGACATAAAAGTTCTCGGAATGCGTTGAAAATCAACAGAGAATATTTTTAGAAAATATAAAAAATACTGGAACGAAAGCTACCGTAGGGGAGTCCCGAGGCCACCACGAGGATGGCGGGCACGCCCTACCCCCCGGGAGGCTGCTCCTACCTCGTGGCCCCCTGACGTGAAACCAACGCCAACCCCTCCTATAAATCCAGAAAACCCCAGAACTGAAGGGAGATCAGAAGTTCTGCCACCGGAAGCCTCTGTAGCCATGAGAAATCAATCTAGGCCCTCTCTGACACCCTGCCGGAGGAGGCCATCATCATCGGAGGCCATGAAGGAGGATCTCGGAGGGGGCATCATCGCCATGAAGGCCAACAAAAAGAGGGAGAACCTCTCCCCATCCAGGGGGAAGGCCATGCAGGAGGAAGCACAAGGGGGAGAATGTCTCCTCCTCTCTCTTGGTGGCGCCGGAGTGCCATCGGGAGGGGAATCATCGCCGCGGTGATCGTCTTCATCAACATCACCATCCTCATCTCTTTTACGCGGTCCACTCTCCCGCACCCCGCTGTAATCCCTACTTGAATATGGTGCTTTATGCCACATATTATGATCCAATGATGTGTTGCCATCCTACGCTGTTTTGAGTAGATATCCTTTGTCTTTGGGTTGATTGATGATTTAGATTGGTATGAGTTGCATGTTTTATTTTGGTGCTGTCCTATTGTGCCTTCTGTGTCGCGCTGAGGGATTCCCGTTGTAGGGTGTTGCAATAACTTCATGATTCGCTTATAGTGGGTTGCTTGAGTGACAAAAGCATAAACCCGAGTAAGGGGGTAGTTTCATATGGGATAAAGGGGACTTGATATGTTAATGCTATGGTTGGGTTTTACCTTAATGATCTTTAGTAGTTGTGGATGCTTGCTTGAGTTCCAATCATAAGTTCATATGATCCAAGAAGAGAAAGTATGTTAGCTTATGCCTCTCCCTCATATGAAATTTTAATAATGATTAACGATCTTGTTAACAATTGCTTAAGATAATTCCGCACACCAACCCATCATTATTCCATACTCACTATTTATAATATTTAGTAATATATTCTAAATTTATGATAACATCACCTACTTTTATATTTTAGCTCTCTGATACCATGCAAACTTATCCTCTTCATACCCACAACATAGTTTTATTTCTCATTTCTAGTTGGAAGCAAACGTCCGGTGTATGTAGAGTCGTATCAGTGGCAGATAGGACTTGAGAGAATATTGATCTTACCTTTAGCTCTTTGTTGGTTCGACACTCCATACTTATCACTTCCACCTTTGGAAATTGCTACGATGATTCCTTGTACTTGGAGATTATCAAGCTCTTTTCTAGCGCCTTTGCCGGGGAGCAATAGCGTGGGGTTGATATTCTCGTGTGTGTGCTTGTTTGCTTTCTTCACTAAGTAGTTTTTCTTTTCCCTTTTTGTTTTGCTTAGTTGTGGGTTAAACATACAAAAAATTATATTTTAGAATGAAAATACAAATTTTTTTCTTGCCTCTTATGCCTAAAAAGTTTTTTCAAAAAGAGAAGTGATTGAAAAGTTATGCATTGGAGAAGTGAGGGTCGACCTTGAACACTTTTGTTCATGCTCATGGAAACAATGTAGAATTTTTCATGGAAGTTTCTCAGAAATAATTATCCCTTGTATATATCTATTTATTATAAAAATAATGTGCCAAGCTTTGGTTTTAGGATGATTAGATTGCTTATTTACTATGTGCAGTGTAAAAACAGAAACTTTGGCTGTAGCGCGTGAATTTACATTTTTTACTGGAAAGTCAAACGGGTCTGAAAGTTTTTGCATAGTACTTCTATACAATTTTTTTAAATTTTGTCATATTTTTTAGAATTTTTGGAGTTACACGAGTATACAAAATTTCCACATTACTACAGACTGTCCTGTTTTTCACAGATTCTGTTTTCTATGTGTTGTTCGCTTATTTTGATGAATCTATGGGTAGTATCGGGGGGTATGAACCATGGTGAAGTTGGAATACAGTAGATATAGTGCTAATAAGAAATTGGAATGAGTTTTCAACAGTACCTAAAGGTAGTGATTTGCTTTATTATACTAACGGATCTCACAAAGTTTTTGTTAAGTTTTGTGTGGATGAAGTGTTCGAAGAACGAGGAGTTACCGATGTGACAAGAATAAAGAGAGGCAAGAGTTATGAATATGGATGCCCAAGGCACCCCAACTAAATATTTCAAGGATACTCGAGCATCTAAGATTGGAGATGCCCCGGTTGGCATCCCATCTTTCTTCTCCGACAATTATTGCTATACCTCGGTTTTTGTTTTGTTCACATCATTTGCGTCCTTTGTGTTTTTCTTTTTCTTTAAGAACCATGCTAGTATGAGATAGCCATTCATTGATTTATAGAATGCTTCATGTGCTTCACTTATATATTTTGAGTATGATCTTATAGAATGCTCTTTGTGCTTCACTTAAAGCTTTTGAGTATGGTTTTATAGAATGCTTCGTGTGCTTCACTTATATATTTTGAGCTTGGATATTGGTTAGTCTATATTAATTGTAGAATGCTCCATGAACTTCACTTATATCTTTTGGAGTATGAATAATACTATCGTTGAAAGTGGGTTTGGAAGAGTGTCAACTTTAGGAAGTAATGATCCCACTATTTTGGAGGGTGTTGAATCTTAGTATGATATTTATGAAAGTGGATTTGGAGAGGTCTTGACTTTAGTTAGTAATGATTCCACTATTTCGGAAGAGGTTCCAATTGATTATGAGAATAAAGCTGCTATCTATGAATTTTATTGTGATAACATGTATGCTATAAGGGAATATGTTAACCATGAAACTTTTCATCATGATTTTAATTTTCAATCGGATTGTACCTCACATGACAGTTATTTTGTTGAGTTTGCTCCCACTATTCCAAATGAGAAGAATTTTGCTTATGTGGAGAGTAGTAAAATTTCTATGGTTGTAGATCATGAAAAGAATGATTTATGTAATGGTTATATTGTTGAATTCATTCATGATGCCACTGAAAATTATTATGAGGGAGGAATATATGCTTGTAGGAGTTGCAATAATATCAAGTTTCCTCTCTATGTGCTTAAAGTTTTGAAGTTATACTTGTCTTGCCTTCCTATGCTAGTTGATTCTTATTCCCATAAGTTGTTTTCTCACAAAATCCCTAGGCATAGGAAGTGGGTTGGACTTGAATGTGCTAGTCATATTCTTCATGATGTTCTCATTATGTTTTCATTCTTATCTTTCATATGAGCATCATTGAAATCATCATGCCTAGCTAAAGGGCATTAAAGAAAAGCGATTGTTGGGAGACAACCCAATATTTATACTTCCTGTTTTTGTGTGTTAACATGATTAAGCTACTGTAGTAATCATGTTTTATAGCTTTTTTTTCAATAAAGTGACAAGTAAGACCTTTGGGATAGCTTACGGTGATAGTTGTGTTGATCCTGCTGAAAATCAGAAACTTTTGCGCCCAGTAAATTAGTTTTGATAATTCACAGAAACGTGATTTTTATATGATTATTTTTGCTATGGATTTGTACACAAATTTCTCAGGTTTTCCTAATTTGGCTGGATTTTTGGGGTAGCATAAGTATGGTTTCTGTTCAGATCATTACAAACAGTTCTGTTTCTGGCAGATTCTGTTTTCAATGCATAGTTTGCTTGTTTTCCATTTTCTATGGCTTATATTTCTCAATATAAATTGTAGAAATGATACAGCACAATAGGCATTGTGTGAGAACAATTATAAATCTTTTATTTGACAGTACCAAAGTGAATGATTTACTCTTTATCATACTAACCCATCTCAAGAAGTTCCGTTAAGTTTTCAAGTTTTGGGTGAGATATCGATATGAGGAGAATAAGGAGTGGAAAGACCCTAAGCTTGGGGATGCCCAAGGCACCCCAAGGTAATATTAAAGGAAGACTTGTTGGAAATATGCCCTAGAGGCAATAATAAAATGGTTATTATTGTATTTCCTTGTTCATGATAATTGTCTATTATTCATGCTATAATTGTATTGACCGGAAACCGCAATACATGTGTGAATACATAGACCACAACATGTCCCTAGTGAGCCTCTAGTTGACTAGCTCGTTGATCAACAGATGGTCATGGTTTCCTGACCATGGACATTGGATGTCATTCATAACAGGATCACATCATTAGGAGAATGATGTGATGGACAAGACCCAATCCTAAGCATAGCACAAGATCGTGTAGTTCGTTTGCTAAAGCTTTTCTAATGTCAAGTATCTTTTCCTTAGACCATGAGATTGTGCAACTCCCGGACACCGTAGAAATGCTTTGGGTGTGCCAAACGTCACAACGTAACTAGGTGGCTATAAAGGTGCACTACGGGTATCTCCGAAAGTGTCTGTTGGGTTGGCACGAATCGAGACTGGGATTTGTCACTCCGTGTGATGGAGAGGTATCTCTGGGCCCACTCGGTAGGACATCATCATAATGTGCACAATGTGATCAAGGAGTTGATCATGGGATGATGTGTTACGGAACAAGTAAAGAGACTTGCTGGTAATGAGATTGAACAAGGTATTGGCATACCGACGATCGAATCTCGGGCAAGTACTATATCGCTAGACAAAGGGTATTCTATACGGGATTGATTGAATCCTTGACATCGTGGTTCATCCGATGAGATCATCGTGGAACATGTGGGAGCCAACATGGGTATCCAGATCCCGCTATTGGTTATTGATCGGAGAACGTCTCGGTCATGTCTGCATGGTTCCCGAACCCATAGGGTCTACACACTTAAGGTACGATGACGCTAGGGTTATAGGGAATAGATATACGTGGTTACCGAATGTTGTTCGGAGTCCCGGATGAGATCCTGGACGTCATGAGGAGTTCCGGAATGGTCCGGAGGTAAAGATTTATATATGGGAAGTCCTGTTTTGGTCACCGGAAAAGTTTCGGGTGCTATCGGTAACGTACTGGGACCACCGAGAGGGTCCCGGGGGTCCACCAGGTGGGGCCACTGGCCCCTGAGGGCTGCATGGGACAAGTGTGGGAGGGGACCAGCCCCAGGTGGGCTGGTGCGCCCCTCCACCAGGGCCCAAGGTGCCTAGGGTTGAAAACCCTAGGGGAGGGGGGCGCCTCCACCTTGCTTGGGGGGCAAGGCATCCCTCATGGCCGCCGCCCCTCCCCTCTAGATGGGATCTGGAGGGGGCCGGCCCCCTCTCCCCTTCCCCTATAAATAGTGGGGGTTTTGGGGCTACCAAGGATATGAGTTTCCACCTCTCCAGGCGCAGCCCTACCCCTCTCCCGCCTCGTCTCTTGCGGTGCTTGGCGAAGCCCTGCTGGAGTGCCATGCTCCTCCACCACCACCACGCCGTTGTGCTGCTGATGGACGGAGTCTTCCCCAACCTCTCCCTCTCTCCTTGCTGGATCAAGGCGTGGGAGACGTCACCGGGCTGCACGTGTGTTGAACGCGGAGGTGCCGTCCATTCGGCACTAGGATCTCCGGTGATTTGGATCACGACGAGTACGACTCCCTCAACCCCGTTCTCTTGAACGCTTCCGCTTAGCGATCTACAAGGGTATGTAGATGCACTCTCCTCTCTCGTTGCTAGTCTCTCCATAGATAGATCTTGGTGAATCATAGGAAAATTTTGAATTTCTGCTACGTTCCCCAACAGTGGCATCATGAGCTAGGTCTATTGCGTAGATTCTATGCACGAGTAGAACACAAGTTGTTGTGGGCGTTGATTTTGTTCAATATGATTACCGTTCCTAGTCCTATCTTGCTTCGACGGTATTGTGGGATGAAGCGGCCCGGACCGACCTTACATGTACTCTTACGTGAGACAGGTTCCACCGACTGACATTCACTTGTTGCATAAGGTGGCTAGCGGGTGCCAGTCTCTCCCACTTTAGTCGGATCGGATTCGATGAAAAGGTTCCTTATGAAGGGTAAATAGCAATTGGTATATCACGTTGTGGCTTTTGCGTAGGTAAGAAACGTTCTTGCTAGAAACCCATAGCAGCCACGTAAAACATGCAAACAACAATCAGAGGACATCTAACTTGTTCTTGCAGGGTATGCTATGTGATGTGATATGGCCAAAAGAATGTGATGAATGATATGTGATGTATGAGATTGATCATGTTCTTGTAATAGGAATCACGACTTGCATGTCGATGAGTATGACAACCGGCAGGAGCCATAGGAGTTGTCTTAATTTATTGTATGACCTGCGTGTCACTGAATAACACCATGTAATTACTTTACTTCTTTGCTAAACCGTTAGCCATAGTAGTAGAAGTAATAAGTTGGCGAGACAACTTCGTGGAGACACGATGATGGAGATCATGGTGTCATGCCGGTGACGATGATGATCATGGAGCCCAGAAGATGGAGATCAGAAGGAGCAAAATGATATTGCCCATATCATGTCACTTTTTTGATTGCATGTGATGTTTATCATGTTTATGCATCTTATTTGCTTAGAACGACGGTAGTAAATAAGATGATCCCTCATAATAATTTCAAGAAAGTGTTCCCCCTAACTGTGCACCGTTGCGAAAGTTCGTTGTTTAGAAGCACCACGTGATGATCGGGTGTGATAGATTCTAACGTTCACATACAACGGGTGTAAGCCAGATTTACACACGCGAAACACTTAGGTTGACTGGACGAGCCTAGCATGTACAGACATGGCCTCGGAACACAAGAGACTGAAAGGTCGAACATGAGTCGTATAGTGGATACGATCAACATGAAGATGTTCACCGATGAGGACTAGTCCGTCTCACGTGATGATCGGACACGGCCTAGTTGACTCGGATCATGTATCACTTAGATGACTAGAGGGATGTCTATCTGAGTGGGAGTTCATAAGATGAACTTAATTATCCTGAACATAGTCAAAAGGTTTTTGCAAATTATGTTGTAGCTCGCGTTTTAGTTCTACTGTTTTAGATATGTTCCTAGAGAAAATATAGTTGAAAGTTGATAGTAGCAATTATGCGGACTGGGTCCGTAAACTGAGGATTGTCCTCATTGCCGCATAGAAGGTTATGTCCTTAATGCACCGCTCGGTGTGCTGAACCTCGAACATCGTCTGTGGATGTTGCGAACATCTGACATACACATTTTGATAACTACGTGATAGTTCAGTAATGTTAAACGGTTTGAAATTGAGGCACCGAAGACGATTTTGAAACGTCGCGGAACATATGAGATGTTCCAAGGGCTGAAATTGGGATTTCAGGCTCGTGCCCACGTCAAGAGGTATGAGACCTCCAACGAGTTTCTTAGCCTACAAACTAAGGGAGAAAAGCTCAATCGTTGAGCTTGTACTCAGATTGTCTGGGTACAACAATCACTTGAATTGAGTGGGAGTTAATCTTCCAGATGAGATAGTGATGTTTCTCCAAAGTCATTGCCACCAAGCTACTAGAGCTTCGTGATGAACTATAACATATGAGGGATAGATATGATGATCCTTGAAATATTCTTGATGTTTGACACTGCGAAAGTAGAAATCAAGAAGGAGCATCAATTGTTGATGGTTAGTTAAACCACTAGTTTCAAGAAGGGCAAGGGCAAGAAGGGGTACTTCATGAAATGGCAAATCAGTTGCTGCTCCAGTGAAGAAACCCAAGGTTGAACCCAAACTCGAGACCAAGTGCTTCTGTAATGAGAGGAACGGACACTAAAGCAGAACCACCCTAGATACTTGGTAGATAAGAAGGCAGGCAAGGTCGACAGAAGTATATTGGATATACATTATATTAATGTGTACTTTACTAGTACTCCTAGTAGCACCAGGGTATTAGATACCGGTTCGGTTGCTAAGTGTTACTAACTCGAAATAAAAGGCTACGGAATAAACAGAGACTAGCTAAAGGTGAGATGACGATATGTGTTGGAACTGTTTCCAAGCTTGATGTGATCAAGCATCGTATACTCCCTCTACCATCGAGAGTGATGTTAAACCTAAATAATTGTTATTTGGTGTTTGTGTTGAGCATAGACATGATTGGATTATGTCTATCGCAATACGGTTATTCATTTAAGAAGAATAATGGTTACTCTATTTATTTGAATAATACATTCAATGGTCTTGCACCTGAAATGAATGGTTTATTGAATCTCGATCGTAGTGATACACATGTTCATGCCAAAAGACATAAGATAGTAATGATAGTACCACCTACTTGCGGCACTGCCATGTAAGTCATATTGGTGTAAAACGCATGAAGAAGCTCCATGTTGATGGATCTTTGGACTCACTCATTTTTGAAAAGTTTGAGACATGCGAACCATGTCTATTGGTATGTGCGCATGAAGAAAATCCATGCAGATGGATCGTTTGGACTCACTTGATTCTAAATCACTTGAGACATGCAAATCATACCACATGGGAAAGATGACTGAAAAGCCTCGTTTTCAGTAAGATGGAACAAGAGAGCAACTTGTTGGAAGTAATACATTTTGATGTGTGCTGTCCAATGAGTGCCGAGGCACGCAGTGGATATTGTTATGTTCTCACTTCACAGATGACTTGAGTAAATGCAGAGTATATTTACTTGATGAAACACAAGTCTGAATTATTGAAAGGTTCAAGTAATTTCAGAGTGAAGTTGAAGATCGTCGTGACAAGAGGATAAAATGTCTATGATATGATCATAGAGATGAATATCTGAGTTACGTGTTTGGTACAAAATTAATACATTGTGGAAATTGTTTCACAACTAATACTGCCTGGAATACCATAGTGTGATGGTGTGTCCGAACATCATAGATGGACCCTATTGGTTATGGGGCATACCATGATGTCTCTTATCGAATTACCACTATCGTTCATGGGTCAAGCATTAGAGACAACCACATTCACTTTAAATAGGGCACCATGTAATTCCGTTGAGATGACAGCGTATGAACTATGGTTTAGAGAAACCTAAGCTGTCGTTTCTTAAAAGTTTGGGGCTGCGACGCTTATGTGAAAAAGTTTCATCCTGATAAGCTCGAACCCAAAGCGGATAAATACATCTTCATAGGACACCCAAAACAGTTGGGTATACCTTCTATTTCAGATCCGGAAGCAAGAGTGATTGTTTCTAGAAACAGATCCTTTCTCGAGGAAAGGGTTCTCTTGAAAGAATTGAGTGGGAGGATGGTGGAGACTTGATGAGGTTGTTGAACCATCACTTCAACTAGTGTGTAGCAGGGCACATGAAGTTGTTCCTGTGGCACCTACACCAATTGAAGTGGAAGCTGATGATAGTGATCATGATGCTTCAGATCAAGTCACTACCGAACCTCGTAGGTCAACAAGGACGCGTACTACTTCAGAGTGGTATGCAATCCTGTCTTAGAGGTCATGTTGCTAGACAACAATGAACCTACGAGCTATGGAGAAGCGATGGTGGGCCCGGATTCCGACAAATGGCTCGAGGCCATAAAATCCGAGAGAGGATCCATGTATGAAAACAAAGTGTAGACTTTGGAAGAACTACTTGATGGTCGTAAGGCTGTTGGGTACAGATGGATTTTAAAAGGAAGACGGACAATGATGGTAAGTGTCACCATTAAGAAAGCTCAACTTGTCGCTAAGATGTTTTCCGACAAGTTCAAGGAGTTGACTACGATGAGACTTTCTCACTCGTAGTGATGCTAAGAGTCTGTTGGAATTATATTAGCAGTTACTGCATGATTTATGAAATCTTGCAGATAGGATGTCAAAACATTGTTTCCTCGACGATATTCTTGAGGAAAGGTTGTATGTGATACAACCAGAAGGTTTTGTCAATCCTGAAAGATGCTAACAAGTATGCAAAGCTCCAGCAATCCTTCTAATGACTAGAGTAAGCATCTCGGAGTTGGAATATACGCTTTGATGAGATGATCAAAGATTTTGGGTTTATACAAAGTTTATGAGAAACTTGTATTTCCAAAGAAGTGAGTGGGAGCACTATAGCATTTCTGATGAGTATATGTTGTTGACATATTGTTGATCGGAAATGATGTAGAATTTCTGGAAAGCATGTAGGGTTATTTGAAAAGTGTTTTTCAATGGAAAACCTGGATTAAGCTACTTGAACATTGAGCATCAAGATCTATAAGGATAGATCAAAACGCTTAAATAGTACTTTCAAATGAATACATACCGTGACAAGATTTTGAAGGAGTTCAAAATAGATCAGCAAATAAGGAGTTCTTGGCTGTGTTATATGGTGTGAGTATTGAGTAAGACTCAAGACATGACCACGGCAGAAGAGAGAGAAAGGATGAAGGTCGTCCCCTATGCTTCAGACATAGGCTCTATAGTACGCTATGCTGTGTACCGCACCGGAAGTGTGCCTTGCCATGAGTCAGTCAAGAGGTACAAGGGTGATCCAGGAATGGATCACAGGACAGCGGTCAAACTTATCCTTAGTAACTAGTAGACTAAGGAATTTTCTCGATTATGGAGGTGGTAAAAGAGTTCGTCGTAAAGGGTTACGCCGTTGCAGACTTTGACACTAATCCGGATTATTCTGAGTAGTAAACCGGATTCGTATAGTAGAACAGTTGTTTGGAATAGCTCCAAATAGAGCGTGGTAGCTGCATATGGGAGATGACATAGAGAATTTGCAAAACACACACGGATCTGAAAGGTTCAGATCTGTTGACTAATAACCTCTCTCACAAGCGAGATATGATCAAACCCCATGGGTGTTGATTCATTACAATCACATAGTGATGTGAACTAGATTATTGACTCTAGTCCAAGTGGGAGACTGTTGGAAATATGCCCTAGAGGCAATAATAAAATGGTTATTATTGTATTTCCTTGTTCATGATAATTGTCTATTATTCATGCTATAATTGTGTTGACCGGAAACCGCAATACATGTGTGAATACATAGACCACAACATGTCCCTAGTGAGCCTCTAGTTGACTAGCTCGTTGATCAACAGATGGTCATGGTTTCCTGACCATGGACATTGGATGTCATTGATAATGGGATCACATCATTAGGAGAATGATGTGATGGATAAGACCCAATCCTAAGCATAGCACAAGATCGTGTAGTTCGTTTGCTAAAGCTTTTCTAATGTCAAGTATCTTTTCCTTAGACCATGAGATTGTGCAACTCCCGGACACCGTAGGAATGCTTTGGGTGTGCCAAACGTCACAACGTAACTAGGTGGCTATAAAGGTGCACTACGGGTATCTCCGAAAGTGTCTGTTGGGTTGGCACGAATCGAGACTGGGATTTATCACTCCATGTGACGGAGAGGTATCTCTGGGCCCACTCGGTAGGACATCATCATAATGTGCACAATGTGATCAAGGAGTTGATCACGGGATGATTTGTTACGGAACGAGTAAAGAGACTTGCCGGTAATGAGATTGAACAAGGTATCGGCATATCGACAATCGAATCTCGGGCAAGTACTATACCGCTAGACAAAGGGAATTGTATTTGGAATTGATTGAATCCTTGACATCGTGGTTCATCCGATGAGATCATCGTGGAACATGTGGGAGCCAACATGGGTATCCAGATCCTGCTGTTGGTTATTGACCGGAGAACGTCTCGGTCATGTATGCATGGTTCCCGAACCCGTAGGGTCTAGACACTTAAGGTACGATGACGCTAGGGTTATAGGGAATAGATATACGTGGTTACCGAATGTTGTTTGGAGTTCCGGATGAGATCCCTAACGTCACAAGGAGTTCCGGAATGGTCCGGAGGTAAAGATTTATATATGGGAAGTCCTATTTTGGTCACCGGAAAAGTTTCAGGTGCTATCGGTAACGTATCGGGACCATCGGGAGGGTCCCGGGGGTCCACCAGGTGGGGCCACTGGCCCCATAGGGCTGCGTGGGCCAAGTGTGGGAGGGGACCAGCCCCAGGTGGGCTGGTGCGCCCCCCACCAGGGCCCAAGGCGCCTAGGTTGAAAACCCTAGGGGAGGGGGGCGCCTCCACCTTGCTTGGGGGGCAAGGCACCCCTCCTGGCCGCCGCCCCTCCCCTCTAGATGGGATCTGGAGGGGGCCAACCCCCTCTCCGCTTCCCCTATCAATAGTGGGGGTTTGGGGCTGCCAAGGATATGAGTTTCCACCTCTCCAAGCGCAGCCCTACCCCTCTCCCTCCTCGGCTCTTGCGGTGCTTGGCGAAGCCCTGCTGGAGTGCCATGCTCCTCCACCACCACCACGCTGTTGTGCTGCTGCTGGACGGAGTCTTCCCCAACCTCTCCCTCTCTCCTTGCTGGATCAAGACGTGGGAGACGTCACCGGGCTGCACGTGTGTTGAACGCGGAGGTGCCGTCCATTCGGCACTAGGATCTCCGGTGATTTGGATCACGACGAGTACGACTCCCTCAACCCTATTCTCTTGAACGCTTCCGCTTAGCAATCTACAAGGGTATGTAGATGCACTCCTCTCTCTCGTTGCTAGTCTCTCCATAGATAGATCTTGGTGACTCATAGGAAAATTTTGAATTTCTACTACGTTCCCCAACAAGACTCAAGCGCCTAAGCTTGGGGATGCCCCGGAAGGCATCCCCTCTTTCGTCTTCAAAACCACAGTATACCTTACTTGGAGCTATATTTTTATTCTTCACATGATATGTGTTTTGCTTGGAGCGTATTTTAATTCTACTTGCTGTTTTAATAAACCCTTGGATCTGAAATCTTTAATAAAAAATCATTGGATCTGAAATCTTGAATGAAAGAGAATCCTCCCATGGCTAGTTAATTATTTGACTACTCATTGTCCTTCACTTATATCTTTTTTGAGTAGTTTGACATTTACTCACGTGCTTCACGTATATCCTATTAGTAAATGGTTGAATGAGTTGAATATCATAAATCTGAATTTATATATGTTTCATATGCTTATACCATGGGGAGTAATGGCTTCACACATAATAAGTATAGGTGGTAAATTTATTGAAAGTTAGCAAACGCGGAATTGGTCGCTTGAAAAATTCATGAAAGAATGTTGAAGGAAGAGAGATTCCACATATAAATATACTATATTGGACATCTTTTGTAATTGTGGGCAGGCATTAAAATATGACATACTAAAAATTTGATGTTGGACAAGGAAGACAACTTAATGGGTTATGTTTTCCTATATCTGAATAGACGTTATATTGTCTTGGATCATCCAACATGCTGAGCTTGCCTTTCCCTCTCATGCTAGCCAAATTCTTTGCACCAAGTAGAGATACTACTTGTGCTTCCAAACAACCCTTAAACCCAGTTTTGCCATGAGAGTCCACCATACCTACCTATGGATTGAGTAAGATCCTTCAAGTAAGTTGTCATCGGTGCAATCAATTAAAAATTGTTCCTTAAATATGTATGATCTATTAGTGCGAAGAAAATAAGCTTTATATGAACTTGCGATATGGAAGAAATAAAAGCAACGGACTGCATAATAAAGGTCCTTATCACAAGAGGCAATACAAAGTGACGTTCTTTTGCACTAAGATTTTTTGTGCATCCAACCATAAAAAAGCATGACAACCTCTGCTTCCCTCTACGAAGGTCCTATCTTTTACTTTTACCTTCTACCCTTATACAAGAGTCATGGTGGTTTTCACCTTTCCTTTTTACACTTTTTCCTTTGGCAAGCACTTTGTGTTGGAGCGATCCGGATATATATATATCCACTTGTATGTAGGTTTTCATAAAGTATTATTGTTGACATTACCCTTGAGGTAAAAGGTTGGGAGGAGAAATGATAAGCTCCTATCTTTCTTTGTGTCCGATTAAAAATTTGAACCCATAAATATCACATGAGTGTTAGCAATTGTGGAAGATTAAATGATAGTAGAGTATGTGAAGTTTGCTGAATCAAATCTCTTACATAGACCCTTCCTGAAAATAAGATGAATTGCAATTGTTTGATGACTGAGAACATAGTTTATTAGTTTTGAAGAAAGTTTATGATCTACACTTTAACTTGTGAATAGCTTGTTACTTGATCATGAGAAGTTTTATGAGTTGAGCTAGTGTTATGATATATAATGATGCTAGAAAAAGTGATTGAAACTATCATTGATCAAACTTATGCACTTGCTAGCATTCACACTTCATACATTATTTCTTTTATCATTTACCTACTCGAGGACGAGCATGAATTAAGCTTGGGATGCTGATACGTCTCCAACGTATCTATAATTTATGAAGTATTCATGCCATGTTTATAATATTTTTACATGATTTTGGTATGATTTGATTAGAACTAACCCGGACTGACGCTATTTTCAGCAGAACTATCGTGGTGGTGTTTTTGTGCAGAAATAAAAGTTCTCGGAATGCGCTGAAAATCAACGGAGAATATTTTTGAAAAATATAAAAAATACTGGAACGAAAAGCTACTGGAGGGGAGTCCCAAGGCCACCACAAGGGTGGGGGGGCGTGCCCTACCCCCGGGAGGGTGCTCCTACCTCGTGGACTCCCTGTGGGGCCCCCTGACGTGAAACCAACGCCAACCCCTCCTATAAATCTAGAAAACCCCAGAACTGAAGGGAGATTGGAAGTTCCGCCGCTGCAAGCCTCTGTAGCCACAAGAAATCAATCTAGGCCCTCTTTGGCACCCTGCCGGAGGGGGCCATCATCACCAGAGGCCATGGAGGACGATCTCGGAGGGGCCATCATCGCCATGAAGGCCAAGGACTAGAGGGAGAACCTCTCCCCATCTAGGGGGCATGGAGGAGGAAGCACAAGGGGGAGAATCTCTCCTCCTCTCTCTTGGTTGCGCTGGAGTGCCATCGAGAGGGGAATCATCATCGCGGTGATCGTGTTCATCAACATCACCATCAGCATCACCATCCTCATCTCTTTTACACGGTCCACTCTCCCGCACCTCGCTGTAATCCCTACTTGAACATGGTGCTTTATGCCACATATTATGATCCAATGATGTGTTGCCATCATATGATGTTTTGAGTAGATATCCTTTGTCTTTGGGTTGATTGATGATCTAGATTGGTATGAGTTGCATGTTTTATTTTGGTGTTGTCTTATTATGCCTTCCGCGCCGCGCACATGTGAGGGATTCCTGTTGTAGGGTGTTGCAATACGTTCATGATTCGCTTATAGTGGGTTGCTTGAGTGACAGAAGCATAAACCCGAGTAAGGGGGTTATTGCGTATGGGATAAAGGAGACTTGATATGTTAATGTTATGGTTGGATTTTACCTTAATGATCTTTAGTAGTTGGAATGCTTGCTAGAGTTTCAATCATAAGTGCATATGATCCAAGAAGAGAAAGTATGTTAGCTTATGCCTCTCCCTCATATGAAATTGCAATAATGATTACTGATCTTGTTAACAATTGCTTAGGATAATTACGCACACCGACCCATCATTATTCCACACATGCTATTTATAGTATTTAGTAATATATTCTAACTTTATGATAACATCACCTACTTTTATATTTTAGCTCTCAGATACCATGCAAACTTATCCTCTTCATACCCACAACATAGTTTTATTTCTCGTTTCTAGTTGGAAGCAAACGTTCGGTGTACGTAGAGTCGTATCAGTGGCAGATAGGACTTGAGAGAATATTGATCTTACCTTTAGCTCTTTGTGGGTTCGACACTCCATACTTATCACTTCCACCTTTCGAAATTGCTACGATGATTCTCTACATTTGGGGATTATCAATAGCCCATAAGGTATTCGGGAGTTGCATGATCTCATGGTCGAAGGAACATGTAATTGACATTCAAGAAAGCAGTAGCAATAAACTGAACGATCATCTGCTAAGCTAACGGATGGGTCTTGTCCATCACATAATTCTCCTAATGATGTGATCCCGTTATCAAATGACAACTCATGTCTATGGTTAGGAAACCTTAACCATCTTTTGATCAACGAGCTAGTCTAGTAGAGGCTCACTAGGGACATGACATTTGTTTATGTATCCACACATGTATTTAAGTTTTCGGTCAATACAATTCTAGCATGAATAATAAACCTTTATCATGATTAAGGAAATACAATAATAATCATTTTATTATTGCCTCTAGGGCATATTTCCATCATATCTCTCTTTTAGTGAAATAGTCCGGTTTAAAGAAGGTTGAAATGTGTGTAAAAATATCACTCATCATCTATGTTTTTCCGAACCTACAAAGTCACAAGCTTATGGTAATCACGATCTGCCGAGTCTTAGTGGGACATAAATAATGGGAATGTATTTCTGCAATTGTTTCATTAATATTTGTAATAGTTTCGAGAGGAATCAGAAGCATTTTGGGGTCACCGGAAGGGTTTTGGAATTTATCGGGCAATACCGGGTATTACCGATAAATAATATATAGGCGGAAAATGTTTTTGGAGATGTTAAATTAATCATAAAAGGCTCTAATAATAGTTACGAGGCTTTTATATTTAATTGAATATCAATGAGTCTTAAAAGGCCTGGTGGTGGAACACTACTTGGGCCACTTGGGCCCAAGTGGAGGTGGCGCCCTCCTTTCCACTTGGGGAAGGGAAGGGAGGACGAATTGGAGGGGGACTTCACCTCCTATTGGCCGGACAAGAAGGGGAGTCATTTCCCTCCTTGTGCCATCCCTCCCTCCCCCCCAACCTGTATATACTAGATGCTTTTGCCCCTTTGGAATACACGAGTTTTGGAGCATCCTCTAGTTCTCTAGTTCTAATTCTAGCTGGGTCCTAGTTGACCAATTAGAGCTTGACCTAGATCCTCTAATCCTTATAATTAAAAGTCCAGTGTGATTCTAATCTCCTCCCTCTAATTCTCCAGCGACAATTAGCTCTGGACAGCGAAGTGCTGCCAGATCATGAAGGCCGTACGCTTGAAGCACATAGAGAGGTCTTGTTTTCGATCTTCCATTCAAGGGACTGTTCATGGGCTATTCGTAGGATCGTTCATATACAGTTCGAGAGACTCCAGCCCAAATCTAGGGCAGGTATGGGGGCGCCTAGGCTTGTCCACCACGTAGGACCCGACAACCCTACGCTACCACAAATTACACCAAATCCACCCACTCGACCTACCAGATCCATTTGCTCTCTCCTCTCTTCTTCCTCCTCCGCGACAGATATCTCGCAGCTCCCCCCGTTGCTCTGCAGCCATTCCGAGCCTCTGCGCCGCTAGCACCTGCACAACAATCCTCTCTCCCGCCCTCGCCGCCAGCCAGGACGCCACCATGGTACGTCCTGTAACTCTCGAGCTACCCCTTGCGCAACTACTCAATGATCTTGTGGAGCATACGTAGACCCACAATGGAAACAACTAAGGCTTGAGTTATGCACTTCAATTTTATGTAAGAACTATGTATTTTTGGTACCAATATTTGTTCGTTACGTGCGGCATTGACATGTATGATGGACATGCATGGATTTGTGAGTCCGGATTTGAGATATGTGGATGTCAGGCACGAGATGAGGGGCCATCCGGATGCGTCCGTGGGCGTGCCCGGACGCGTCCGCAGACGTATAGGGAGGCGGATTTGCCGGTTGTAGAGGCTCTAATGCCCCCGCACCAAGCCATTCCACATACCGCACCATCACGTCCTCACCGGCCACTAGCCCCTCACCACACCATGCCCCCCTCCGACGAGCCCCGGGAGGGTACCCCAGCACCTGTTGCGCTGCCACATGCTCTTCATCCGCTAGCCCATCATGACATCGAGATCCGACTAGGCCGTCATTGAGTATATTGGCAGATTCTTTTGATTAATTTAATCCACAAATAAATCATGAGCATGGCATTGACAAAATTAATTATATATTAGATTACGATGTAGGTAAGCACATACACATATTGTAGAGACATCTACACACATAGCTAGTGCTGCTAAGACAGAAATAACGAGGAGCGGGATAAACGAGTTATACCCTCCAGTAGGCCAGGCCGAAGCCATGACGACGACATCAGTGTCCTCAACGGCCTTCTTCTCGATGGCGGCGAGTTGGTCGGCTTCGGATTACTGACTCATGATAACAGTGAAGGAGACGTAGACGAATGGTGCCGAGCAGTCGCTCCCCAAAAACCTAATTGCCCCTCTCCCGTACAGGATCTCGAGAGACGGGGTTTTGTAGGCCTGCTCTCCCGTCAATCGTGTACACGGTGGACGGGATGGGATCGCCGCTGGCAGTAGCAGCAAAAGGAATGATAGTGGAAGGGATGCTCGTGGAGGCAGAGCAAATGCGATATGTTCTTCTAGGGACGTCTAGGGTTGCTGACGCCTACACTATATAGGTGCAGGCAAGTAGGAGGATGTGGGCCGGACCTGCGTCCGACTCCGTGACAGTCCACGATCCGACATCTCGGATTCGTGGCGCGTTTGTTACGGGCTCTCTGTTTCTGACCGGCAAAAATTAAGCGCATAGGTATGTGAGCTCGGCCCGGCTCCTTCCCACGGCGCACGCGTCGTGGCGAGGCGCGTAGGCGCGGAGGAGCACGCGGGAACCATTTCTTTTATCAAGCTCCAATAGCATGTGAAATAGAATCCTTTATAACAAGGTCCAACTCCTCTTTCATTAGTGCGCTGGTACTAAACTTTTCACCACATCCCTTGTCACGACACCTACATGGGCCCCTAGATATTTTTCTGAAATTGTTAGATGGGCCCAAGGTCCACCCTGTATTTCAACAGGTGCATCTCCTATTGTGGACGGATCAGGGGAAGGAGCGGCCGCAACGCCTCCCTCGGCTTGAAAAAGGCCAACGTCGGCGGCCGGAGTTGAGAGCTTGCCAGTCGGAGATGAGACGAGCAGTGGGAGAATCGGTCGGTGGAGAAAT
>NC_041381.1:566047670-566056678 GCF_002162155.2 Triticum dicoccoides | reverse complement strand
ATATCCGGTCGGATGTTCGCGCAAGGGACGGTGTAGAGCGAACACGTTCCGAATGCTGGCGAGGACAATCATCGCACGCGAAGAACAGAACAGTGCATCTCATCCAACTGTCTATCGTTCACTCTGAATTGTTATAAAACTGACATCGGATTTGTATCATTTGGTTATCTTAAAACAGCGACGACGATCGGTAGATACATGTACGGCACGGTGCACAGTGCATATCCACATCTCCTCTTCACGTATGATCTAGAAGAGTTGATGAGATGTTGAGATGACGACGACGACGATGAGTTGCCGCATTTCCAAACCAGGAGGTGATTCATGTTTCTTTCTATATCTGGTCTGTACTGCTGTTAATGCACCGTATATCTATCTAATCTTCTTCTCGATGTTTATAATTGGCACATACATGTGCCTTATTTAGGGTGAAGAAGGAATGCATTTAGGGATATCCATTCCATGCCAAGGCCCCACACGGCCGTATATGGCAGTTATAAACATCGAGAGAAAATCGAAGTCGATGGGCTGTTTCAGCGAAGATATACACACGCATCAAATATAGCCTAAATGAGAAGAAAAAAGAAGAAACAAACATGCAGCCTTTACGGGATTGGCTTCAAGTTTCTCGACGCTGAGTTGGTTGGCTTCGTATTGCTGACTCATGATGACAACGAAGGCAACGTAGACGAACGGCGGTGAGAAGTCGCTTCCAAAAAACCTAATCGCTCCTCTCCCGTACAGGATCTCGAGAGACGGGATTTTGTAGGCCTGTTCTCCCGTCAATCGTGTATGTGGTGGACGGGATGGGACCGCTGGCAGCAGCAACAAAAGGAATGATAGTGGAAGGGATGTGCGTGGAGGTAGAGCATATGCGATGGGACGTCTAGGGTTGCTGACCCTTGCACTATAGAGGCGCGGGCAAGTAGGAGGACGTGGGCTGGACCTGAGTCAGAGTCCGTGATAGCCCATGACCCGACGTCTCGGATTCATGGCGCTTTTGTTACGGGCTCTTCGTTTCTGGCCGGCAAAAATTAAGCGCGTAGTCACTAGGTCGAAATTCGTCAAAGTGAAAGATCTGAGCCAACGAAAATCCCGCATATTGGGCGCAGCTGATATGTGGCTATGGCTGATCTGTCCCACCTTGATTGATAGCGATATAGCCACTCTTGTGAGCTCGGCTCGGCTAATTCCCGAGGCGCGTGGCGGGGGAGGAGCACGCGGGAACAATTTCTCTTATCAAGCTCTAATAGCATGTGAAAGAGAACCCTCTATAACGAGGTCCAACTCCTCCTCCACTAGTGGGCTGGGACTAAACTTCCCACCACATCCCTTGTCACGATACCTACATGGGCCCTTAGAGATTTTTCTGAAATTGTTAGATGGGACCAAAGCCCACCCTGTATTTCGACAGGTGCATCTCCTGTTGCGAACGGATCAAGGGTAAGAGCGGCCGCAGCGCCTCCCTCGGCTTGAAGAAGGTCAATGTTGGCGACCGGAGTTGAGAGCTTGCCGGTCGCACGCACGCAAAGGTGTAGAGCGAACACGTTCCAAATGCTGGCGACGACAATCATCGCATGCGAAGATCAGTGCATCTCATCCAACGGTCTAGACCGCGTTCGCTCTGAATTGTTATAAAACTGACATCGGATAATCGGATTTGTATCATTTGGTTATCTTTAAACTGCGACGACAATCGGTAGATACATGTACGGCACGGTGCACAGTGCATACCAACATCCCCTCTTCACGTATGAGTAAAAGAGTTGATGAGATGTTGAGATGATGATGACGAAGATGAGTTGCCGCATTTCCAAACCAGGAGGAGATTGATGTTTCTTTCTATATCTAGTCTGTACCGCTCTTAATGCACTGTATATCTACGATAAAACAGCCCATCGTCTGCCTAATTTTCTTCTCGACGTTTATAACTGACATATACATGTGCCTTATTCAGGGTGAAGAAGGAATGTATTTAGGGATATCCATTCCATGCCAAGGCCCCACACGGCCGTATATGGCAGTTATAAACATCGAGAGAAAATCGAAGTCGATGGGCTGTTTCAGCGTAGATATACACACGCATCAAATATAGCCTAAATGAGAAAGAAAAAAGAAGAAACAAACATGCAGCCTTTACTGGGTTGGAAATGTGACAACTCATCGGTTGTCACCATCTCATCATGTCATCAATTCTCCTAGCTCATCCATGAAGCAGAGATGAGGATCGGATATGCACCCCCGTGATAAATTGGCACAGCCAAATTCTCATGTCAACTCTTCTCGTCGCCTATAGAACGGACGCCCCAGAGCTGTAGCGAGACAGACCACAGACCTCAAGTTCTCAACTGTCCTCCTCCAAATAATCAAACACTCTGAGAGAGGGCGCAAAGGTTTTAGGGTGGGTTGCAATGGGGCGGAAGAAGATCGTAATCCGGCGCATCGAGAACAAGGCTGCACGGGACATCTGCTTTTCCAAGCGCCGGGAGGGGCTGTTTCGCAAGGCGAACGAGCTGGCCGTCATGTGCGGCGCCGAGGTGGCCGCCGTCGTCTACTCCCCGGCCGGCAAGGCCTATTCCTTCGGCCACCCCTCCGCCGAGGACATCGTCGACCGCTTCCTCCGCCCCGCGGAGCAGGCCGGGGCGGCGGGGGCTGGCATGGGCGCCGCCGTCGACCCGGACCGGCTGGCAGAGCTGCAACAGAAGTACAACAAGCTGTCCACGGAGCTGGGCGCGGTGGAGAAGCGGAAGGAGTGCTGGGGGAAGGCCATAGCGAAGGGTCGCGCGGAGGGGAGCCAGGCGGC
Organism: Triticum dicoccoides; assembly: GCF_002162155.2. Taxonomy (NCBI): domain Eukaryota; kingdom Viridiplantae; phylum Streptophyta; class Magnoliopsida; order Poales; family Poaceae; genus Triticum; species Triticum dicoccoides. The sequence goes on along the minus strand of NC_041381.1, from coordinate 566,053,875 downwards.
GGCGTGGCTGGACGCAGTCGCAGACCAGCGCAACATGGGGGACGCGGACATGCTGGCCTGCATGGCTACGCTGAAGGAGGCGCAGGTCACCGTTGCGGCGCTCGTCAACCAGGTGCTCCAGAACGGTCGCCGTGACAAGGAGGCAGCCCTCGCGGCCCTGCCGCCACAGCTACTCGCCGGCGGCGGTGGCTTTGAGCTCGGTGGGACGGGGCAGATGATGGCGGTTATGCCAACGCCGGGGTTCGCGGTCGGAGGCGGGTTTGAGCTCGGTGGCACCAGCGCCAACGGCGGGTTGGAGGACATGATGACGGCCATCGCCGGCGGCGGTGGGTTTGAGCTGGGTGGCACCAGCGTGAATGGAGGGAGCTGGGTTTGAGCTGCTCACATCGCCAGCATGGGCTTGATCTGGATGAAGCATATGTATTTCTGTTTTTCCCTTTTTGTTTCTCTTGTTGTGGTGCATCGGCAACCCAACATAGTGGCTTGCATTGTTCTGTATCCATTGCGCCGAATTAATGAAAATACAAGCGTTTTTTATTATTCTATTTTACAGCATGATTTTTGAATAGTTCACAAAAACGTTTTTTGTTGAACCATTGGCTTCTAACTTTCTCATCTATATCTAGCTGCTTAAAAAGGAAAGATGTCGCGGGGGGAAATATACCAATAAACATATCTTAGCCTTTGTCTATTGTGCAAATCGATGAATCATAGGAGTACTAAACAAATATACTTGTTTCTTACATTAAAAATTACTTGCTTCTTAACAGAAAAATCTATATAAAAGATCATACGTGGAAACGCGCGCACACAGTCATAATAACATACATATATAGTTCGAGCAAATGAAGGATAATAACCATAACATGGATGTTGTTGACACTAAATTTCCTGGCTACCCTGAATTTAACCGATAGCTAGTTGTCCTGGATTCGTTGCATCTCATCGCAAGATCGGGATCATTATTGATGGTACAAAATTAATACGATTGTCCAACAATAAATAAATAGTTTTTAGGGTGATAAATAAAAAGTAGTTCTTTGGATATAAATAAATAGATGTGACAAGACAAAAAATATAGTAAGAATTAACCCACAACAGGATAAGGCAATGCGGGCTCGGCTTTTAGTCATGCAGACCTTTATTCTCATGACAAGGGCCATTGCCCGGTCTGCCACAAAGAGTCAAGCTATGAAAGTATTGCACATACGTTCAACATGCTAAGCATTCTTTCTAAAAACATGTCGTAAATCTCAAGATGATATGCCGGCTCAGTCTGTCGAAGGCGCTCATAGGGGTAGGATGTGCGTGTGTGTTCATAGAGGTGTGTGTATGCGCGTATATATGATCGCTTGTGTTTGTACTGTGTTTGAAAAAAACACATGTTTGCCAGTCAAACTTGGTTTTCAAAATTAGTGCAATGACTTGCTCAAAGCAAAACCAGAGAACCATCTCATATTGAACTAGCAAACATAGTAGGCTTAGATCCAAAAATAAACAAAGTTAGGTATCATGCATATTCTTTCAAAAAACCATGTTTTGATAAAATAAATGATTTTCTAGTGCAAACATACCATGATAATTATTAATGTATGTTGATTTGCTAGTGCTTTCATAAAGGAAATACAAGATTTGCTAGTGCCAAGAAAAACACATTCTCAACCTGGATTGAAATCAAAATATACTTAGATCTACTCAACTAAACAGAGTTTGATGCACATGTATGTGTAAAAATCACGTTGATGAGACAAAAGTGTCAACTATTATAGAGATACCTTCAAATTTATTACCTTATGTTGACATCATCCAAATCCATCTTCCTCGCCATCGATGCAAGCTAGGAAAGCCACTGATTCGAATAATGTCTCTGTCGATCTACAGTCTTGTGCCTAACTCTGGAATTTAGTTTTATTGATGTTTAATGTTGTGCTGTTTTGAAGTTTCTGTTTGTGATACACTCTCATCTGTTCTGTTGTCCAGTAGATAAGAATACATCTCATGAACACAGGGAGGGAGTATCTAGACAAATCTAAGACAAGTAATTAGGAATGGAGGGAGTACATGGCATCTTTCCTGTTTATATAGCCAGATGAGAAAGATAGAAGCCAATAGTTTAACAAGAGAATAAATTTTTGTAAACAATTAAAAAATGATGCCAAAAAAATAGAATAATAGAAATGCTTATATTTTTATTAATTCGGTGCAATGGATACAGAAGAACACGATACAAGCCACTATGTTGGATACACACCGCAGCAGGAGAAACAAAAAAGCAAAAAACACAAGTACATATGCATCATCTAGATAGCTAGCTTGGTGGATACGAGACCAGCTTCTAGAAGTACGATGCATATGACTAAAATGAGACAGACAATTTCTTGAAGGCATTAAATGAAATTATTGCTAAATGATCGAAGATGGCATTGGATCTCTCTGTAGGTCGGAGCCATGCACGTCCCTCCTTGCTTGCATCGGCAGAATGGATGGATTCAGTCGGACTCGGGTAGCTGTTTTGGATTCGGCCTCGTCTTCTTTTTAGTTAGGGAACCTGACGTGCGGCCCGAACTCGTGAAGCCCGGGCCGCACGGCAGCTTCCCCAACTGAGAACAAGACGAGGTCGAATCCGAAACCATCCATCCGAGTCTGATTGAGTCCACCTATTGTGTCGACGCAAGCATGGATGGACGTGCATGGCTCCGATCTACAAAGAGATCCAACGCCATCTTCGATCATTTAGCAATAATTTCACTATTTATTACCTTCTAGAAATTGCATGTCTTGTTTAGTCATATGCATCATGCTTCTAGAAGGTGGTCTCGTATCCACCTAGCTAGCTAGCTAGCTAGCTAGCTTGATGATGCATATGTACTTGTGTTTTTCCTTTTTTGTTTCTTCTGTTGCGGTGCGTACTCAAGTACTATGTTCTGTATCAATTGCACCAAATTAATGAAAATACAAGCCTTCTATTTTTTGGCATGATTTTTTAATAGTTCACAAAAACGTTTTTCCTTCTTAAATTATTGGCTTCTATCTCTCTCGTCTGGCTACTTAACACAGGAAATATGTCATGTACTCCCTCCGTCCTCATTTACTTGTCTTAGATTTGTTTAGATATGGATGTATCTAGACATTAAAAAATATACCAACGAACATTTCTTGGCTTTTTTTATATGGAAGGTCTACCTGTATACCGAGCACTTAACAGAAACTACCGTGCATAAATTTACATTAACAATTATTTTACCGTGGTCAAACAAACCTCCACCCCCCGCCCCGACACACACAAAATTGTCTATTGTGCAACGATGAATCCTACTAAACAAATATATAACAAAAATCTCTATAAAATATCATATGTGGAAACATGCACACACACACACACACACACACACACACACACACACACACACACAAACAATAACTGCATCATATATAGTCCTAGCAAACGAAGGATAAGAACCATGGCATGGATGCCGTCAACACTAAATTTGCTGGCTACCCTGAAGTTAAATGACATCTAGTTGTCCTGGATTCGTTGCATCTCATCGCAAAATCAGGATTATTATTGATGGTAGAAAATTAATACGATCCTCCAACAATAAATAAAGAGATTTTTAGGGTAACAAAATAAAAAAAGTTTTTTAGGAAACAAATAAATAGATAGATGTGACGAGACACAATATATAGTAAAAATTAGCCCAAAACAGGGTAATGCGATGCGAGATGCGGGCTGGGCTTTTAGTCATGCGAACCTTTAGTCTAATGACAAGGCCCATTGCCCCGTCTGCCACGGAGAGTCGAGCTATGAAAGAATTGCACATCGTCCAACACGCTAAGCACTCTTCCTAAAAAATATGTTTGCCACTCGAACTTGGTTTTCGAAAAGAGGGTAATGACTTGCTCAAACTAAAACTAGAGAACCATCTCACATTGAACTAGCAAACATAGTAGGCTTAGATCCAAAAGTAAATAACGTTATGTATCATGCATGTTCTTTAAAAAAACGTGTTGATAAAATAAATGATTTGCTAGTGCAAACATACCATGATAATTATTACCTTATGATGATTTTCTAGTGCTTTCATAGAGTAAATAAAGGATTTGCTAGTGCCAAGGAAAAAACATTCTCAACCTGGATTCGAAACAAACTATACTTAAATCTATTCAACTAAACAAAGTCCGATGCACATGTATTTGTAAAAATCATGTTGATGAGATAAAAGTGTCAACTATTGTAGAGATACCTTCAAATTCATTACCTTATATTGACATCATCCTGATCCATCTTCCTCAGCATTGGCGCAAGCTAGGAAAGCCGCTGATTTGAATAACGTCTCTATCGATCTACAGTCTTGTGCCTAACTCTGAAATTTAGTTCTATTGGTGTTTAATTGTTGTTCTGTTTTGAAGTTTCTGTTTGTGATACACTCTTATTTGTTATGTTGTCCTATAGATAAGAGTGCATCTCACGAACAGAAACTTCAAAATAGCACAACATTAAACATCAATCCAATTAAATTGCAGAGTTAGGCCGGAGACGGTAGGTCGGAAAGGAAAGGACTTGCTAGTGCGAGGAGAAAACATACTGAACCTAGATTAAAAACAAAATATACTTAGATCGATTCAACTAAACAAGTTCGATGCCACATATATTTGTAAAAATCATGTTGATGAGACAAAAGGATATACTATTGTATAGATATCCTAAAATTTATTACCTTATGTTGAAATCATCCAGATCCATCTATCTCCCGATCGGTCCAAGATGAGAAATCCGTTGATAAATTTCAAGTCGCGGTGCGGCCAATCAAATGCACTCCACCACAACGATGTGCACTCCACACACCGGAAAAGTTGTGCATACAATTCATGGTGTATGCTAGATAAGCCGGTTACTGATGTCGTCGGATGGGTGCCTCTCTAGCAGCAAACGATAAGCTTGCCACCTATTGACGGAGAGAATGACAAACTCGCCGGAGAAGATGAAAGGTGACAGTGTCGCGATGAGAGGAAGGTCGGAATAAGGGGAAAAGGATGAGCGCGCTGAGAATGCGGCGTGGGGGTTGGGGGTTGAGTCGCGTTAGGGTTTGGGTGGGCATATATAGCACTTTGGGTATTCGTGTAGATGGTTGGATCGAGATCTAATGGCTATAGATCCAACATCCGTTTAATCTATTTTGAGTGGTTGTGAATGGTTGGTGCATGTAGTTTTCTGACCCTTATTTAATTGGAAATATAATTCCAATACATGTTACCTTCACAATCGTCCCAGGGGTTGGTATTTAGCCATCATGGCACTCACAAATCGTACAACATAATATGTGAAATATATATATTTTGTTATAATTTGATAGCCACGTGTTGAGTTAGGAAAACAAAGCCACAAAATTAGACAACCAACGGGGATAGGGGTGATGTACCCTAGCCATTTTTTGCGACGACAACTAGGCTATTCTCCGGCAGTTTGTACTTCTTCACTGATGCAACATTGTCCATTGTTGCGAACATGCCCGGAGTTTTATTTAGGATATGGTTCGCCTTTAGGATTTTCAATCTGCTCAAGGTGTCGACCATGGCTTCTTTTTCTCCAAGACGGCGAGACGTGGTCTAGCTCGACCTTAGCATGATGACTTCCCGACCATAGGATACAATGTCAGCCTGGCTCTCGCAGCGAAGCGGCAATGACATGCACTAGGATGACATGGTTGTAAGAGCATCTCCAACAGCCGCGCTTCGCGCCGCGCGTAAAAAACCTGTTTGCCGCGCGCGCTTTGGCTGGTTTAGCACGGCCGCCAGCGCTGGCTCCAGCAGCCGCGCTATAATGCAGCGCACGAGCGCCGCTCCAGCAGCGCGTAAAAATATAGCGCGCGCGACTCACTGGGCATTTAACATATATGGCATTTTGGACACAAAATGAGTTTGAAACATTCATCAAAATGCAATGAACATGTGAAATTTGACACAAACAAGTTGATGAAAATAAAAGTTCATGCCCACAAGTTCATCCAATCAAGTTCAAAATGCAAACTAAAGTTCAAGACATAAATGAAAGACACATCAATCATCTTCCTCGTCTTCGTCCTCATCTTCCGAAGACGATTCTTCCGCCTCCGAAGATGAATCTTCCTCCCTAACCTCATCACGCATCGCATCACGTGAAGCTCCGGCGGTGGCGACGCCAACGCTCCCCGCGCTAGGGTTTCCG
>NC_041381.1:565989872-566047381 GCF_002162155.2 Triticum dicoccoides | reverse complement strand
GTGAGCGGGGTGCTGGTGTGCGCGTCCATGGGTGACAGGGCGCCGGCGCCGGCGCGCGCGGTGCGTAGGAGGAGGAGAGGAGAGAGTGCGGCGTGAGCGCTCGAGTGTGCCGCGCGCGGAAGCGGGCGCCCGAAATACACCGTGCGGGATAGTGCTTCCGACCGCGCGCCCAACTCGTTATAGCGCACGCGCCGTTTTTGCGCGCCCGCTGGAGCGACCCGCCGCGTTGCGCGCGCGCTAAAACTGCCTTATTTACGGTGTGGCGCTAGTTTAGCGCGGCTGTTGGAGATGCTCTAACTTCCTTATTTTGAGTGTCTTATATCATTGGAAGTCCTTCTATGTAAATCCAGTCCCTTATATCCCCAAAATGAAATTGGACGAGTAGTTCCACATCATCTGTGTTAGAAGGGAGAGAGAGGGATTATGGCGGAATATGATGGATGTATTATTGAGCCTCGAGGGCGAGTATATATTGAGTACAAGACTTAGAGGGCAAGATGCCTCTCCTGGAGATAAGGTAGGAGACGGATTACAAATCCTAGACTACCAAATACATGTATCCCAAATATATCTCTAACATCCCCCCGCAGTCGTAGCGATAGCGTTGCGAACAACAGGAGCGTCGCGGACGGTCAGACTGGAGAGAGTAGCAGCCGACAGGCTGACATCCCCCCGCAGTCGTAGCGGGATCGTCGTGGACAGTGTCGCGTCGCGGACGCGTTGACTGTAGAGGAAGCCGACGAGTTACTCAAGCGGATGATAACCCTTTGTGCCGATGTCGACATAGCCGAGAGCGTAGGGTGGTGTAGCTGTGGTCGAGGTAGTCATGCGAAGAACGCCGTGGTCGATGTCGAGTCGGGGTAGCCGGTGTCGAGGGAGTCTCCGTGGAGCCGCGGGCGCAAGGAGGCGCCGAGTTTGTCATGGGCGCAGTGGTGTCGAAGAAGTGGTGCGCCGGGAAGGAGAATGGTGTTGACGACGCGTCGCGCCGGGGTTGCCAACCCCGAGGACACATCGTAGACGAAGGCACACGCCGGTGTTGCCAGCACAAGGCATGCGTAGACGGAGGAAGGCGAAGTTGACGAAGCGCCGCACCAGGCTTGCCAGGCCCGGGGACACGTCGTGGACGAAGGCACGCAACGGTGTTGCCGGTACCGGACATGCGTAGACTGGGACCTGCACGAGCTGTACGCCATGTCGAAGAAGTCGGAGAGGCCAGTAGAGAAGGACTCGACGACGGTTGCGGCGCCAATCGGCGCGGGGCCAATGTCACCTGCGGTTGTTGGAGTAGATGAAGCGGTCGGGGTAGATGACGGCGACGCTGACGACGGGCTGGTGCTGGACGAAGACGAATGGGGTGGACGGGCGGCGACGGCGGCTACGGAGGTAGCAGCGACAGGGGCCAAAGAAGAGCGGCGACGGCGGCCTAACGGTGGCAACGGCGGCTAGGTTAGGAGTGCGGCGGCGGTGCTCGAAATAGGCGAAGAACCCTGACAGCATGACGAAGACCGGCGCAGACGGTGGCGTTCCTGTGCCAAGGGAGACGGCGCGGCGCATACCACAGGAGGTCGACGTGCGGTGACGGAGAAGTGGACCGCATGCCGCGATGCTACGGACCGAAGGGACGACGTATTGGCGGCGGGCAGGTCGGGGCGACGGCGGGAAGACCTCGGGGCGGCGGCGGGGACCGCTGGCTGCGACGCTGTGGCCCGAAGGGGCGACGCAACGACGGTTCGCGAGTTGGTGCAGCCGCGGGGACGGCCTCGGGGCGGCGGCGGGGACCGCGTATCGTGACACTGTGGCCCGAAGGGGCGACGCAGCGACGACGCACGAGTCGATGCAGCCGCGAGGAGAACCACGGGGCGGTGGCGCTGCGGCCCGACGGGGCGACGCAGCGGCAACCCGATGCTCGATCGGTGAAGAGGCACGCTGAACTCGGGGACGATCTTCACGGGACCTGCGGAGGCGTGCGTAACCGACGGGCCAGGTCGGTCGCGCGGCGTAGATGAGGTGGATCGCGGTGGTGAGTGGGTGATCAAGCCGATCGCGCGCGAGGTCGGGGACGCCGCTCGGTGAAGAGTGGTGGCGGCGGAGTCCGGGATGAGGCCGGTGACGGCGGGCGGCATGGCAGCTATGATTGGCCGCCGCATGACGCGAGGCCGCCGGGTCGGGGTGATGCAGGAGTCCCGGTCGGAGCAGGGCGGTGACGGCCGGCGTAGATCGACGGGCAGGCCGGCGCGCGAACGACGGCGGTGAAGGGCCACCGCATGACGAGAGGCCGCCGGGTCGGGGCGACCGGCGGGCAGACGCGCGGACGACGCGCGAGGCCGCTGGTCGGTGAAGACGCCGGTGTAGTCAATGCCGAAGTCGGAGTAGAGGCGCACGGGGTCGACAGCGGCGGCGGGCGACGCAAACCGATCAAGCAGATCAGAAAACCAAAAAGAAAAACACCGATCAAAGCGACCGGCGAGAGAGCAAAAAAAAACCCGGAGCAAAGGCTCAGGAAAAAGACTCTCTAGGGCAGCCGGTCAACACGGCCGGCGGACGAACCCTATGTACGGGCGGCGCGGCCCCCGGCGGCGGTCATGGAGGCCGACCGCCCCGGGGGCGGCACGCGGGTGCGGAAGCGGCGGCGGCTAGGGTTTGGATCGTGATTAGGCTGATACCATGTTAGAAGGGAGAGAGAGGGATTATGGCGGAATATGATGGATGTATTATTGAGCCTCGAGGGCGAGTATATATTGAGTACAAGACTTAGAGGGCAAGATGCCTCTCCTGGAGATAAGGTAGGAGACGGATTACAAATTCTAGACTACCAAATACATGTATCCCAAATATATCTCTAACAATCTGTATCAGTGTATCATACATCAAACAATGCGTATCTTGTTTTTTTCCTTTTTTTTTTCTCTTTTTGCGGGGAATCCTACAATGCTTGTCATGCATACGTAGTGTCACAACGGGAAATCAAGACCATGCCATGGCCAAACTGAGAATGGCTTGGTGGAAATACAAAAATTGGTACGCAAGATTGGCAAGACATCAAGTTCCTACAGAGACATATAACAGATATCACAGGGTGAGATTTACTAATTATCATTCCTGACTGTCTTCACATTTTAACCCTGAACTTGCTTCTCAAGATAAGAGAGAGACAACTCTTTTCACTAAACCCTCTCTCACGCGTCCAAATTCTTTTCAGGTTGCCCTGCTACAGAACACCGCAAAATCAATCCATTACATATTCATTCAAACAATGCTCATGGGACTAAAAAAAGATACAGTACTGAATTCTTACCATGGGAGTTTGCGGATATGATGTATACCATCACATCTGCCTTTGCAGTTGTGCCTGGTGGTGCTGGTCCTCTCCCTGAATCCCTCGACAAGTTCCTCCCTCGAAGCGGCTCTACACCGTCCCCAAGCTCCACTGCCTCGGCACCTAAAAAGAAGCGCAGCGGCAACCGATCCTCATCTGCGAAAGAGCCCGAGGGTGTGGTGGGACTGCTCGGGGCGGCTGACGGCATTAGGCTAGGTTCAGCAGCACTGGCGGCGCGAGAGCATCAGGACAGCCAGGGAGGGTCGGCGTCGGCACACATGGTCTCTGGCGTGACATCATCAGCCAGGGAGGGTCGGCGTCGGCACACATGGGCTCTGGCGTGACAGAGCGGCAAGGCAGGAGTGCAGGCGGTTGGGTAACTTTCCTTGGCGTCAATTAGCTGAAAAATACAGAGGATCCTCTACCCATCCACAAATATAGAGGATGACATGCTTGTTTTAGAAGCTCCTCTGAAAATTTTAGGGACAGAGAACCATACAGAGGATTTGTTAGAGTGGATGTCAGAGGAAATAAGAAGTCGTACGAGTAGCTTATTTTGGGGACAAAGTTCTGCTACATGAGCATCAGTAGCGGCGATACATGTTTATCAGTTCAACAACACACCTGGGAAGTAAGCAACTACCCCTACACTTCAACAGCAGGCTGTTCTTTAAACTTCCAATACCCCACAACCTGCATGCGAACTGCAGCATCTGCGAAAGGCCTCCCAAGCATCTGGTTAAACCAAACATTTGTAGCCGAAGCTTCAAGGATGTGAGATGTAGACCAAAGCCATGCGCCAAATTCAGCCATCCTGATCATCCATATAATGCTAACACTGCAAATTAGTACTATATGTTTCATCGCAGGACATGAACATCACTTGACAGGCCACCACCATCTCCTAGTTAGAAGAGGCGGTGTAAGGATGTCAATCATCGTCTCCTTCTCCCTTGGAGTCAGGGGAACCCCTCGGACAAGGTTCAGAGCCATAATGTGAACGTTAGTCCTTTGCCTATGCTTTTGGTAAGCCCAGACACCAGCTGCAACCCCACCCACAATGACCTGCATAATTTACTATGTCAGGTTTTGAACTACCTACCCTAGAATCCCAGTTGTACATGAAATGTTTAAATTAGGGAATTAGATACTTAAATAATTTGAAGTGTTCAATTGTATCATGTTCTGCTGCAGATTTTAATTTTATTTTACTAAGCACGAATAAATGCAGTTCAAAGAAGCATCACTGTCTGACTGTCTCTATACGGAAGTCGAGATACAACAAGGGATTAGCTAGAAACCTGGAATCCTCAGTTATCGATTAGCTTCTTTAGAAATTCAGATATTTTTACATCCATAAGTGCAAATTCACCCAATAATTAGGAAAGAGAATCATCAGCATTTGTGTTAATGCTGCCTATTACTTATGAACAACATCTTGACGCAAAAGTTTGTGATAATACATGGGTTCACCAGGGTCCAGGGTACACAATGCATGCATGAAACGAACAAATAATGTGCTAAGAAGTGCAAGTAATATTACTTCTAGTACAATAAAAGCATGAATAGCATGCTAAATTTGCAATTAGGCTCACCGGCGATAACCATATAGCGGCAGTTTGAATATCAAATTTAGGGGCATATAGAACTGTTTCTCCAAAGTCGTCTTCTAATTTTTTGTATATCTCCTTATCACTCTTGCCAGATTTTATTTCATCGCGAATTAGCTGCAAGAAAATTACACAGATGTGATTACCTGAGCCATGAAGCTTCCATGACATACTGCGTGTCTGGCAATAATATTTCAATCGTTTAAAGCATATAGAATTAGTACATTTATTTATGTCAAGAACTCAAGATTAGATTTTGCATGTATACATGGTGCATGGGGTAAATAAATGCTTGTGCACCAGACAAGGGTGTTCCAGTGCACCAATAGATAATGTAAATTTAAGATAGCTGAAAAGGCCCAGTGCAAGAATATTATCAAAGTCTTAGAAACACTCAGTAAAAAAAACATAAATGTATAATCCAAGAACGAAACCAGCTGTGGCATTACCAAGATCATTGTTGCATTCAAAAAGGGCATGTATGAATTGCTATCTCCGCATTTTTTATCTTAAAAAAACTGTTGACGAATAATTCATGTGTAGCAAACAGGTTCCATATGAATCGACCACATGGATTAAATAATCAACTCTAATTGCAACTAATGAGCTCCAGACTGACTTGTAGGCATGAACTGCAACCTACATTTTTTATGTTCAATTAAATTGTTGCTGGTAATAAATCAACAGTTGAGTAACCATAATATTGGCTTGAACTGATACCAACAAAGTACTACTCCCTCCGTCCGAAAAAGCTTGTCCCAAGCTTGTCTCTCAAATGGATGTATCTACCACTAACTTGGTGCTAGATACATCCATTTGAGGGACAAACTTTTTCAGACGGAGGGAGTAACTTCTAAGTTGTACACAAATTGACCACCTGGTCATCTCTCGATGGCCTAACTTTGGTTTGCTATTGGCTTTAACTAATACCAACAAAGTACTAACTTCTAAACTGTACACAAATTGACCACCTGGTCATCTCTCGATGGCCCAACTTTGGTTTGCTTCTTGGTCCTGTGCAACCTTTCATGTGCATGCCGTGCAATGAAACTACAGCTCATAGAGGCATACCATGTGTATTTCTATAGCAAAAGGGCACAACGAAAACTTACTGTATTTTTGGCTCCCGAATGGAATATCAGAAAACAGTAAACAAATGTGAATGCTGGAAAAAAGACCACCATTTGGGTATTGATTTTAATCACTTTATAAAGCCATGAAATCGCTTCGAAACTACTGATGTGGGACTAAAATATTTGCAGTGCCGCTGTAGTACAGTCGTTCACTTACCGGAGCGGCCGCCGGCCAGTGACTCCCTCCGCTTCTGCTGTTCGGCCTCGCCGCAAGAGAATACTGGAGTTCAACCCCCTATCCGATGTGTGCGCCTCCCTCCTCCACTCAGGTGGCCGGCGATGCTCCCGTCTCCGGCGCCAAGACAAACTAGTCCCCTGTCGACCACTCCGCGGTGGCCCGACGGAGGGAAACCCCTGTTCTCTATTTTTTGACGGAAAAAACCCAGTTCTCTATTTTCTGGCGGTGGGGAATGTTGGGTGCACGCCGGCGGCGTTGCTCCGATCGGGGGTCGGGATCGGGGGAAGGGGGAGGAGACGAGGACGAGGAGCGTAGCAGGTAGACATGGGCTGCCCATGCCCGCACCCACGACCAAGCCCACAAAATTGCCCTCGTGTAGCATCAAAAAACTGTGGGACTTGCGGGCCTTCCCACATGGGCGCGACTATGCTACCAGAGCCCGTGATGAGCCCGTGATGGATTGGCGACCCTAACGTCACGCTAATTTTCCTTTTTCTTTCCCCTTTATTTTTTATTTTTAATATAAATGAATATATTTTAAAAACATAAATTTCCTTATATTTTATTAAAATCCCAAAATTATAAAAATGTTAAGATAGTATAAAAGATCTGTTAACGCCACTTCAAAAAATGTTGTTAGCTTTTCCAAAAATGTTCACGACAATATAAAGATGTTCCTGCATTTCAAAAAATGTATGTGAAACTTCAGTAAAAATTTGTATACAATGTAAAAAGAGATTATTTTCATAATATAAAAAAATATCATAAAACAAAGAAAATGTATGTAATATTTTAAAGAAATATTCCCGTGTTTCAAAAAAACATTCATGGTATTTCAAATTTGGTTATACAAATGTAAAGTATGTTCATGTACGTTAAAAATGCTTATTGGCATTTAAAAATATACTCCCTCCGTTCCTAAATATAAGGTGTATTAGTTTTTCAAAAAGCCAACTGTTGTCTATGTTTGACCAACTTTACAGAAAAATATATAAAGATTTATAATACTAAATATATAAAATGTAAAAATATAGTCCATGATGAATCTAGTGATAATGATTTGGTATTCTAGATACTGATATTTTTGTCTATAAACTTGGTCAAACTTAGAGAAGTTTGACTTTTTGAAAAAATAATACACCTTATATTGAGGAATGGAGGGAGTACGTAATATTTAAAAAATCTCGCATTTAAAAAACCATGAAATTAAAAAAATGTTTTATACAGTGTTAAAAACATGTTCGCATGGTTTCAAAAAATTATTTATTGCCATTAAAAAATGTACCAACGCATATTTTGAAAAATATTACCTTGTATCCAAAAAAGTGTTCAAAAAAGGGATTGAAAGATAATGGCAATCACGTATGTGAAAATTGTTAAATGTGTATAATTTTTTTCACAAGTATACAAAAAATGTACATTGTGTATGAACAAGAATGAACATCAAAACATGTCAAAGGAAACGTCAATCATGTATGTGAAAAATGCAAAACGTGTATAAAAATAGTGTTTTGCGGGTATAGAAAAAATGTACAATGTATATGAAAAAGAATAGACATCAAAACATATATTTCAAGAAATTGCTAATCATGTATTTGAAAATGCTAAATGTGTATAAAAATAATGTTTCAGATGTGTACAAAAAATGTACAGTGTGTATGAAAAAAGTGGACATTAAAACATGTATTTGAAAAAAGTTAAACATGTATAAAAATATGCTCCAAATGTATAAAAAAATTATATTACGTGTGATAATAGATAGACATGTTGTGAAAAAAAAGAAAAAACAGTGAAAATGTAACAAATAAAACTGATAAAAACAAGGAAAAGGAAAGGAAAACAATTTAAAAAAAATGAAAATTGAAATAAGACCACTGCAAAACAAAAGAAATGGTGAAAACCGGAGAAACAAATGAAAACCAAAGAAGCCCAAAAAACCCATAAAAGATAGCAAAACCAGTGAAAACCGAGAAAGAAAGGAAGAAAACCGGTGGAAAAACAAAGAAAAACAAAACACTAAGAAAAACAGTGAAGAAATAAAAGAAACCCTGGAGAAAACTGGGCCAAAATGGGTACAACGACCGAAGAAACCACTCACGAGCGAGCTTCTTCCATCGAAAACGTAGCAAACAGAAAAATCAGACTAAATGTGACAACCCAGTATCCTAGTATCCTCTCGTGGGAGAATAACCTGCAGTGAAACGGACGCTACTCTCGCTATAAGCGAGATATAGTTCTCGCATTTCCACATAACCCACTTATACGGGCACAACCTTCGGCCATGAAGAAGCCATGGTGGTGGTGACCATGGCTCCTTCATGGTCGAAGGCTGTGCCCGTATCTCCCGACACACATTAGTCGGTCGTTCGCATGCCTTCCACGCATGACGGTAGTCCTGACCATCTCAGGCCCGGCCCTGTCGTCCCACCCAGGCCTGGCCCTAAAATCCAAGGCCTAGGCCCGATGGGCTTGCCCGTGGGCCAGGCTAGGGCCTGAGTTTTGAGCCCACCAGCAGGGCCTGTACGGGCTTGGGCTTGGCATACCAGCATTTTAAGGAAGAGGCCCGGCCCATGGCCCTAAGCCCTAAGGGCTTTTCAGGGCTTTTTACCAGATGGGTCGGGCTTGGGCTTGAAAAGTAGGCCCGATGGTAGGGCCTGGGAGGGCCCGGGCCTCAGTTTTTTGCCATGGGCTTTTTTAGGCCTGGCCCAAGCCCGGCCCGGCCCGGCCCATGGCCAGATATACGTGACGACCATTCTTTCTTCATGGTCGAGGATGGCATTCATAGCACTCGCATAGCGGTCGGTTACCCGTCTGCAACGATTTGTGGCAATAGTACCTTGCTCCTCCCATTTCTGCCTATGCTTGATTCCTTCTTGTATGTTCCATCGTTTCTTGCTCAAGTTTTGAGTCCCGATTTGTTCCTCCCAGAAAATATTGGTCCTCTTCGGTCATGAACGAGGACCGAACTGACTTCTCAGTGCAAAAAACAATTGGTTTTGCATTTATCGATTAACCGATCAGGCATCTCATATATGAAGGAACCAAAGTTATTTATTACTTGAAGAATCGAAACGGCTAGTTCGGTTAGACCGAACGCCCAGTCTAACCAAAATCCTATGCAATGACCATAAAAATCCCATGCGATGACCAAAGGGACCCACCGAGATGATGACCAAGTCAAAATCATGGGGCAAAATCTCGAATTGTACACCTTGATTGGTTGTGACAGCTTCAACCTCTAGGGAGCTTAGTGAATTAAAGAAATTGTTGGCTGTCATCATCATCAAATCTTATTGCTTCATTGTGATCAGTGTAATCCACTACTCTATTTCCAAAATGGCTCTCCAAGGGGTTATTAGATCTAATTTTGTTATATTGAGCCATTCTTTTAAGTTGGCCAAACCACCAGGTATAGGTCTAGACATTCAATTATTTTCAAGGTCCAAGAACTAGAGATTTACTTGTTATGTTAGCTCAAGTGGAATATAACCAGAGAACATATTATGACATAAGATCATCTACAACCGTTCCTATACAAGACACTGTAAAAGTGGTATTTATTGGAGCACATTTTTAGGCCAACTCCCCCTCAAATATTTTTTGTGAATGCTGAAACTGTTGGAGATGCTCTAAGAGCATTTATAGTTGGGCGCCTCAAACACCCTCTATACGCCAATGACCGCTCGGAAAATCTTGGCCCAACCGCACCCCTCATACGGGGCGTATATGTTCGGGCTGACCGGACCTCTCATATCCGACCCATATCGCGGACTGATATGAGGGGACCCAGATGCGCCTGGGCGCGTCCGCTACGTCGTACTAATGTGCGGGACCCATGTGGATACCCGTCGAAACCCATCGGTCTGGTGAGAACGCCGCTCTGATGCGCCACCCGAGGGGCCAAATCCAACTATAGCCACAGTCTCATTCCCTCCGTGCCACCACTCCTCATCCGCTTGTAGCTCGGAGCTCACCGTCCTCCTGTAGCGATGGCTCGGGAGCAGATCACCACTTATGCAATGCTCACATTACAGAGTGCCGATTAGAGCTCCTTGAGGAGATTCGGGTTCAGCTGCGAAGCTCGGATTGCAGTGACTTGCCTCCGGACAAGTCGGAGTAGGACACGGATCTAGAGGAGGAGGGAGGAAAACAAGGGAGATGTAGCACCTTCGACCGCCGGATTCAGCATGCTGAGTCGTTTGGCGAGTTTCTATTGGAAATATGTCCTAGAGGCAATAATATTGTATTATTACATTTCCATGTTCATAATTAAGATTTATATTTTATGTTGTAGTTGTGAATCCTGGAATATTTGATTCAGTAGAAAACTCATATGCACGTGTACAACAAGAAACAATAAAATAAGATTCCCAGTATCGCCTCTAGGACTGGCTCAAGTGTTGTTAGCGATCATGTTTTTCGGATCTTAGGATATCGTTAAGTGTGATGATAGTCATGAAACAACATTGAGAGTATGACGTTAGAAGAACAATCATATTGAATCGACCCAAACTTGTTTGCTATACTTTGAGATGATATCATCACAAGTCAATTGTTATAGCATGAAGTGTTAATGTGTGTTTTAGTTTCTTAGACCATGAGAGTATCGTAGTCACTTCTTACCATATGATGAGCTTTGGTGTTGCTCAGACATCATTTGTAGCACGGTTATCATAATGACAACTTATAGGTTCCTTAGATAGTTTGACAAGGGACTCGATAGCTCGAGAGTGGAATTTTGCTCCTATGCCCATGGAGAGATATTCTTAGGGCCCTCTAGGTGTATCGACATCCATCATCGTCTGGTCAGACACATGTGGCTACATCACGGGAATGACGGAACATGTCAATGAGAAAGAAGAACAAAACTGGCAACGAGGAGACCGGTATAGTGAGCATGTGTATGAATCAAGAGGATAATGAGACATCTCACCTCAAGTTTTGTAAAGTATCGGGGAGCAAAGGGAACATCAAATGAAAACCAAAGGTTCACTCGATGTCATTCCTCTACTCATAGGGCTCGATATGGATGTCCACAGTTCCGCTCTCGGTCATTGAACAAAGGGGTTTTGTTCATGTCTATTGATATCTCCTTTTTATTGATCCGGTATTGCCCTCGGTCGCGAACCCATGAGAGCAAGACTCCCTTGAAGCGATGGTCTCTAGCAAGCTTTTGCAGAAGTGTCAAATCCAGCTTTTGACCGGATCAACAAGCAAATTGTGATTCAAACACCAAAAAGAAGGTACGGGGATGAGGTCTTAATGCGATAACAATAGTTGCAAGAGCAATAGTTGGCGAGACGACCATGTGACGACACATTGATATAGATCAAGATGATGAAGATCATGGTGTCATGCCGGTGACGATAGAGATCATGACATTACTTTGGAGATGGAGATCAAAGGCGCAAGATGATCATGGCCATATCATGTCACATATTTTGATTGCATATGATGTTTATCTTTTATACATCTTATTTTGCTTAGTTTGACGGTAGAATTTAAGATGATCTCTCACTAATTATCAAGAAGTGTTCTCCCTGAGTATGCACCGTTGCGAAAGTTCTTCGTGATGAGACACCACGTGATGATCGGGTGTGATAGGCTCTACGTTCAAATACAATGGGTGCAAAACAGTTGCACACGCAGAATACTCAGGTTAAACTTGACGAGCCTAGCATATACAGATATGGCCTCGGAATACGGAGACCGAAAGGTCGAGCGTGAATCATATAGTAGATATGATCAACATAGTGATGTTCACCATTGAAAACTACTCCATCTCACGTGATGATCGGACATGGTTTAGTTGATTTGGATCACGTAATCACTTAGATGACTAGAGAGATGTCTGTCTAAGTTTGAGTTCTTAAGTAATATGATTAATTGAAGTTAAATTTATCATGAACTTAGTCCTGGTAGTATTTTGCAAATTATGTTGTAGTCAATAGCTTGCACTGTTGCTTTCATATGTTTATTTTGATATGTTCCTAGAGAAAATTGTGTTGAAAGATGTTGGTAGCAATGATGCGGATTGGATCCGTGATCTGAGGTTTATCCTCATTGCTGCATAGAAGAATTATGTCCTTAATGCACCACTAGGTGACAGACCTATTGCAGGAGCAGATGCAGATGTTATGAACGTTTGGCTAGCTCAATATGATGACTACTTGATAGTTTAGTGCACCATGCTTAACGGCTTAGAATCGGGACTTCAAAGACGTTTTGAACGTCATGGACCATATGAGATGTTCCAGGAGTTGAAGTTAATATTTCAAGCAAATACCCGAGTTGAGAGATATGAAGTCTCCAACAAGTTCTATGGCTAAAAGATGGAGGATAATCGCTCAACTAGTGAGCATGTGCTCAGATTGTCTGGGTGCTACAATCGCTTGAATCAAGTGGGAGTTAATCTTCCAGATAAGATAGTGATTGACAGAATTCTCTAGTCACCATCACCAAGTTAGTAGAACTTTGTGATGAACTACCGTATGCAAGGGATGACGAAAACGATTCCCGAGCTCTTCGTGATGTTGAAATCGACGAAGGTAGAAATCAAGAAAGAGCATCAAGTGTTGATGGTTGACAAGATCACTAGTTTCAAGAAAAGGGCAAAGGGAAAGAAAGGGAAACTTCAAGTAGAATGACAAGCAAGTTTTCACTCCCGCGAAGAAGCCCAAAGCTGGACCAAAGCCTGAAACTGAATGATTATACTGCAAAGGAAATGGTCACTGGAAGTGGAAATTCCCTGAATATTTGGTGGATAAGAAGGATGGCAAAGTGAACAAGGGTATATTTGATATACAGGTTATTGATGTGTACCTTACTAGTGTTTATAGTAGCCCTTGAGTATTTGATACTTGTTCGGTTGCTAAATATTAGTAACTCGAAACAGGAGTTACAGAATAAACAGAGACTAGTTGAGGGTGAAGTGACGATGTGTGTTGGAAGTGGTTCCAAGATTGATATGATCATCATCGCACACTCCCTATACTTTTGGGATTAGTGTTAAACCTAAATAAATGTTATTTGGCGTTTGCGTTGAGCATGAATATGATTTGATCATGTTTATTGCGATACAGTTATTCATTTAAAGTCAGAGAATAATTGTTGTTCTATTTACATGAATAAAACCTTCGATGGTCATACACCCAATGAAAATAGTTTGTTGGATCTCGATCGTAGTAATACACATATTCATAATATTGATGCCCAAAGATGCAAAGTTGATAATGATAGTGCAACTTATTTGTGGCACTGCCGTTTGGGTTATATCGGTGTAAAGCGCATGAAGAAACTCCATAAAGATGGATTTTTGGAATCTCTTGGTTATGAATCATTTGATGCTTGCGAACTGTGCCTTTTGGGCAAGATGACTAAAACTCCGTTCTCCGAAACAATGGAACGAGCTACTGACTTGATGGAAATAATACATACCGATGTATATGGTCCAATGAGTGTTGATGCTCATGGCGGGTATCGTTATTTTCTGACCTTCACAAGATGAATTGAGCAGATATAAGTATATCTACTTAATGAAGCACAAGTCTGAAACATTTGGAAAGTTCAAAGAATTTCAGAGTGAAGTGGAGAATGATCGTAACAAGAAAATAAAGTTTCTGCAATTTGATCACGGAGACAAATATTTGAGTTACGAGTTTGGTCTTCAATTAAAACAATGTGGAATAGTTTCACAAACTCATGCCACCTGGAACACCACAGCTTAATGGTGTGTCCGAACGTCATAACAGTACTTTATTGGATATAGTGCGATCTATGATGTATCTTACCAATTTACCACTATCGGTTTTGGGGTTATGCATTAGAGACAGTTTCATTCACTTTAAAAAGGGCACCATCAAAATCCGTTGAGACGACGCCTTATGAACTGTGGTTTGGCGAGAAACCAAAGTTGTCATTTCTTGAAGTTTGGAGTTGCGATGCTTATGTGAAAAAGTTTTCACCTGATAAGCTCGAACCCAAATCAGAGAAGTGCGTCTTCATAGAATACCCAAAGGTAACTATTGGGTACACCTTCTATCACAGATCCAAAAGCAAGATTCGTTGCTAAGATGGATCCTTTCTAGAGAAGGAGTTTCTCTCGAAAGAAGTGAGTGGGAGGAAAGTAGAACTTGATAAGGTAATTGTACCTTCTCCCAAATTGGAAAGTAGTTCATCATAGAAATCAGTTCCAGTGATGCCTACACCGATTAGTGAGGAAGTTAATGATTATGATCATGAAGCTTCAGATCAAGTTACTACCGAACCTCGTAGGTCTTCCAGAATAAGATCCGCACCAAAGTGGTACGGTAATCCCGTTCTAGAAGTCATGTTACTAGACCATGATGAACCTACGAACTATGAGGAAGCGATGATGAGCCCAGATTCCGCGAAATGGCTTGAGGCCATGAAATCTGAGATAGGATCCATGTATGAGAACAAAGTATGGACTTTGATTGACTTGCTCGATGATCAGCAAGCCATGTTAAATAAATGGATCTTCAAGAGGAAGACATGACACTGATAGTAGTGTTACTATCTACAAAGCTCGACTTGTCACAAAAAGGTTTTCGACAAGTTCAAGGTGTTGACTACAATGAGATTTTCTCAACTGTAGCGATGCTTAAGTCTGTCCGAATCATGTTAGCAATTGTCACATGTTATGAAATCTGGCAAATGGATGTCAAAAACTACATTCTTTAATGGATTTATTAAAGAAGAGTTGTATATGATGCAACCAGAAGGTTTTGTTAATCCTAAAGGTACTAACAAAATGTGCAAGCTCCAACGATCCATCAATGGACTGGTGCAAGCATCTCGGAGTTGGAATATACGCTTTGATGAGTTGATCAAAGCATATGGTTTTATACAGACTTTTGGAAAGGCCTGTATTTACAAGAAAGTGAGTGGGAGCTCTGTAGCATTTCTGATATTATATGTGCAAGACATATTGTTGATTGGAAATGATATAGAATTTCTAGATAGCATAAAAGGATACTTGAATAAAAGGTTTTTCAATGAAAGACCTCGGTGAAGCTGCTTACATATTGAGCATCAAGATCTATTGAGATATATCAAGACGCTTGATAAGTTTTTCAATAAGTACATACCTTGTCAAGATTTTGAAATAGTTCAAAATGGAACAGTCAAAGAAAGAGTTCTTGCCTGTGTTGCAAAGGTGTGAAATCGAGTAAGACTCAAGACCCGACCATGGCAGAAAATAGAAAGAGAATGAAAGTCATTCCCTATGCATTAGTCATAGGTTCTATAAAAGTATGCCATATTATGGACCAGACCTATTGTATACTCTGCCCTGGTTTGGCAAGGGAGTACAATAGTGATCTAGGAGTAGATCACTGGACATTGGTCAAAATTATCCTTAGTAGAATAAGGATATGTTTCTCGATTATGGAGGTGATAAAAGAGTTCGTCGTAAAGAGTTACATCGATGCAAGCTTTTACACCGAGCCAGATGACTCTAAGTCTCAATCTGGATACATATTAAAAGTGGGAGCAATTAGCTAGAGTAGCTCCATGCAGAGCATTGTAGACATAGAATATTTGCAAAATACATATGGCTCTGAATGTGACAGACCCGTTGACTAAACTTCTCTCACAAGCAAAACATGATCATACCTTAGTACTCTTTAGGTGTTAATCACATAGCGATGTGAACTAGATTATTGACTCTAGTAAACCCTTTGGGTGTTGATCACATGACGATGTGAACTATGGGTATTAATCACATACAGATGTGAATATTGGTGTTGAATCACATAATGATGTGAACTAGATTATTGACTCTAGTGCAAGTGGGAGACTGAAGGAAATATGCCCTAGAGGCAATAATAAAGTTATTATTTATTTCCTTATATCATGATAAATGTTTATTATTCATGCTAGAATTGTATTAACTGGAAACAATGATACATGTGTGAATACATAGACAAACATATAGTCACTAGTATGCCTCTACTTGACTAGCTCGTTTATCAAAGATGGTTATGTTTCCTAGCCATGGACATAAGAGTTGTCATTTGATTAACGGGATCACATCATTAGGAGAATGATGTGATTGACATGACCCATTCTGTTAGCCTAGCACTTGATCGTTTAGTATGTTGCTATTGCTTTCTTCATAACTTATACATGTTCCTGTAACTATGAGATTATGCAACTCCCATTTACCAGAGGAACACTTTGTGTGCTACCAAACGTCACAACGTAACTGGGTGATTATAAAGGTGATCTACAGGTGTCTCCGAAGGTACATGTTGAGTTGGCATAATTCGAGATTAGGTTTTGTCACTCCGATTGTCGGAGAGGTATCTCTGGGCCCTCTAGGTAATACACATCACTTAAGCCTTGCAAGCATTGTAACTAATGAGCTAGTTATGAAATGATGTATTACGGAACGAGTAAATAGACTTGCCGGTAACGAGATTGAACTAGGTATTGGATACCGACGATCGAATCTCAGGCAAGTAACATACCGATGACAAAGGGAACAACGTATGTTGTTATGCGGTTTGACCGATAAAGATCTTCGTAGAATATGTAGGAACCAATATGGACATCCAGGTTCCACTATTGGTTATTGACTGAGAATAGTTCTAGGTCATGTCTACATAGTTCTCGAACCCGTAGGGTCCGCACGCTTAACGTTACGATGACAATTTTATTATGAGTTTATAAGTTTTGATGTACCGAAGTTTGTTCGGAGTCCTGGATGTGATCACGGACATGACGAGGAGTCTCGAAATGGTCGAGACATAAAGATTGATATATTGTACGGATATATTTGGATACCGGAAAGGTTCCGGATGAGATTGGGAATATACCGGAGCTCCGGGAGGTTACCGGAACCTCCCGGTAATTATATGGGCCTTATTGGGCCTTAGTGGAAAGGAGGGAGAAGGGGCAAAGGAGCCCCCCCCCCCCAGCCCAATCCTAATTGGGAGGGGGGCCGACCCCCCTTTCCTTCTTCCCTCCCCTCTCTTCCTTCCCTCTCCTACTCCTAATAGGAAAGGGGGGGCCAAACCTACTTGGAGTAGGATTGCCCCCCCTAGGGCGCGCCTCCCCCCTTGGCCGGCACCCTCCTCCTCTCCCCCTTTATATACGGGGGAGGGGCACCCCTAGAACACACAAGTTGATCTACAGATCGTTCCTTAGCCATGTGCGGTGCCCCCTCCACCATATTCCACCTCGGTCATATCGTCGCGGAGTTTAGGCGAAGCCCTGCGCCGGAAGAACATCATCATCGTCACCACGCCGTCGTGCTGACGGAACTCATCCCCGACGCTTTGCTGGATTGGAGCCCGGGGAACGTCATCGAGCTGAACGTGTGCTGAACACGGAGGTGCCGTGCGTTCAGTACTTGGATCGGTCGGATCGTGAAGACATACGACTACATCAACCGCGTTGTCATAACGCTTCCGCTTACGGTCTACGAGGGTACGTGGACAACACTCTCCCCTCTCGTTGCTATACCATCACCATGATCTTGCGTGTGCATAGGATTTTTTTTGAAATTACTTCGTTCCCCAACACCAAGGAGGTCGAATCCTCCTTGGGCTACTGTCCTAGCTGCGCCCCCTTCCTTATTTGTGCGCGGGAGGAAGGTAGAGGGAGACAACGCCCCCTTTCCTTTCTCTCATGAGGAGGGAAAGGCAGGAGGGGCCAACCCTCCCCCTTTCCTTCCCCTAGGGCCATCGGCCAGGGAGAGGGGTGCACCAGCCCCTTGTGGGCTGGTGTGTTCCCCCCTTTGGCCCATTAAGCCCATATAGCCTCTCGGGGCTTCCCGGAACCCCTTCCGGTGATCCGATGACTATCCGGTGCCCCCTAAATTCTTCCGGTGTCCAAATATCATCGTCCTATATATCAATTTTACCTTCAGACCATTCCGGAGCTCGTCGTCATGTCCGTGATATCATCCGAGACTCCGAATAACATTCGCTCACCAAATCTTATAACTCATATAACACTATATCGTCAACGAACGTTAAGCGTGAGGACCCTATGGGTTCGAGAACTATGTAGACATGACCGAGACACCTCTCCAGTCAATAACCAATAGCGGAACCTGGATGCCCATATTGGTTCCTACATATTCTACGAAGATGTTTATCGGTCGAACCTTATGACAACATACATAATTCCCTTTGTCTGTCGGTATGTTACTTGCCCGAGATTTCATCGTCGGTATCTCTATACCTAGTTCAAACTCGTTACCAGCAAGTCCCTTTACTCGTTCTGTAATACATCATCTCGTAACTAACTCCTTAGTCATTTACTTGCAAGGCTTCTTATGATGTGTATTACCGATAGGGCCCAGAGATACCTCTCCGATACTGGGAGTGACAAATCCCAATCTCGATCCATGCCAACTCAACAAACACCTTCGTAGATATCTATAGAGCATCTTTATGATCACTAAGTTACGTTGTGACGTTTGATAGCACACAAGATATTCCTCGGTATTCGGGAGTTGCATGATCTCATGGTCGAAGGAACATGTATTTGACATTCAAGAAAGGAGTAGCAATAAACTGAATGATCATATGCTAAGCTAACGGATGGGTCGCACCATTCTCCTAATGATGTGATCTCGTTATCAAATGACAACTCATGTCTATGGTTAGGAAACCTTAACCATCTTTTGATCAACGAGCTAGTCTAGTAGAGGCTCACTAGGGACACGGTATTTGTTTATGTATCCACACATGTATTTAAGTTTCTGGTCAATACAGTTCAAGCATGAATAATAAAATTTTATCATGATTAAGGAAATATAATAATAACCATTTTATTATTGCCTCTAGGGCATATTTCCATCAGTCTCCCACTTGCACTAGAGTCAATAATCTAGTTCACGTTGCCATGTGATTAACACCCATAGTTCACATCGACATGGACTAACACCCAAAGAGTTTATTAGAGTCAATAATCTAGTTCACATAGCCATGTGATTAATACCCAAAGAGTAATAAGGTGTGATCATGTTTTGCCTGTGAGAGAAGTTTAGTCAACGGGTCTACCACATTCAGATCCGTATGTATTTTGCAAATTTCTATGTCTACAATGCTCTGCATGGTGCTAATCTAGCTAATTGCCCTAACTTTCAATACGTATCTAGATTGAGACTCAGAGTCACCCAAATCGGTGTTAAAGCTTGCATTGACATAACCCTTTATGGCGAACTCTTTATCACCTCCATAATCATGAAATATTTCCTTAGTCCTCTTAGGTAACTAAGGATAATTTTGACCGTTGTCCAGTGATCTACTCCTGGATCACTATTGTACCCCCTTGCCAAACTCATGGCAAGGTACACAATAGGTTTGGTACACATCATGGCATACTTTATAGAACCTATGGCTGAGGCATAGGGAATGACTTTCATTCTCTCCCTATCTTCTGCCGTGGTCGGGCTTTGAGTCTTACTCAACTTCACACCTTGCAACACAGGCAATAACCCTTTCTTGGACTAATCTATTTTGAACTTCTTCAAAACTTTGCCAAGGTATGTGCTTTGTGGAAGTCCTATTAAACGGCTCGATCTATCCCTATAGATCTTGATGCCCAATATGTAAGTAGCTTCATTGAGGTCTTTCATTGAAAAATTCTTATTCAAGTATCCTTTTATGCTATCCAGAAATTTTATATCATTTCCAATCAACAATATGTCATCCACATGTAATATCAGAAATGCTACAGAGCTCCCACTCACTTTCTTGTAAACACATGCTTCACTGTAAGTATGTATAAAACCATATGCTTTGATCACCTCATCAAAGAGTATATTCCAACTCCGAGATGCTTGCACCAGTCCATAGATGGATCGCTGGAGCTTGCACACTTTGTTAGCACCTTTAGGATCGATGAAACCTTCTGGTTGCATCATATACAACTCTTCTTTAAGAAATCCATTAAGGAATGCAGTTTTGGCGTCCATTTGCCAGCTTTCATAGTTATAAAATACGGCAATTGCTAACAAGATTTGGATAGACTTACGCATCGCTACGAGTGAGAAAGTCTCATCATAGTCAACTCATTGAACTTGTCGAAAACCTTTCGTGACAAGTCGAGCTTTGTAGACAGTAACATTACCATCAATGCCAGTCTTCTTCTTGAAGATCCATTTATTCTCTATGGCTTGATCATCGGGCAAGTCAACCAAAGTCCACACTTTGTTCTCATACATGGATCCTATCTCAGATTTCATGGCTTCATGCCATCTGTCAGAATTTGGGCTCATCATAGCTTCTTCATAGTTCGCAGGTTCGCCTTGGTCTAATAACATGACTTCCAGGACAGGATTACCGTACCACTCTGGTGCGAAACGTATTCTGGTTGACCTATGAAGTTTAGTAGTAACTTGATTTGAAGTTTCATGATCATCGTCATTAGCTTCCTCTCTAGTTGGTGTAGGCATCACGGGAACGGTTTTCTCTGATGTGCTATTTTCCAATTCGAGAGAAGGTACAATTACCTCATCAAGTTCTACTTTCCTCCCACTCACTTCTTTCTAAAGAAACTCCTTCACTAGTAAGGACACATTCTTAGCAACAAAGGTCTTGCCTTCGGATCTGTGGTAGAAGGTGTACCCAATAGTTTCCTTAGGGTATCATATGAAGACGCACTTCTTCGATTTAGGTTTGAGCTTATCAGGCTGAAGCCTTTCGACATGAGCGTCGCATCCCCAAACTTTAAGAAACGACATCTTAGGTTTCTTGCCAAACCACAGTTCATACGGTGTCGTCTCAACGGATTTATACAGTGCCCTATTTAACGTGAATGTGGCTATCTCTAATGCATAACCCCAAAATGATAGTGGTAAATCGGTAAGAGACATCATAGAATGCACCATATCTAATAAAGTACGGTTACAATGTTTGGACACACCATTACGCTGTGGTGTTCCAGGTGGTGTGAGTTGTGAAACAATTCCACATTGTTTTAAATGAAGGCCAAACTCGTAACTCAAATATTCGCCTTCACAATGAGATGTATAAAAAATTATTTTCTTGTTACGGTGATTCTCCGCTTCACTTGTGAAGGTTAGAAAATAACGATACCCGCCGCGTGCCTCAACACTCATCGGACCGCATAGATCGGTATGTATTATTTCCAATAATTCATTAGCTTGCTCCATTGTTCTGGAGAACGGAGTTTTAGTCATCTTCCCCATGAGGCATGGTTCGCAAGTATCTAGATTCATAATCAAGTGATTCCAAAAGTCCATCTGCATGGAGTTTTTCTTCATGCGCTTTACACCAATATGACGTAAATGGCAGTGCCACAAGTATGTTGCACTATTATTATCAACTTTGCATCTTTTGGCATCAATATTATGAATATATGTATCACTATGATCGAGATTCAATAAACCATTCACATTGGGTGTATGAGCATAGAAGGATTTATTCATGTAAACAAAACAATAATTATTCTCTGACTTAAATGAATAACCGTATTGCCATAAACATGATCTAATCTTGTTCATGCCCAACACAAACACCAAATAACATTTATTTAGGCTCAACACTAATCCTGAAGGTAGAGGGAGTGTGCGATGGTGATCATATCAATCTTGGAAACACTTCCAACACACATCGTCACCTTGCCCTTAACTAGTCTCTGTTTATTCTGCAACTCCTGTTTCGAGTTATAATCTTAGCGACTGAACCGGTATCAAATACCTAGGGGCTACTACGAATACTAGCAAGGTACACATCAATAACATGTATATCAAATATACCTTTGTTCACTTTACCATCCTTCTTATCCGCCAAGTATTTGGGGGCAGTTCTAGTGAGCATTCCCTTTGCAGTAGAAGCACTCAATTTCAGGCTTAAGTCCAGCTTTGGGCTTCTTCACGAAGTGGCAACTTTCTTGCCATTCTTCTTGAAGTTCCCTTTCATTCCCTTGCCTTTTTTCTTGAAACTAGTGGTTTTGCTAACCATCAACACTTGATGCTCTTTCTTGATTTCTACCTTCACCAATTTCAGCATCGTGAAGAGCTCGGGAATCATTTTCATCATCCTTTGCATACTATAGCTCATCACGAAGTTCTAATAGCTTGGTGGTAGTGATTAGAGAACTCTGTCAATCATTATCTTATCTGGAAGATTAACTCCCACTTGATTCTAGCAATTGCAGTACCCACACATTCCGAGCACATGCTCACTGGCTGAGCTATTCTCCTCAATCTTGTAGGCAAAGTACTTGTCAGAGGTCTCATACCTCTCGACATGGGCATGAGTCTGAAATACCAATTTCAGCTCTTGGAACATCTCATATGCCCCATGGCGTTCAAAACATTTTTGAAGTCCCGGTTCTAAGCCATAAAGCATGGCGCACTAAACTATTAAGTATTCATCATATCGAGCTTGCCAAACGTTCATAACGTCTACATCTGCTCCTGCATCAAGGACATAATTCTTCTGTGCAGCAATGAGGATAATCCTCAGATCACGGACCCAGTCCGCATTATTGCTACCATCATCTTTCAACTTAGTTTTCTCTAGGAACATATCAAAATAGTGGAGCTATATCACGAGCTATTGATCTACAACATAGATATGCAAAAACTACTAAGACTAAGTTCATGATAAATTAAGTTCAATTAATCAAATTACTAATGAACTCCCACTTAAATAAACATCCCTCAAGTTATCTAAGTGATACATGATCCAAATCAACTAACCCATGTCCGATCATCACGTGAGATGGGGTAGTCATTAATGGTGAACATCTTTATGTTGATCATATCTACTATATGACTCATGTTCGACCTTTTGGTCTCCAGTGTTTCGATACCATGTCTGTACATGCTAGGCTCGTCAAGTTTAACCCAAGTATTCCGCATGTGCAAAATTGTCTTACACCTGTTGTATGTGAACGTAGAGTCTATCACACCCGATCATCACGAGGTGCTTCAAAATGACGAACTTTGGCAACGGTGCATACTTGGGGAGAACACTTTTATCTTAAAATTTAGTGAAGGGATCATCTTATAATGCTGCCACCGTTCTAAGCAAAATAAGATGCATAAAGGATAAACATCACATGCAATCAAATATGTGACATGATATGGCCATCATAATCTTGTGCTTTTGATCTCCATCTCCAAAGCATCGTCATGATCTCCATCGTCACCGGCTTGACACCTTGATCTGCATCGTTGCATCGGGGTCGCCCCGCGAACTATTGATTCTACAACTATTTTTAACGCATAGCGATAAAGTAAAGCAATTACATGGCGCTTGCATTTCATACAGTAGAGAGACAATCCTAAGGCTCCTGCCGGTTGTCGATACAAAACATGATCATCTCATACATCAACATATATCACATCATATCTAGATCATATCACATCACAACATGTCCTGCAAAAACAAGTTAGACGTCCTCTACTTTGTTGTTGCAAGTTTTACATGGCTGCTATGGGCTTCTAGCAAGAATCGTTCTTACCTACGCAAAAACCACAGCGGTGATTCATCAAGTTTGCTGTTTTTAACCTTCTTCAAGGACTGGCCGTAGTCAAATTCGATTCAACTAAAGTAGGAGAGACAGACACCCGCCAGCCACCTTTATGCAAAACAAGTTGCATGTCTGTCAGTGGAACCGGTCTCATGTATGCGGACATGTAAGGTTGGTCCGGGCCGCTTCATCCCACAATACCGCCGAATCAAAATAAGACGTTGGTGGTAAGCAGTATGACTATTAGCACCCACAACTCTTCGTGTTCTACTCGTGCATATCATCTACACATAGACCTGGCTCGGATGCCACTGTTGGGGAACGTTGCATGGAAAACAATTTTTTTTCTACGCACACACAAGATCTATCCATGGAGATGCATAGCAACGAGGAGGAGAGTGTGTCTACTGATGACCCACAAGTGTAGGGTATCTATCATAGTCCTTTCGATAAGTAAGAGTGTCAAACCCAACGAGGAGCAGAAGGAAATTACAAGTGGTTTTCAGTAAGGTATTCTCTGCAAGCACTGAAATGATCGGTAACAGATAGTTTTGTGATAAGGTAATTTGTAATGGGTAACAAGTAACAAAAGTAAATAAGGTGCAGCAAGGTGGCCCAATCCTTTTTGTAGCAAAGGACAAGCCTGTGCAAATTCTTATATAGAGAAAAACGCTCCTGAGAACACATGGGAATTATCATCAAGCTAGTTTCATCGCGCTCATATGATTCACATTCGTTACTTGATAATTTGATATGTGGGTGGACCGGTGCTTGGGTACTGCCCTTTATTGGACAAGCATCCCACTTATGATTAACCCCTATTGCAAGCATCCGCAACTACAAAAGAAGTATTAAGGTAAACCTAACCATAGCATGAAACATATGGATCCAAATCAGCCCCTTACGAAGCAACGCATAAACTAGGGTTTAAGCTTCTGTCACTCTAGCAACCCATCATCTACTTATTACTTCCCAATGCCTTCCTCTAGGCCCAAACAATGGTGAAGTATCATGTAGTCGATGTTCACATAAAACCACTAGAGGAGAGACAACATACATATCATCAAAATATCAAACAAATACCAAATTCACATGACTACTTATAGCTAGACTTCTCCCATGTCCTCAGGAACAAACGTAACTACTCACAAATCATATTCATGTTCATAATCAGAGGGGTATTAATATGCATAAAGGATCTGAACATATGATCTTCCATCGAATAAACCAACTAGCATCAATATAAGGAGTAATCACCAGTACTAGCAACACACAGGTACCAATATGAGGTTTTGGGACAAAGATTGGATACAAGAGATGAACTAGGGTTTGAGAGGAGATGATGCTGGTGAAGATGTTGATGGAGAATGACCCCCTCTCGATGAGAGGATCGATGGTGATGATGATGGTGATGATTTCCCCCTCCCGGAGGGATGTTTCCCCGGCAGAACAGCTCCACCAGAGCCCTAGATTGGTTCCGCCTCATGGGGGCGGTGTTTCGTCCCGAAAGCTTGCTTATGATTTTTCCAGGGTAAAAGACTTCATATAGCAGAAGATGGCCACTGGAGGACTGCCAGGGGGCCCACGAGGTAGGGAGGCGCGCCCCCCACCCTCGTGGCCAGGGTGTGGGCCCCCTCTGGTGCTTTCTTCACTCAATATTTTTTATTAATTCCAAAAATAACTTCTGTGGAGTTTCAGGACTTTTGGAGTTGTGCAGAATAGGTCTCTAATATTTGCTCCTTTTCCAGCCCAGAATTCCAGCTGCCGGCATTCTCCATCTTCATGTAAACCTTGTAAAATAAGAGAGAATAGGCATAAGTATTGTGACATAACGTGTAATAACAGCCCATAATGCAATAAATATCGATATAAAAGCATGATGCAAAATGGACGTATCAACTCCCCCAAGCTTAGACCTCGCTTGTCCTGAAGCGGAAGCCGAAATCAAAAAATATCTCCACATGTGTAGAGATAGAGGTGTCGATAAAATAAAATACGGACGTGAGGGCATCATGATCATTCTTATAACAACAACATATATATATTTTGTCATATGATTTCTTATGCTCAAGTAATAATCTATCCACAATGTCAAGTATGAATCAGAAACTTCATTGAGAACTAACAACTATACTCTCAATCATTGAAGCAATTGCAATTTATCATAACATCGGAAAGAGTAAATATAAGAGCTTTTCAACAAGTCCACATACTCAACTATCATTTAATTTTTCACAATTGCTAACACTCAGGCAATACTTATGGGTATGTAGTTTTAATCGGACACAGAGAAATATAGAGGCTTATAGTGTTGACTCCCAACCTTTTACCTCAAGGGTAATGTCAACGATAATAGTTCATGCTAACTTACATCCAATTGGATATATATATATATATATATATATATATATATATATATATATATATATATATATATATATATATATATATATATATATATATATATATTAGGATCTTTCCAACACAATGTGATTGCCAAAGGATAAAATGTAAAAAGGAAAGGTGAAGATCACCATGACTCTTGCATAATGTATAAGACAAGAATAAAAGATAGGCCCTTCGTAGAGGGAAGCAGAGTTTTTCATGTGCTTTTATGGTTGGATGCACGAAATCTTAATGCAAAAGAACGTCACTTTATATTGCCACTTGTGATATGGACCTTTATTATGCAGTTCATCGCTTTTATTGCTTCCATATCACAAGATCGTATAAAGCTTATTTTCTCCACACTAATAAGTCATACATATTTAGAGAGCAATTTTTATTGCATACAATAATGACAACTTACTTGAAGGATCTTACTCAATCCATAGGTAGGTATGGTGGACTCTCATGGCAAAACTGGGTTTAAGGATATTCGGAAGCACAAGTAGTATCTCTACTTGGTGCAAAGAATTTGGCTAGCATGAGGGGGAAAGGCAAGCTCAACATGTTGGATGATCCATGACAATATACTTTATTTCGGATATAAGAGAACATAACCCATTACATTGTCTTCCTTGTCCAACATCAACTCTTTAGCATGTCATATTTTAATGAGTGCTCACAATCATAAAAGATGTCCAAGATAGTATATTTATATGTGAGAACCTCTCTTTCTTTATTACTTCCTATTAATTGCAACGATGACCAAAACTATGTTTGCCAACTCTCAACAACTTTTATTCATCATACTCTCAATATATGAAGTCATTACTCTCCATAAGATCAATATGATCTCTTTATTTCTTTTTATTCCTTCTTTTTCTTTTATTCCCTTAAAATCATAGCAAGATAGCAAAAACCTTGACTCAACACTAATATTTATTATATATAGCTCAAAGACTCGATCACATAGAGGAATCATAAAGCAAAACTCAAAACTAAATCATACTAAAGCTTTATTCTACTAGATCAAGATATTACCAAAAGGATCAAACGAAGTAAAACGGTAAATATAGGAGTGCGATGGTGAAATGATACCGGGGTGTTGGAAATATGCCCTAGAGGCAATAATAAAAGGATTATGATTATATTTCTTTGTTCATGATAGTTGTCTTTTATTCATGCTATAATTGTATTATCCGGAAATCGTAATACACGTGTGAATACTTAGACCACAACATGTCCCTAGTGAGCCTCTAGTTGACTAGCTCGTTGATCAACAGATAGTCATGGTTTCCTGACTATGGACATTGGATGTCGTTGATAACGGGATCACATCATTGGGAGAATGATGTGATGCACAAGACCCAATCCTAAGCATAGCACAAGATCGTGTAGTTCGTTTTGCTAGAGCTTTTCCAATGTCAAGTATCTCTTCCTTAGACCATGAGATCGTGTAACTCCCGGATACCGTAGAAGTGCTTTGGGTGTACCAAACGTCACAATGTAACTGGGTGACTATAAAGGTGCACTACAGGTATCTCCGAAAGTGTCTGTTGGGTTGACACGGATCGAGACTGGGATTTGTCACTCCGTATTACGGAGAGGTATCACTGGGCCCACTTGGTAGTGCATCATCATAATGAGCTCAAAGTGACCAAGTGTCTAGTCACGGGATCATGCATTACGGTACGAGTAAAGTGACTTGCCGGCAACGAGATTGAATGAGGTATTGGGATACTGACGATCGAATCTCGGGCAAGTAACATACCGTCTGACAAAGGGAATAGTTTACGGGGTTGCTTGAATCCTCGACATCGTGGTTCATCCGATGAGATCATCGAGGAGTATGTGGGAGCCAACATGGGTATCCAGATCCCGCTGTTGGTTATTGACCGGAGAGCCGTGTCGGTCATGTCTGCATGTCTCCCGAACCCGTAGGGTCTACACACTTAAGGTTCGGTGACGCTAGGGTTGTATGAATATATGTATGCAGCAAACCGAATGTTGTTCAGAGTCCCGGATGAGATCCCTGACATCACGAGGAGTTCCGGAATGGTCCGGAGGTAAAGAATTATATATAGGAAGTGCTGTTTCGGCCATCGGGAAAGTTTCGGGATAACCCGGTATTGTACCGGGACCACCGGAAGGGTCCCGGGGGTCCACCGGGTGGGGCCACCTATCCCGGAGGGCCCCATGGGCTGAAGTGGGAGGGGAACCAGCCCCTAGTGGGCTGGTGTGCCCCCTTGGGCCCCCCCTGCGCCTAGGGTTGGAAACCCTAGGTGGGGGGTGCGCCCCACTTGCCTTGGGGGGCACTCCACCCCCCTGGCCGCCGCCCCCCTTGGGAGATTGGATCTCCCAGGGCCCCCCCTGGGGGCCTATATAAAGGAGGGGGAGAGGGAGGGCAGCCGCACCTTGTGTCTTGGCGCCTCCCTCCCCCTGCTACACCTCTTCCTCCTCCCGCAATAGCTTGGGTAAGCCCTGCCGGAGTTCTGCTGCATCCACGACCACGCCGTCGTGCTGCTGGATCTTCATCAACCTCTCCTTTCCCCTTGCTGGATCAAGACAGAGGAGACGTCATGCTGACCGTACGTGTGTCGAACGCGGAGGTGCCGTCCGTTCGGCGCTAGGTTCTCCGGTGATAGGATCACGACGAGAACGACTACCTCAATCCCGTTCTCTTGAACGCTTCCGCACGCGATCTACAAAGTGGTATGTAGATGCATCTCTCTCCTATCACTCATAGCTTAGATGAACTCATAGATGGATCTTGGTGAAACCGTAGGAAATTTTTTATTTTCTGCAATGTTCCCCAACAGTGGCATCATGAGCTTGGTCTATGCGTAGTTCTCTATTGCATGAGTAGAACACAAATCTGTTGTGGGCGTAGATCTTGTCAACTTGCTTGCCACTACTAG
Organism: Triticum dicoccoides; assembly: GCF_002162155.2. Lineage (NCBI taxonomy): Eukaryota > Viridiplantae > Streptophyta > Magnoliopsida > Poales > Poaceae > Triticum > Triticum dicoccoides. The sequence continues at coordinate 566,018,357 of NC_041381.1, read as the reverse complement.
TCTTTTCTTGCTTCAGCGGTATTGTGGGATGAAGCGGCCCGGACCGACCTTACACGTACGCTTACGTGAGACAGGTTCCACCGACTGACATGCACTAGTTGCATAAGGTGGCTAGCGGGTGTCTGTCTCTCCTACTTTAGTTGGAGCGGATTCGATGAAAAGGGTCCTTATGAAGGGTAAATAAAAGTTGACAAAATCACGTTGTGGTTATTCGTAGGTAAGAAAACGTTCTTGCTAGAACCCAATTGCAGCCACGTAAAAGATGCAACAACAATTAGAGGACGTCTAACTTGTTTTTGCAGGAATTGTCATGTGATGTGATATGGCCAGAAGTTGTGATGAATGATGAATGATATATTGTGATGTATGAGATCATGTTCTTGTAATAGGAATCACGACTTGCATGTCGATGAGTATGACAACCGGCAGGAGCCATAGGAGTTGTCTTAATTATTGTATGACCTGCGTGTCAATGATTTAACGCCATGTAATTACTTTACTTTATTGCTAAACCGTTAGCTACAGTAGTAGATGTAATAGTTGGCGAGCAACTTCATGGAGGGACGATGATGGAGATCATGATGATGGAGATCATGGTGTCATGCTGGTGACGAAGATGATCATGGAGCCCTGAAGATGGAGATCGAAGGAGCTATATGATATTGGCCATATCATGTCACTACTTTATATAATTGCATGTGATGTTTATTATGTTTTATGCATCTTGTTTACTTAGAACGACGGTAGTAAATAAGATGACCCCTTATAATAATTTCAAGAAAGTGTTCCCCCTAACTGTGCACTGTTGCTAAAGTTCGTCATTTTGAAGCACCATGTGATGATCGGGTGTGATAGATCCTTACGTTCACATACAACGGGTGTAAGACAGTTTTACACATGCATAAACACTTAGGGTTAACTTGACGAGCCTAGCATGTACAGACATGGCCTCGGAACACAAGAGACCGAAAGGTCGAACATGAGTCATATGGAAGATACGATCAACATGGAGATGTTCACCGATGATGACTAGTCCGTCTCATGTGATGATCGGACACGGCCTAGTCGACTCGGATCGTGTAACACTTAGATGACTAGAGGGATGTCAAATCTGAGTGGGAGTTCATTAAATAGTTTGATTAGATGAACTTAATTATCATGAACTTAGTCTAAAATCTTTGCAAAATATGTCTTGTAGATCAAATGGCCAACGCTCATGTCAACATGAACTTCAACGCGTTCCTAGAGAAAACCAAGCTGAAAGATGATGGCAACAACTATTCGGACTGGGTCCGGAACCTGAGGATCATCCTCATAGCAGCCAAGAAAGCATATGTACTAGAAGGACCGCTAGGTGAAGCACCCATCCCAGAGAACCAAGATGTTATGAACGCTTAGCAGTCACGTGCTGATGATTACTCCCTCGTTCAGTGTGGCATGCTTTATAGCTTAGAACCGGGGTCCAAAAGCGTTTTGAGCAACACGGAGCATATGAGATGTTCGAGGAGCTGAAAATGGTTTTTCAAGCTCATGCCCGGGTCAAGAGATATGAAGTCTCCGACAAGTTCTATAGTTGTAAGATGGAGGAAAACAGTTCTGTCAGTGAGCACATACTCAAAATGTCTGGGTTGCACAACCGCCTGTCCCAGCTGGACATTAACCTCCCGGACGAGGCGGTCATTGACAGAATCCTTCAGTCGCTCCCACCGAGCTACAAGAGCTTTGTGATGAACTACAATATGCAGGGGATGGTGAAGACCATTCCTGAAGTATTCTCAATGCTGAAGTCAGCAGAGGTTGAAATCAAGAAAGAACATCAAGTGTTGATGGTCAATAAAACCACCAAGTTCAAGAAGGGCAAGGGTAAGAAGAACTTCAAGAAGGACAACAAAGATGTTGCCGCGCCCGGCAAGCCAGTTGCCGGAAAGAAGTCAAAGAATGGACCCAAGCCTGAGACTAAGTGCTTTTATTGCAAAGGGAAGGGTCACTGGAAGCGGAATTGCCCCAAATACTTAGCAGACAAGAAGGCCGGCAACACTAAAGGTATATGTGATATACATGTAATTGATGTGTACCTTACCAGTACTCGTAGTAACTCCTGGGTATTTGATACCGGTGACGTTGCTCACATTTGTAACTCACAGTAGGAGCTGCGGAATAAGCGGAGACTGGCGAAGGACGAGGTGACGATGCGCGTCGGGAATGGTTCCAAGGTCGATGTGATCGCCGTCGGCACGCTACCTCTACATTTACCCACGGGATTAGTTATGAACCTCAATAATTGTTATTTAGTGCCAAGTTTGAGCATGAACATTGTATCTGGATCTCGTTTAATACGAGATGGCTACTCATTTAAATCCGAGAATAATGGTTGTTCTATTTATATGAGAGATATGTTTTATGGTCATGCCCCGATGGTCAATGGTTTATTCTTAATGAATCTCGAACGTAATGTTACACATATTCATAGTGTGAATACCAAAAGATGTAAAGTTGATAACGATAGTCCCACATACTTGTGGCACTGCCGCCTTGGTCACATTGGTGTCAAGCGCATGAAGAAGCTCCATGCTGATGGACTTTTAGAGTCTCTCGATTATGAATCATTTGACACATGCGAACCATGCCTCATGGGCAAAATGACCAAGACTCCATTCTCCGGAACAATGGAGCGAGCAACCAACTTATTGGAAATCATACATACTGATGTGTGTGGTCCGATGAGCGTTGAGGCTTGCGGAGGATATCGTTATGTTCTCACTCTCACTGATGACTTAAGTAGATATGGGTATGTCTACTTGATGAAACACAAGTCTGAGACCTTTGAAAAGTTCAAGGAATTTCAGAATGAAGTAGAGAATCAACGTGACCGAAAGATAAAATTCTTACAATCGGATCGTGGAGGAGAATATTTAAGTCACGAATTTAGTACGCACTTAAATAAATGTGGAATCGTTTCACAACTCACGCCGCCTGGAGCACCTCAGCGTAACAGTGTGTCCGAACGTCGTAATCGCACTCTATTTGATATGGTGCGATCTATGATGTCTCTTACCGATTTACCGCTATCATTTTGGGGATACGCTCTAGAGACAGCTACATTCACTTTAAATAGGGCACCGTCTAAATCCGTTGAGACGACACCGTATGAATTATGGTTTGGGAAGAAACCTAAGCTGTCGTTTCTAAAAGTTTGGGGATGCGATGCTTATGTCAAGAAACTTCAACCTGAAAAGCTCGAACCCAAGTTGGAAAAATGCGTCTTCATAGGATACCCCAAGCAAACCATTGGGTATACCTTATACCTTAGATCCGAAGGCAAGATCTTTGTTGCCAAGAACGGATCCTTTCTAGAAAAGGAGTTTCTCTCGAAAGGAGTAAGTGGGAGGAAAGTAGAACTCGATGAAGTACTACCTCTTGAACCGGAAAGTAGTGCAGCTCAGGAAAATGTTCCTGTGGTGCCTACACCGGCTGGAGAGGAAATTAATGATGATGATCAAGGTACTTCAGATCAAGTTGCTACCGAACTTCGTAGGTCCATGAGGACACGTTCCACACCAGAGTGGTATGGCAACCCTGTCCTGGAAATCATGTTGTTAGACAACGGTGAACCTTCAAACTATGAAGAAGCGATGGCAGGCCTAGATTCCAACAAATGGCTAGAAGCCATGCAATCTGAGATAGAATCCATGTATGAAAACAAAGTATGGACTTTGACTGACTTGCCCGATGATCGGCGAGCGATAGAAAACAAATGGATCTTTAAAAGGAAGACGGACGCGGATGGTAATGTCACCATCTATAAAGCTCGACTTGTCGCTAAGGGTTATCGGCAAGTTCAAGGGGTTGACTACGATGGGACTTTCTCTCCCGTAGCGAAGCTTAAGTCCGTCCGGATCATGTTAGCAATTGCCGCATACTATGATTATGAGATATGGCAGATGGACGTCAAAACGGCATTCCTTGACGGTTATCTTAAGGAAGAACTATATATGATGCAGCCGGAAGGTTTTGTCGATCCTAAGAATGCTAACAAAGTATGCAAGCTCCAACGATCCATTTATGGGCTGGTGCAAGCATCTCGGAGTTGGAACATTCGCTTTGATGAGATGATCAAAGCGTTTGGGTTTATGCAGACTTATGGAGAAGCCTACATTTACAAGAAAGTGAAGGGAGCTCTGTAGCATTTCTCATATTATATGTAGATGACATACTTTTGATGGGAAATGATATAGAATTCTTGGACAACATTAAGGCCTACTTGAATAAGTGTTTTTCAATGAAGGACCTTGGAGAAGTTGCTTACATATTAGGCATCAAGATCTATAGGGATAGATCGAGATGCCTCATAGGTCTTTCACAAAGCACATACCTTGATAACATTTTGAAGAAGTTCAAAATGGATCAGTCCAAGAAAGGGTTCTTGCCTGTATTGCAAGGTGTGAGATTGAGCTCGGCTCAATGCCCGACCACGGCAAAAGATAAAGAAGAGATGAGTGTCATCCCCTATGCCTCAGCCATAGGATCTATTATGTATGCCATGCTATGTACCAGACTTGATGTAAACCTTGCCGTAAGTTTGGTAGGAAGGTACCAAAGTAATCCTGGCAAGGAACACTTGACAGCGGTCAAGAATATCCTGAAGTACCTGAAAAGGACAAAGGACATGTTTCTCATTTATGGAGGTGACGAAGAGCTCGTCGTAAAGGGTTACGTCGACGCTAGCTTCGACACAGATCTGGATGACTCTAAGTCACAAACCGGATATGTGTATATGTTGAATCGTGGAGCAGTAAGCTGGCGCAGTTGCAAGCAGAGCGTCGTGGCGGGATCTACATGTGAAGCGGAGTACATGGCAGCCTCGGAGGCAGCGCATGAAGCAATTTGGGTGAAGGAGTTCATCACCGACCTAGGAGTCATACCCAATGCGTCAGGGCCGATCAAACTCTTCTGTGACAACACTGGAGCTATTGCACTTGCCGAGGAGCCCGGGTTTCACAAGAAGACCAGGCACATCAAGCGTCGCTTCAACTCCATTCGTGAAAATGTTCAAGATGGAGACATAGAAATTTGCAAAGTACATACGGATCTGAATGTCGCAGATCCGTTGACTAAACCTCTTGCGCGAGCAAAACATGATCAACACCAGAACTCTATGGGTGTTCGATTCATCACAATGTAACTAGATTATTGACTCTAGTGAAGGTGGGAGACTGTTGGAAATATTCCCTAGAGGCAATAATAAAAGGATTATTATTATATTTCTTTGTTCATGATAGTTGTCTTTTATTCATGCTATAATTGTATTATCCGGAAATCGTAATACACGTGTGAATACTTAGACCACAACATGTCCCTAGTGAGCCTCTAGTTCACTAGCTCGTTGATCAACAGATAGTCATGGTTTCCTGACTATGGACATTGGATGTCGTTGATAATGGGATCACATCATTGGGAGAATGATGTGATGGACAAGACCCAATCCTAAGCATAGCAGAAGATCGTGTAGTTCGTTTTGCTAGAGCTTTTCCAATGTCAAGTATCTCTTCCTTAGACCATGAGATCGTGTAACTCTCGGATATCGTAGAAGTTCTTTGGGTGCTCCAAACGTCACAACGTAACTGGGTGACTATAAAGGTGCACTACAGGTATCTCCGAAAGTGTCTGTTGGGTTGACACGGATCGAGACTGGGATTTGTCACTCCGTATTACGGAGAGGTATCACTGGGCCCACTCGGTAGTGCATCATCATAATGAGCTCTAAGTGACCAAGTGTCTGGTAACGGGATCATGCATTACGGTACGAGTAAAGTGACTTGCCGGCAACGAGATTGAACGAGGTATTGGGATACCGACGATCGAATCTCAGGCAAGTAACATACCGTCTGACAAAGCGAATAGTATACGGGGTTGCTTGAATCCTCGACATCGTGGTTCATCCGATGAGATCATCGAGGATTATGTGGGAGCCAACATGGGTATCCAGATCCCGCTGGTGGTTATTGACCGGAGAGCCGTCTCGGTCATGTCTGCATGTCTCCCGAACCCGTAGGGTCTACACACTTAAGGTTCGGTGACGCTAGGGTTGTATGAATATATGTATGCAGCAAACCGAATGTTGTTCGGAGTCTCGGATGAGATCCCGGACGTCACGAGGAGTTTCGGAATGGTCTGGAGGTAAAGAATTATATATAGGAAGTGCTGTTTCGGCCATCGGGAAAGTTTCAGGGTCACCCGGTTTTGTACCGGGACCACCGGAAGGGTCCCGGGGGTCCACCGGGTGGGGCCACCTATGCCGGAGGGCCCCGTGGGCTGAAGTGGGAGGGTAACTATCCCCTAGTGGGCTGGTGCGCCCCCCTTGGCCCCTCCCCTGCGCCTAGGGTTGGAAACCCTAGGTGGGGGGCGCGCCCCACTTGCCTTGGGGGCACTCCACCCCCCTGGCCGCCGCCCCCCTTGGGAGATTGGATCTCCTAGGGCCGGCGCCCCCCTGGGGGCCTATATAAAGGAGGGGGGATGGAGGGAAGCCACGCCCTGTGTCTTGGCGCCTCCCTCCCCCTGCTACACCTCTTCCTCCTCCCGCAATAGCTTGGCGAAGCCCTGCCGGAGTTCTGCTGCATCCACCACCACGCCGTTGTGCTGCTGGATCTTCATCAACCTCTCCTTTCCCCTTTCTGGATAAAGAGGGAGGAGACGTCACGCTGACCATACATGTGTTGAACGCGGAGGTGCCGTCCGTTCGGCGTTAGGATCTCCGGTGATAGGATCACGACGAGAACGACTACCTCAACCCCATTCTCTTGAACGCTTCCGCACGCGATCTACAAAGTGGTATGTAGATGCATCTCTCTCCTATCACTCGTAGCTTAGATGAACTCATAGATGGATCTTGGTGAAACCATAGGAAATTTTTTATTTTCTGCAACGTTCCCCAACACAGGGCACCTCCCCTAAGCATGGTAGTTGCCAAGGGGAGTGCCCATACCCATGTGTTTATGTCTCGTTCTTCGGATGTGGTGATGATGGAGTTGTTGATGATGTAGGCTTGTTGTCCGTCTTCCAAGGCATAGGCTCACCATCATAGAAGGATGATCGAGTCTCCGGGATCCTCAAATCTGCAGCCAAACTCATCCTCTTGAATCTATATTCATACTCACAGTTTTGGTTTTGCAGGTCATAGATCTGGGCTTGGAGATGCTCGATTTTCTCATGAAGCTTGAAGATAGTCTCCCCAATGTTCTTGGCATCTAGATTGTGGTTGTTGGTGAACTCCGCGATCATCATCTGGTTTGCGTTGAGTCCACATTCCACCATCCCTTGGCACGTGAAAACTTGTTGTTCCATTGCTTCGAGTCTTATCTCCACGCTTCCGGTCCTCCTTGGTCCCTCAACATCGCGGATGTGCAGCACCCCCTCATGCATCTCAATGGTTTGAGGGTGTTGCAGCACCTCCATGAGGTAGGGGTTGATGACCTTCTCGAAAAACTTGTCCTTGGGGGCGCTTGAAGACGTCATGGTGATCTAGATCTGTCAGAAAAACACCTCGAAACAAAGACAGAGGATATTTGCGTGATACGGTGGTCAAAACCTTCGGGAGATTATAGAATGAATACTGACCAAAATGAGTACACTACTGGAATCACCTTCTTTGCCGTCCTCCATGGCAGACGGCAAATGCATGGATCACGGATGGCAAACCGTCCGGCTGAACACGTGCCAGCAAAGGCCTTCTTTGTCGTCCGCTTCGTAGAAACGGACAGCAAAGGATTGTGCCGTCAGCCATCCGAGGCCAGCAGACGACAGCGACGACAGACGGCAGCGGTGTGAGGTGAGAGCTGTTAGGGATTAACGTCGTTCTTTGCCGTCCGCCAGCCGACGGCCTAGGGCAGCACTGGGATGCTGCCACATGGCTAGCTATGCCGTCGGCCAGCAGACGACATAGATGGCCCTGTTTGCCAGGCCTATTTGGTCACTTTGCCGTCCGCTTGCAGACAGCAAAATGACCAAATAGGCAGCCAGTGTTGCCAGTTTTCACATGTGACTGCCACGTGTCCTCTTTGCCGTCTGCTAGCAGATGGCAAAGAGCTTTGCCGTCCGCTAGCAGACGGCAAAGATCCTGTATAGCCCTTGTTTTTTCTGTTTTTTCTTAAATTCATTCAATTTCACAGAATTTCACAGATACACACACACACACACACACACACACACACACATATGAAAATACTTTTGACAAGCATACCAACACATATACATACCAAATCATATCCCTGCCATATGGATATTATTACCCAACACATATACATAGCAAATCAAATGTCCATATGCAACATATATAGCTAGCCAACATATCCAACAACAAGCATACAATGGTTTCGTCCATACATGCATATATAGGTAGCAAGTTTCACATTGTTCATCCTACAAAATCAAAACAAAAAGGAAGAATAAGGAGAACAGTAGACTCCATCGAAGCAAGCTTCCTCATCTAAAGCAAATATGCAAATAGGGAAAGAATAAAGTTAGAAGAAGAAAGTAAGAAGAAGAAGGAGAAGACTAGCTAGAAGAAGAAGAAGAAAAAGAAGAAGACTAGCTAGAAGAAGAAGAAGAAGAAGAAGAAGAAGAAGAAGAAAAAGAAGAAGAAGAAGAAGAAGAAGAAGAAGAAGAAGAAGAAGAGAAGAAGAAGAAGAAGAAGAAGAAGAAGATTTTTCTTCTCTTTCTTTTTCTCCTCTCCTCTTCTTTATCTTCTTCTTCTTCTAACTAAGGTAAGTAAAAATGTCATTTTATTGCTAAGCTAGGTAAAAATGCTAAGTGTAGGTCATTTTAGAGGTAAGCTAGGTAAATAGGTCATTTTGGAGCTTAGTAAGGTTATTATGTCATTTTCAAGGAAAATAAGCTAAGTCTATATCATTTTCGAGGTAACAAAGATTATCATGCCATTTTAGACCTAAGTATGCTAAGTATGTCATAAATGAACTGAATAAGCTAAGTATAGCTCATTTTTTATGTTACTTAGGTAATTATGCCATTTAGGAGGAAAATAAGCTAAGTATCCATTTGTAAAGCAAAACATTAGAGAAAAATTACCCTCATCACAACAAATATGATGAAGATCGCAACTAAGGTAACAATTGATCCAAGGGCATAATGATACCAAGCCTCATTATCAATGGCATATTTTCTAATCTTCTTAAGCTTCAGGCGCATTGCATCCATCTTCATGCGCATTGCATTCATCTTCATCTTGTGATCATCGATGACACCGGCAATATACAACTCCAATGTTATTTTCTCTTCTTCAATTCTTCTAATTTTTTCTTTCAAATACTCATTTTCTTTTTCAACTAAATTTAACTTCTCGACAAGAGGGTCAGTTTCAAATTCCGGTTCACATACCTCCTAGATTAAAATATCTCTATGTCAACTTGATGGCCGTAATTGTCATAAATGCGAAATGCAACAAATAGTTATGAAAAAGAATTTACCACATACGAATCATAAAGCGGGCGAGGGCCGACGGGGACGGAAATTAAGACCATGGCACTTTGTATAAGAAACAATCATACAAAGTAAGAAAATTATACATACCAACTATATAAATCATACAAAAGTACAACATAAAAATTTGAATACCTAAGAATAACTATCAGTAATGACGTGCTCATCATCATCATTAATAAATGCATCATCATGTGTAAGGCCACCTTTACATAATCGTTCAAGCATTGACATGTCATCTGCAGCAGTAACTACTTCTTCTTCCGGCTCTTCTTGTTCCAGCTCAGGGTCGGATTCACTATCATTGTCTACTTCAATGTTCTGGGGTGGAGTGGAGCGTTTCTTGAAACGTTTTTTGGCAAGACGTGTTTCTTGGAAGAATTCTCCTTCATCATATGTGTCTTGGTTAATGTGACATTCATAATCCTCTTCATTGGGGGGAGGTGGTCTAACACGTGGCGGCACTTCATAAAAGACATCCCAACCACTGAGATTTGGATCACTTTGACAGGCCCACAGTAGATAGAAAACTTGCCTGTTGAGCCATGATATAGACATCAGGAACATCCAAATGGGTGCTTTGTTTGATTTCGACTAGCCCTATATGTTCATGAGTCCTTCTAGTCTCCCTGGGATGGAACCAATAACATCTGAAGAGTACGACGTTTAGTGGGTTATCACCATAGAATTGAAGTTCATAAATTGCTTCAACTCTTCCATAATACTTGACACCTCCTTCGCCGATAGCAGAGACACAACAATTTGTAGACTTTTGGTCGGCCATAGATAGCTCTTTGCCATAGGTACAAAAGTGGTACCCGTTGATGTCGTAATTGTCAAATGAACGGACCTTATAGTCAAAACCATTAGCTACTTGTCTCAATTTGGCATCCATAATCTCTGAATTAGCCTACAAGTTCAATAAGAAAGGACTGTTGCATTAGTCGCAAATTAGCCAAAGAAATGAAAGTGTCTAATGGAAATTACCTATTTTTTGAACCAAGAGATGAAACCGGGATATTCACCTCCTTGCTTTGCCAGAAGCTCATACTCTTCGACGGAATCCTTTTGGATCACCGCCCCAAACGAGAATATGGTGACGTATCGACTGCATCAAATATCTAGGAATAAGAGCAGTTCAAAGAAATTAGAAGTTGCGAAACAATGTAATGAGATCTTACTCGATGTACGGCCGCACTTCTGTTAGGTTGTTAAAGAGATACAACAAAATGGTTCGCAATTCTTCAACATCCAACGATACTGGTTTCCAAGCACTGGATGGTGCGAGATTCCCTTTGAATAGGCCGAGTTTGGATTGACCCTTTGTAGGCTCGTCAGCATTGTACCGAGGCTTCGGATTATGCAAATGACGTTTTTTGGCTTCGTAGTGTGCTGTCATGAAGTTTGACGCCTCCTCAGTGATGAATGCTTCGGCGATCGATGCTTCTATTCTATGTTTATTTTTACATTTTGCTCGAATCGTCTTCTGCATCCTCTCAGTTGAGTAGAACCAACGATTTTGCACGCCCACCCCCAATCGTGCCTCGGTCGAGAGATGCAAAATCAAGTGTTGCATTGGATTAAAGAAGCTTGGCGGAAAGATCATCTCTAACTTGCAGATCAACTCCGGCGCCAACTGTTCCATTTCTTCTAGGAGGCCAGGCGATAGTTCTTTCGCACAAAGAACACGGAAGAAATAGCTCAGCTCTGCTAGTACTAGCCATTCATCCTCAGGGATGAAGCCACGCAACATCACCGATATTATCCGCTCAATCCATATGTGCCAATCATGACTTTTTAGACCAAATATTTTCAATTTATCAAGACTTGCTTCCCTCTTTAGATTTTCTACATACCCATCGGGGAACATCAACTGCATTTTCACCCGCAAAAGAATTTCCTTCATAGCTGGCCTTTCAAGATTGAACCATGCCTTTGGCTTCTTCCAGCTCCGCTTTCCTTTCGGTTCTTGCATGTTTTGTAACGGTCTATCACAGAGCTCCTCTAGATCGTCTCTAGCCTTAGTATTATCCTTTGATTTCCCCTCTATGCCAAACAATGTACCAAAAATGGCTTTGGCGATAATCTTTTCAGTGTGCATCACGTCGATGTTGTGTGGGCAAAGGAGGTCTTTAAAGTAAGGCAGATCCCAGAAGCATGTCTTGTGAGTCCATGCGTGTTCCTTATTATACCCCTTGAAATACCCTGGACGCTCTGGATCTGGATCGAGAGCGTTTATCTGATCTAGGGTCTGTTGGCCTGTCAACACAGGTGGTGTAGAGTGTTTGACAACTCTACCTTTCATGAAGTTCTTCTTGTCTTTCCTGAACTTATGGCGAGGATCTAGAAACTGTCTATGCAAGTCGAAGCAACTATACTTGTGCCCCGCCGTCAGCCAACGAAACTCAAGAGCTCCCTTGCATGTGGGGCACGGGAACCTTCCATGCACATACCAGCCAACGAATAGCGCATACGCCAGCAAGTCATGCGTTGAGTACATGTACCAGGCACGCATTATGAAGTTCTGTTTGCTAAAGGCGTCATATGTCTTGAACCCATTATCCCAAGCTTCTTGCAATTCGTCCTTAAGCGGCTGCATGTACACATTCATATTCTTCCCCGGATAGTTGGGCCCTGGAATCATCAACGTCAGGAAAATGCTCTTTCTTTGCATAATCTGCCCTGGGGGGGGGGGGAGATTGAGTGGAATGAGAAACACGGGCCAACAGCTGTATGGGGCTGCCATCTAACCAAACACACTGAACCCATCTGTGCTGACGGTGACTCGAGGATGCCTTGGATCTGCCATTTTTCCTTATGTAATGCATCGAAGCGCTTCCACGCTTCATCATCCGATGTGTGCACCATCATCACATTCCCATATGCATCTAGTTCGGTTCTTTTGCCCGTTTTGTGCCATGTCATCTGTCTGGCCGTCCCTTCGACCATGAAAAGACGTTGAAGTCTTGGTACGATTGGCATATACCTAAGAACATTAATGGGTATTTTGGTCTGCGTCTTCTCACCCATACCGTTGTCTACCACAACATACCTGGAAGAATTGCAAATGGGACAATAGTTCAAGTCCTCATACTGAAGCCTAAATAAGACACATCCTTTCTCACAGGCATGTATCTTCTCATAGGGCATCTTAAGAGCACGGAGGATTTTGTCTGACCGGTACAGGTTTGGAGGTAGCACATGGCCTTTGGGTAGAAATCGTCCGAAAACTGTCATCATCGCGTCATAGCATTCTCTGCCCAAGTTGAATTGAGCCTTCAAAGCCATTATTAGTGAGATGGCATCCAGCTGACAAAGCTCAGTGTGCTCGTGGAGAGGATGTTTTGAGGACTCCAACATTTCAGTGAAGGTCTTTGCAGATTCCTCCATCTCCCATCCGAGTCCCGAGCATCGTCAAAGTCTTGCACCATGTTTGCGGTCCCGACACCATGCTCGTCGGTGCGATGACGAACCACCTCGGCTCTGGCACGTTGGGCAGACTAACCATGTAATGTCCAGACCGTGTAACCAGGCGTAAAACCAAACTTCTGCAGGTGTTTACTCATTTGAAGCTCGTCCCTCTGATTATAGTTGTCGCACCGGACACAGGGGCACCAGCTAAATTTCTGGCCATTTGCAAATGCGGCTCTAACAAACCCCTTAGTTTTTGTTAACCATTCCTTGGTCCAAACATACTGGTGTAACCGGTGTACATCCACGCACAATCACTCATATTGACGTCCTACTGGACACACAATGTCGGGGAAGCTGATCCACGAACACCTATGGGGACCGGCGGACCGAGCCCCTTTCGGTTCGGCGGGGGGCGGAGATCGCACGAAGAGTGGATCGAGGCGAAGCACACGAGCGGTTTACCCAGCTTCGGAGCTCTCCGGAGAGATAATACTCCTACTGCTGCATGTCTGAGTGTACTGAGTTCTTGCTCGGGAGCGCTGAGTGCTACAGTACACACTAGCTGCTAACGAGACCGAGCGTGAGTGTTTTTCTGCCTTCGAACCCCCCCTACGTTGCGCATGGGCCTCCTTTTATATGCTAAAGGGGTCTCCGACAGGTGGCAATGTAGACAAGGGTAAAAATGGAAAAGGAATTGCGGTTGGTACAACTACCTGTACAGTGTATCATACCTAACCCTGACGGCAGGGGACAAAGGCATTAAATGCCTGTCTACGTCGTCCAAATAGTGCAAAAAGGGACCATCAGGGACGCCACCGCTCGCCACGATGGCAATCTTGTCAGCGTCGCTTGCCACTGCGCACCGCTGGCTGCACAGCCTCTTGCCACGCGCGCCTGGAAAGGCCCCAGGGCGACACGTTGGTGGATGTGCTGGAGCGCGGGTACAGAGTGGTAGCTTGCCGCGGCAAGCGCCTTGCCGCGGTCGTTGTCTTGTCGCATCCGGAAGCTTGTCGCTCACCGGGCCTCGCCGGGACGTGTGGCGCATCGCGGCAAGTTCCTTGAGATGCCTTGGTTGGCCTTCCCTGCAAGATCCTCTTGCCGGGGCCTTGTCTCCTTGGCTTGAATACTTTGTTCTTGAATGGCTCCACAGGAACCACGGAGGACCTTGGCGGTCACCCGGCAAGCCTTGCCGCGGGGTGCTGCCACTGCCCGTGCACAAGTTCGGGATACTAGGGTACCCCTACTCTAGTACACCGACAGGAGCCCCCGGGCCTGGGCCACACACGGTGCCGAGCGCTGTTGGGCCAGGCCCAAAACAGGGCACGGGCACGCGCGGCCTGGCTTACGCCGTATCTTACTCTGTATCCTCCGTGCCCTCCTCGGACGGCATGCGTCGAATGCGGCATCGTGGGAGAGATCGTGGGTGGTTTCTTTATTCGGAAAGATTTTACGTCTGCCCCCTCCCTCTTTATAAGCAGGGGAAACATGGGCAGTTCGCCCATCTCGCCGGCCGCTATTCCAATCTCAAAAACCTCCGCCGCTCCCCCCTTCTTCCCAAAGCTGAAAGAGAGCAGCGCTCCGCCCCCATCGCCACAGGCACCACCAACGCCGTCGATCTCTCTCACCACCTCCGCCATGGCTCCGAAAGCCGGGAAGGTTGTGAAGCTGGCCGAGGTGCAGCGGCTCGCGGCGCTGCGAAAGGAGCGGACAATCTTCCCCCCTCAGCTCACCGCAAAGGAGCTGAGGGAGTATTACTACCTCTTCTGGTCGACGGAGACGCGAGCGCATCCGCGCACGAAGGTACTCTCAGCTGCCGCTTTGGAACTGGCTCCGAATGGATATCCCTTCTTCGCGTTGTTCTTCTACCGCGGGCTCTGCCCGCCTTTCTCTGAGTTTTTCTGTGATATTATGAACACCTACGGGTTCCGCCTCCTTGACTTCACCCCCAACGCCGTTCTGACCATGGCAGTTTTCGCACATCTCTGCGAAAACTTTGTCGGAGTCTATCCAAATGTAGCTCTTTTTCGCCACTTCTTTATGCCCCAAGTTGAGAGAGGGGAGCCTTTATCCGGCGGAATCGCCTGGATCTCGAGAGCTGGCAAGAAGGAAGCTTATCTGGAGGGAGAGCTCCGCAGCAAGTGGGAGGAATGGAGAGCAGACTGGTGCTGGATTGTCAAGGAGAACCCGCAGCCATTTACCGCCCAGCGCCAAGCCCCAATAGAGCGCGGCAACGATTGGAGCAATGTGGCCCCGGAAGACGATAGGCTGAAGATTGCCGTCACCCGGATCCTACGCCTCAGGCTTGCCGAGCTCACCGTAGGCGCCGTTGGCGCAGATTTTCTTCGCCGCCGCATCGCCCCTCTGCAGGAGAGGAGTAGACCCTCCTGGGAGTTCCAGAATGCGGCGGATATCATGAGGTTGCGCCCGGGCCTCAACTTCAACTTCACTGTCCTGGAACTGGACGCGATGCTCCTGGAACTGTTCAAGCGCGATCCTCAACATCCCGAAGCGTTCATGTTGCCGAGGGATGTCTTTCCGCTGTGCAACAACTCCTCGCTCGACCGCATCCGTGCAATGATGCCGCTGCGCGATTCGCATGGAATTGTTCCAACTTCGCAAGAGCCTGCAGACGACGTCGTGCAGGAGTTCTTTGACGGCTTGGTAGAAGTTCCGGTCGACTCCGATGAACAGAAGAGTCTTACTCGCGACACCACCGATGCGGAGATGCAGTGCATCGCCACTAGGCTGGAAGAGGCGGCGGCAGCAGCTGCCGCGGGCGAGTTTGGATTCACCGTGGAGGAGGCAGAGGCAGCAGAGGCGGCAAGCCTTGCCGAGCGAGAGGAGCTTGCCGGCGAGGGAGAGCTTGTCGGGCCTGAACCTGAGTCGAGCGAGCCCGCTGAGGGCGCGAGCGACTCGTTGAAGATCGACTCCTCCTCTTTCTCACCTTCAGACAGCTTGCCGCAGGCGGAGCCTCCAGCTCCACCAAGAAGGCGTCTCCGCAAGGCTGTGGACATAGCGGGGCGGCAGACGGGTCAACAGCCGCCGTGCCGCGCGATGCTCTCCACCGTGGCAGGCACTGTTGCCGCGGGTGCACCTCACGCCGCTGCGGCAACTGGAGCGGGGCCCTCCCGGACCACCGCTTCTGCTCCCGCCAAGCGGCTAAGGGAACCTACTCCTCCGCCTTGTCGCGCCGAAGGTGGGCCGGACTTCGACCTCTCCGCGCTCAGCTCCGACGAGGAAGAGGAAGAGTAAGATTCTTTGCTGTACTTGTAGTTCTTCAATTCTTGCTGTTTTGTCTTGTATCTGATTTGCTTTACTCTGAACCCATTCCTTTTCAGGACTCTGGCCCAGAGAGCGGCGAAGAGAGCCAAGGTCCCGGTGATTGTCATCGAGGACGAACCCACCGCGACAGTAGGGGGTGTGTCCGAGACCACCTTGCCGGACCCGGCAACTATTCCCCAAAGCAGCCCCCAGCGCAGCCCCCAGCGTAAGTATATGGTTTACTTCCTGCTGTTAGGCGTGCATGGGTGTTCTTTCTTTGCTGACATCTGATTCTTGGTTTGCTTAGGAGCAGAGCAGTCTCACCAGGAGTGCTCGGAAGCCGCTCCCGACATGCCATCTGCTTCGACTACACCGCCAAGGGAGGATTCCCCGGCAAGGGACAATTTTCTGGTAAGGGAGAAGTCTCCGGCAAGGGGCAGTTCTCCGGCAAGGGACAGCACCAGCGACCCCTCGGTGGCGGAGACCACGGCTGTAGATCCTAGTACAGGTAATCCTCTTGCTTGAAAACTTCCCTTGGGTTCTTCTTCTTCTGATTTTCTTTTTGAATATTTGCTTGAGTTTTCTCCCTTTTCCGGTCATCAGATCCATCTGCCACGGAGCCGATGGAAACCGAGGTCGTCGGCGATGAGAACGTGCGCGGCGATACCAACGACGCCGCTGCCACCGAAGAAGAGGCCGGCGCCGATGATCCCGCCGGCGAAGAGGCCGCCAAAGCTGCCCCCGCAGAAGCTGGCAAGGGGTCCGGCGATCGCATTAACGGCCCCGAGGCCGCAGGAGCGTCAGGCGCTACGCCAACCGCAGATCCCTCCGCCGCTGCTGCAGCATCAGGCTCCGAAGAGCCCCAGCCCGGCGCCTATTTGAAGGCCGGCGATGGCGTCTTCATCAAGCTCCCCTGGGCGTCGAGCTCCAGGGCGCCGATCGAAGGAGAAACCTTTGATGAAGAGTTGCTCGC
Organism: Triticum dicoccoides; assembly: GCF_002162155.2. Lineage (NCBI taxonomy): Eukaryota > Viridiplantae > Streptophyta > Magnoliopsida > Poales > Poaceae > Triticum > Triticum dicoccoides. Next base: position 566,001,217 of record NC_041381.1, on the reverse strand, counting down.
CTCCGCTGGGCTGATGCTGGTCGACGCGCCGAGCAGCAGCAGCGGCGAGCCTGAGAAGGAGCAGCTGCTGCGGAAGCTGTTGTCGCTCTACCGCGCCCGACAGGCCAAGTTGGTATCCCAAGAAGCGCTTGTCGCGAAGGCGGGAGTGGACATCGAGAAGCGCGCGGAGGAGCTCCGGGGCCTCAACCAGGAAGCTCTCCGGTCCCTGGCAAAGGAGCGGGAGCAACTCACCGAGGAGCGGAAAGCCTTCCTCCTTGAGAAGGCTGAAGTTGGGGAGCAACAGTGGCTTGCTGCCGAGAAGCTGTCTGCGCAGGAAGGCGAGTTGGTGCAGTGGAAGGTTAACCTTGACAGCCACGAGGAGGAGCTTGCCGCGCGCGAGCAAACATTCGGCGGGGCTCTCAAGGAAGCAAAGGATGCTGCCGCAGCTGCCGAGGCCGCCAAGGAGCTGGAGACGATGGTGGCGCAGCTGGAGGCCGATCTCAAGGTGAGCGGTGAGGAGCTTGCTGCGCTCAAGCGTGAGCGCGAGAAGGATGCCGACACCCATGGCGAGCTGCAGGGTCGTCTCGCCGAGAGGAGCAAGGAGCTTAGCGCCGCCAAGGACTCTAACGCGGATCTTGAGTTGAAGCTGACTACTTTGACCAGGACGTTGGACGGCGCCAGGGAGCAGGAGGTGGCCTTGAAGGAGAAGATCAAGGCCGACAAGGCGCTGCTGGCCAGTGCTGCTGCCGCCCAGAACACTTTTAGGGAGAACGTGGAGCACTGGACCGAGGGTCTCGTGGATGTTGCCGCAGCCATCGACGGGGAGCTGGCGCAGCTGGGGATGGAGGATCTCGGGTATTCCTCCGATGAGCACCTCCAACCCAGCGCCAAGCTCAGCTTGTTCTTCAAAGGCGTGGCGACGGCCCTCCAGCGACTCCGGGAGAAGATCCCAAAGCAGCTGGCCGACGAGTCGCGCAAGATCTGCGCGGGAGCTCTTCAAAAGGTGCTGGTGAAGGTGGCCTTCCGCAACCCAGGCCTCAACCTCACCAACGTCCTCAGGACCTTGCCGCCGGATGCTGATCTGGAAGCGCTCAAGACCCTTGTCGCACCCATTGTGGACAAGGTGAGCGGGATCAAGAGGGTTGAGGGCGATCACGTAGATTAGGCCGTCCGTTTTCTCTTTTTCTTGTCGCTGTTGGTCATGTTATGAGAACAATCTGTTAGAGCTGCGACAAGCTATCTTATAATATGACTCTATTTTGGGTAGCGATTGCTATGTTATTTCCTTTACTTGATTCCCTCCTTTGTATGTTTTTGCCCTACGCTTTTAGGGAACTTGTCGGCGCAGGCACCTTAGCCGCGAGCGCTGAGTGCGGGACGTCAGCAGCCTGCTAGCGGTGCCAATACCGACAAGAAACCTTGTCGCAACTAGTCGCAGCTCACTTAAGTTGTTGAGTGGACTCGAAACAAAGTAAGGGCGCAACTAGCTACGAGTTGGTTCCTCTGCGCACAGGTTTTCCATACAAAGCACGGTCGTTCGAGGAAGATAACTTAAATTTTTTAAAACTGATTGCTCAAACTTTAGCAACTTAGATTTTCTATTGTTTGCTTCTCGGTAAGGCGAAACTTCTTCGAACGACGCTTGGTGCACACCATTATCTTCTCCTTTCCCCCTGGCAAACTTGTGGGCGAGGGAACCTTCCCTTCTTTGAGAAAGAGAAAGAAGAGAAAATAAAGATATGGGGCCTTACGGCTCGTTATTGCTTACCGGGGGTAGGTACTGCACAAAGTGTCAGATAACGCATGCAAAGAAAAGTAGAAAGCATGAAATTGACAAGATGTGCGGAGCACATGAGCTTTACTTATGCACGGTGTCTGCGCCCGGCTTCGTACAAAGGATTACATGCAACATCGGCAAGACTTGTACAAAAGGTGGTTGCCGGAACGGGTTCCAGCAACCGCGCCTTACGGGTAAAACTTATGAAGATGCTCAATGTTCCAGGAGTTGCTCACCGGAATGCCATCTTTGGTCTCAAGGCAGACAGCGCCAGGCCTAGTTACTCGTTTCACCCGGTAAGGGCCTTCCCACTTCGGCATCAACTTGTTGGAATTCTTGGCGGACTGAACGCGCCGAAGAACAAGGTCGCCTTCCTCGAGACTTCTGGCATTAACTTTGTGGCTATGGTAGCGGCGCAAAGCTTGCTGGTATCAGCAGCTCGTACAGCGGCCTGAAGACGGTCCTCCTCAAGGAGCAGCGCGTCATCTTGTCGCAACTGCTCTTGCTCAAGCTCGTCATAAGCGAGCACTCGAGGTGACCCGTATATGAGTTCCGTGGGGAGAACTGCCTCTGCTCCATAGACTAGAGCGAAAGGTGTCTGGCCAGTGGCTCGATTTGGCGTCGTCCTGACCGACCAAAGAACCACCGGCAGCTCCTCAATCCAGTTCTTTCCGCACTTGCGCAGCCTGTCGAAAGTCTTGGTCTTGAGCCCGCGCAGCACTTCAGCATTCGCCCTCTCCGCTTGACCGTTACTTCTCGGATGAGCAACAGAAGCGAAGCAGACCATGGCGCCAAGATCTTGGACGTACTGCATGAAGGTGTGGCTCGTGAATTGCGTGCCGTTGTCGGTGATGATCCTGTTAGGGATCCTGAAGCGGCAAACAATCGACCTGAAGAACTTGACTGCTGACTGTGCAGTCACCTTCCTCACTGCTTCCACTTCTGGCCACTTTGTGAACTTGTCGATTGCAACGTACAAGTACTCAAAGCCCCCGACAGCTCGGGGAAAGGGGCCGAGGGTGTCGAGCCCCCAGACCGAAAATGGCCAGGATAAAGGGATCGTCTGGAGAGCTTGAGTTGGCTGGTGTATCTGCTTGGAATGGAACTGGCACGCTTCACACTTGGTTACTTGTGCAGTTGCATCCTGGAGGGCTGTCGGCCAAAAGAAACCTTGCCGAAACGCTTTGCCGGCAAGTGCTCTTGCGCCAATGTGGTGACCACATATGCCTCCATGTATCTCTGCCAACAGCTTTTGTCCGTCTTCCCGGTGAATACACTTCAATTTCACGCCGTTGAGTCTTCTTCTGTATAGTGTGTTGTCGACAAACTGGTACATACTTGACTGCCGGGCTACTCTTTCCGCTTCTTCTTGCTCTTCGGGAAGTTCTCCTGTCTGAAGGAAACGGACAATCTGCTGTGCCCATGCTGGAGCTTGCGGCTCGACAACAAGGACTAAAGGCACATCTGCTGCTGTGGGAACATCCGCTTCTACAGCGAGAACCTGCGGCTCAGCCGGAGCTTGACGTTCCCCGGCAAGCTTGCCGGAGCAGAACTTGTCGGGAGTGTCTGCTTCAACGGAACAAACCCTAGGGCTTGCCGGAGCAGACTGCTCCTCAGCACCCTTGGTGTTGATTCTGAGGACCTTCTTGGCGGCGGCTTCGGGGAGCTCTGCTGGAAAATAGTCACTAGAAATCAACTTCCTCTTCTTGCTCTGTCCAGTTGATGGCGTTACAGATGGTTGAGTCAGTTTGAGCACAAAGATCCCTGGTTCCATAGGTAACTTAAGTGCGGCGCACTTCGACAGGCCATCGGCAATGTCGTTCTGAGCTCTTGGAACATGTTCCATCTGTAGGCCGTCAAAGTGCTCTTCTAGCTTTCTCACTTCATCAACGTAAGCTTCCATCAACGGACTCTGATAATTCTTGTTCACTTGGCGGACGACAAGCTGTGAGTCACCCCTGACAATGAGCTTCTTGATCCCAAGGTCTGCTACGATCCTGAGAACGGCAAGCAAACCTTCATACTCTGCGGTATTGTTCGTTGCTTGCTCCTTGGGAAAGTGCATCTGGACTACGTACTTGAGGTGCTCTCCGGTGGGTGCAACAAGTAGCATGCCCGCACTGGCGCCTTGCAGCGAAAAGGCACCATCAAAGTACATCAGCCACTCTTTGCTTGCTTCCTTGACGGGGATGCTCGTTTCTGGAATTTCTTCATCTTGTGTTGGCGTCCATTCTGCTATGAACTCCGCCAATGCTCTGCTTTGGATAGTCGAAGTGCTCTCAAACTTGAGGCCAAAGCTTGACAGTTCCAGTGCCCACTCGACAATCCTGCCTGTTGCTTCTGGATTTTGCAGTATCCTCTTCAGCGGAAAACGAGTGACGACTGTGAAATCATGTGCTTGGAAGTAATGGAGCAGCTTTCTCGAGGCCATGAGAAGGCCGAAAAGCAATTTCTGCACACCAGAGTACCTTGATCTATCCCCCTGCAGAAGGGAACTGACAAAGTAAACTGGGCGCTGCACCATTCTTTTCTGCATCTTCTCACGCGCCTGCGCAGATCCATCTTTGTCAGGACCAGAGCTTGCCGATGAAGTCCCCTGCTTGTCGCTGGATGCATCTGCCGTGGTTGCTGGCTCGTCGTCCGCCTCCCTCTCCGCTACTAACGCATCACTAACCACTTGATTGGTTGCCGCTATATACATCAGCAACTTCTCTTGTGGCCTAGGTGCGACAAGTGTTGGAGTGGAGGACAGGTATCTCTTTAAGTCCTGCAGTGCAGCCTCCGCTTCCGGAGTCCATTTCATTGGACCTGCCTTTTTCAATATTTTAAAAAATGGCAGGGCGCGCTCAGCAGACCTAGAGATAAACCTGCTGAGAGCAGCTACGCAACCGGCAAGTCTTCGTACATCCTTGATGCGCTTTGGTGCTTCAATCTGCTCAATGGCCTTGATCTTGTCGGGATTGGCTTCAATTCCCCGCTGAGACACGAAGAACCCGAGAAGCTTGCCGGAGGGGACTCCAAACACACACTTCTCGGGGTTAAGCTTGAGGTTGATCTTGCGCAGATTTTGCAAAGGTTTCATCTAAATCTTGAATCAGAGTCGCCTTGTCCTTGCTCTTGACCACTATGTCATCCATGCAGGCCTCCACATTTCTGTGCATTTGCGGCTCAAAAGCGTCATGGACTACCCTTGCAAATGTTGAACCAGCATTCTTTAAACCGAAAGGCATCCGTACGAAACAGTATGTGCCACATGGGGTGATGAATGCGGTCTTCTCCTCATCCTCTCCTGCCATGAAGATCTGATGGTATCCTGAGTATGCATCAAGAAATGAAAGCAAGTCACATCCGGCCGTGGAGTCAACAATCTGGTCGATGCGCGGCAAGGGAAATGGGTCTTTGGGACAAGCTTTATTGACATCGGTAAAGTCGATACAAAGCCTCCATTTCCCGTTTGACTTGCGCACGACTACAGGGTTGGCCAACCATGTAGGATGGAGCACTCCTCTGACAAGGCCTGCTGCTTCCAATTTCTTGATTTCTTCTGCGATGAATTCTTGGCGCTCCACTGCCTGCTTCCTAACTTTCTGCTTGACGGGCCGCGCATGAGGACAGACGGAAAGATGGTGCTCGATTACTTTCCTGGGAACACCGGGGATGTCAGACGGTTGCCACGCAAATACGTTGACGTTCGCCCGCATGAAAGCAACGAGCGCGCTTTCCTATTTAGGGTTGAGAGTGGCACTGATGGTGAAGGTACCACCAGTGCCATCCTCCTTGGCAGACACCTTCTTGGTCTCTGGTGGAGCTGCCATTGTTTTCTTACACTTGCCGGTGGAGCTCGATGGTGCGTCCTCGATGGTAGCGCAGCACTCCGAAGAGGTGCGCTTGCCGGAGTGTGCATCAGAACTCTTGCCGGACTTGGTCTTCTTCTTCGCCCCGGGAGCTTCAACGGCAAGTGACTTGCGATCTGTTGCGGCTGCTGCTTCCCGATAGATCTTGTCGGTGCAGATAAGAGCATCCTTCTTGTCGCCAGGGACAGAGATGACACTTATCGGGCCTGGCATCTTCAGCATGTTATATGCATAGTGAGAGGCTGCCATGAATTTGGCGAGTGCTGGACGGCCGAGTATCCCATTGTAAGGCAATGGAAATTCAGCAACGTCAAAAGTGACCCTCTCAGTCCTGAAATTCAACTCGCTGCCAAATGTCACCGGCAACGTGATCTTTCCCTTCGGCTTGCTCCTTCCCGGATTGATTCCTTGGAATGTGCCGGTCTCTTCGAGCTCGCCATCAGGGATCTGGAGTTTCTGGAGTACCGCGGAGGAGATCAGGTTCAAGACGGCCCCGTCGTCAACTAGCATCTTAGTGACCTTGAGGTTGCGGACAGTTGGTGAAACCAACATCGGCAAGCACCCGACCGCAGTTATGCGATCAGGGTGGTCCTCAATATCAAAGATGATAGGCGTGGTGGACCATTTCAGAGGCTTGCGTGACTCGACGGGTGGTTCTTCCGCATTGACTTCCCGCACCCACCGCTTGAGCTGGCGGTGTGAAGTATGTAGAGAAGCACCGCCGTCAACACACAGGACCTTTGTGGCTTTCTGGAACTCCTGCTCATCGGTCTCGTCATCATCCATATCTTCATCGTCGTTGTCATCTTCATCCTTGTCGCGGCCGCGGGGAGGTCTATCTCCTTGCCGCTGCTTGGCCTTGCCGCGGCATCCTCCTCGGCCGGGGCGTTTCTTGTCGGCTCCTCCAGCACCTTCCTGGGCCTTCTCCTTGTCGCGTCACTCGTATTCAGCCTTTTGTTGCTCGACAAGCTGCTTGACCTTCTTGCAGCTCTGGAGGTCATGGCCCTTGGTGCGGTGGATCTTGCAGTACTGCTTGTTGGTGCCGTCCTGCTTGTCGGCGACCGCCATAACCTGGTAGTTGGTGCCTGCGGCAATCTCCCCGCCGGAGCTACCATCTTTGGCTTTCTTGGCGCCACCTCCATTGCGGGACTGCTCAACGACTAGCACATCTTTGCCTTTCTTCTTCCTGTTGTTCCGCCGCCGGTTTTTCTTTACCGGGGCAGCCTCCTCACTATCAGATCCTCCTGCTTCTGTATTCTCTCCGGGGATTTTCCTCCCTTCCTCAGCACGTGCACACTTGTCGGCCAGGGCATATAGCTCACTGACGTCTCTGATCTTGCATATCGCCATCTCCTCCCGCATCCTGCGGTTTCACACGTTCTGATGGAACGCGCTGATTACCGCGGCAGGGTGGACATCTGGGATGTTGTGCTGTACGCGGCTGAATCTCTGAATGTACTTGCGCAGGGGCTCTCCTTCCTTCTGGGCGAGCAGATGAAGGTCGCTCTCTTGGCCATGAGGCTTGTGGCCGCCTGTAAAGGCGCCGACAAACTGATGGCATAGGTCTGCCCAGGAGGATATGGAGTTGTTCGGCAAGTGCATGAGCCAGGATCTGACATTGGGCTTGAGCACCAGCTGGAAGTAGTTGGCCAGGATCTTGTCGTCCCGCCCCCCGGCAGCTTGCACCGCGATGGTGTAGATGCTGAGAAACTCCGACGAATGCGACTTGCCGTCGTATTTCTTTGGTACGTCTGGCTTGAAATTCTTCGTGCTGGGCCACTGGACTTGCCGCAGCTCACGAGTGAACGCAGGGCAACCTACCGTGTACAGCAAGTCGCCTGGTTCCCCTGGTGCATGCATGTCGACAGAGGCCCAGCGCACTGGTCCGATTGACGTCGCGCTTCTCTTCGGTGCTCGATGCGAGTTCGAGCGTCTTCTTGCTGTCGTTCGTGAAGAACTTGGCGCTGATCGCGACGAGCTCGTGGATCTGATGATGCGGTGGAGTCGCTGTCGAGGTGGATCCGGCGAGTCGGCGATCTTGGCCTTCGGGGTGGAGAGTGCATGGTGGTTGCACCCCCACCGGTTTCGTCGCCATCGGCTCGTGCCCGGCAGTCCTGCCGCGGCAGCGATGTACTTGGCTGCCGCGGAGTGTCGCCATTGGCGAAGCCGATGAGACTCTGAATGGTGGCCCTCCATTCATCAATCTTGTCTGCCGTTGGAGGGTAATCTAGGAGCAGTTGAGCTCGCGCCAAAGCTTCTGTTGGAGTGGTGGGCGGCAGTGGCGAACGGTGCGAGGAGCGGGATATGCTCGGACTTCTAACTATGTTAGAAGGAGCAGTATCCCGTCCAGGCGACCGTGTCTCGCTCGTGCCAGCATGTTGGCGTGCATGCTGGTCTTGAGCACCCCGAGATCCACCAGCTCGATCTTGGTCCAACGAACGTATGGCCCTGCGAATACCATGACGATGTCGGTCCTGCGCCTCCTGAGATGGGCGCGGTGCATGTACGGACGCCGAGGTCTGCGCAGCCTTGACCTTGGACCTGGCAGCACCGTGAGCTCCCTCGTCGATGCCCGTTCTTCCGCCGGCGTCTACCCCACCACCCGTTTGCTCCGGTGGTGGTGGGATCGACGTGGACGGAACAACTACCGCCGAAGCCTTCTTCTTCAGTGGCATGTCGATGAAGAAGATGAAGATCTAGCTCGTGTGAACGCCGGATCAGGTTCACACAACCTCAACGCCCCCTACCTGGCGCGCCAAAGATGTCAGGGAAGCTGATCCACGAACACCTATGGGGACCGGCGGACCGAGCCCCTTTTGGTTCGGCGGGGGGCGGAGATTGCACGAAGAGCGGATCGAGGCGAAGCACACGAGCAGTTTACCCAGCTTCGGAGCTCTCTGGAGAGATAATACTCCTACTGCTGCATGTCTGAGTGTATTGAGTTCTTGCTCGGGAGCGCTGAGTGCTACAGTACACACTAGCTGCTAACGAGACCGAGCGTGAGTGTTTTTCTGCCTTTGAACCCCCCTCTACGTTGCGCATGGGCCTCCTTTTATATGCTAAAGGGGTCTCCGACATGTGGCAACGTAGACAAGGGTAAAAATGGAAAAGGAATTGCGGTTGGTACAACTACCTGTACAGTGTATCATACCTAACCCTGACGGCAGGGGACAAAGGCATTAAATGCCCGTCTACGTCGCCCAAATAGTGCAAAAAGGGACCGTCAGGGACGCCACCGCTCGCCACCATGGCAATCTTGTCAGTGTCGCTTGGCACGACGCACCGCTGGCTGCACAGCCTCTTGCCACGCGCGCCTGGAAATGCCCTAGGGCGACACGTTGGTGGATGTGCTGGAGCGCGGGTATAGAGTGGTAGCTTGCCGCGGCAAGCGCCTTGCCGCGGTCGTTGTCTTGTCGCGTCCGGAAGCTTGTCGCTCACCGGGCCTTGCCGGGACGCGTGGTGCGTCGCGGCAAGTTCCTTGAGATGCCTTGGTTGGCCTTCCCGGCAAGCTCCTCTTGCCGGGGCCTTGTCTCCTTGGCTTGAATACTTTGTTCTTGAATGGCTCCACAGGAACCACGGAGGACCTTGGCGGTCACCCGGCAAGCCTTGCCGCGGGGTGCTGCCACTGCCCATGCACAAGTTCGGGATACTAGGGTACCCCTACTCTAGTACATCGACACACAAGAAATATATACATAATTAGGCAAACCATATCCATCAGTTACTGGAGTTTGTTAGTTTTATTACGTCCATGCAACCCACACGCTAATAGGTAAGGATAGGTCCTAATCCCTCCCAAGTATGTGTAGATCGGGTTCGTTTTCCCATGCTCTGCTCCAGATCCGACGCAAAATTTCGGCATCACCTCCCCGCTCTTCTCCTGATACAAGTCTCAGCAATAAGCAGAGAGGATGTGTACCCGGAGAACAACAGGGAGGCAGTGACGAAATTCTGCATCGGATCCGGAGCTGAGCATATGGGAAAACGAACCCAATCTACACATACTCATGCTGTCCATGGATAACGTTGTACAATTTGAAAGAATCACGATTATAAATATGCAAATGCATGTATATTTATAGATGCAACCCTTTCGAACAGGAGACACATAGTGGTTACGCATACTGATGATTGATAGCTATAGCTAGCAAGTTTCATCGGCACGAAGACCGGAACAAAGCAAATGAAGGGGGGAGGAGGAGATGTCATTTCTGCTCACCAACGAACGCATGCGGAGGTCGTCGAACACTAGACCATTGCAATGATGAAATAACTGCATATTTAAATCGAAAGATGAGTAACATAGCAAGTATTCGACACCGACGACCACATGTACCTCGCAATGACGATACTTGCTATTTAGTACCATCGACACCAAGGAACCCTCTAACCCGCTCGTCCCCGGCTAAACTAAATAGAAACTACCATGGGTGCAAGGTACATGAGGCCGTCGGTGTTGAACACTAGATCCACATCCCATAAGTGAAGCCGGCGCCCGGCGTCCCACAACAATAGTTCTGGTGGCCGATGACGTTCGAACACCTTGGCGAATTTGTCTGGCAGCCTCTGCGATGAGGATTAAAGCCAAGTTTTGAAATTTTCAAACAACCAAACCGACTTGAGTTAGTTTGGGTGTTTCAAGTTTCAACACTTAGCTTTCAATCATCATCTCTGAGGCTGCCAGACAAATTTGCAATGGTGTTCGACCGCTATCGACGCCGAGAACTATTGCTGCTGGATGCAGGACCCCTGTGTCACTTGTGGGACGTGGATGTAGTATTCGACACCGACGGCCACATGTACCTCACACTGACGATACTTGCTATTTACGGTACCATCAACACCGAGGAACCCTCTAACCTGCTCGTCCCCGGGTAAACTAAATAGCAACTACCATGGGTGCAAGGTACATGAGGCCGTCGGTGTTGAACACTAGATCCACATCCCACAAGTGAAGCCGGCGCCCGGCGTCCCGCAACAATAGTTCTGGTGGCCGGTGACGGTCGAACACCTTGGCGAATTTGTCTGACAGCCTCTGCAATGAGGATTAAAGCCAAGTTTTGAAATTTTCAAACGACCAAACCGACTTGAGTTAGTTTGGGTGCTTCAAGTTTCAACACTTAGCTTTCAATCGTCATCTCTGAGGCTGCCAGACAAATTTACAATGGTGTTCGACCGCCATCAACGCCGAGAACTGTTGCTGCTGGACGCAGGACCCCTATGTCACTTGTGGGACGCGGATGTAGTATTCGACACCGACGGCCACATGTACCTCGCACTGACGATACTTACTATTTAGGGTACCATCGACATCGAGGAACCCCCTAATTAACCCCCTAATTTGCAATGGTGTTTGACCTCCCTCGACGCCGGGAACAGTCGACGCACGGGCGACGGGTCAGCACTCGGACTGGGGGTTCTCGGCATGGGCGTCGGGACCGGAAGGACCCACTGGCTCCACCATCTATCCCCTCGGCAACCCTCTTCCTTTTTCCCTTTTTCCTCTTCTTCTACTTATATTTCTATTTTCAATTATTTTCTTCTTCTAACTATCTAAACCTAAATCTGGCAGTAACCTAACTATCTACCACTAAAACCTAAACCTAAACACAAAAACTTCTTCTTCTAACTATCTACCACTAAAACCTAAACCTAATAACCAAAAACAGTAAAAAAATCACCTTGGGCGGCGAGGCGGTGGTGGAGGAGGCGGCGGGCGCTGGGGCGGAGGGGGC
>NC_041381.1:565950718-565989575 GCF_002162155.2 Triticum dicoccoides | reverse complement strand
TGCGGCAGGGTGGGGCGGAGGCAGTGTCCGGGCGGCGGCGGGGCGGTGATGGCCGGGCAGAGGGGGCATCGGGCGGTGGCGGCGATGGGGCCGCAGGGCTTTGGGTCGACAGGGTGGTGCTGCGGCGGGGTGGGGCGGTGATACGTCCATTTTGTATCATGCTTTTATATCAATATTTATTGCATTATGGGCTGTTATTACACATTATGTCTCAATACTTATGGCTATTCTCTCATATTTTATAAGGTTTATCATGAAGAGGGAGAATGCCGGTAGCTGGGATTTTGGCTGGAAAAGGAGCAAACATTGGAAACCTAGTCTACACAGCTCCAAAAATCCTGAAACTCCACAGAAGTTATTTTTGGAATTAATAAGAATTATTGAGCGAAGAAAACACTAGAGGGTGCCCACACCCTAGCAAGGAGGGTGGGGGGCACGCCCACCCCTACTGGGCGCGCCCCCTATCTCCTGGGCCCCTTGGTGGCCCTCCGTTGCCCATCTTCTGCTATATGAAGGCTTTTACCCTGGAAAAATTTAGAAGCAAGCTTACGAGACGGAACTCCGCCGCCACGAGGTGGATCCTTGGTGGAACCAATCTAGGGCTCCGGCGGAGCTGTTCTGCCGGGGAAACTTCCCTCCGGGAGGGGGAAATCATCACCATCATCATCACCAATGATCCTCTCATTGGGAGGGTGTCAATATCCATAAACATATTCACCAGAACCATCTCCTCTCAAAACCCTAGTTCATCTCTTGTATCCAATCTTGTATCAAAACCACAAATTGGTACCTGTGGGTTGCTAGTAGTGTTGATTACTCCTTGTAATTGATGCTAATTGGTTTACTTGGTGGAAGATCATATGTTCAGATCCTTAATGCATATTAATAGTCCTCTGATCATGAACATGAATATTCTTTGTGAGTAGTTACATTTTCCTGAGGACATGGGTGAAGTCTTGCTATTAGTAGTCATGTGAATTTGGTATTCGTTCGATATTTTGATGAGATGTATGTTGTCTCTCCTCTAGTGGTGTTATGTGAACGTCGACTACATGACACTTCACCATTATTTGGGCCTAGAGGAAGGCATTTGGAAGTAATAAGTAGATGATGGGTTGCTAGAGTGACAGAAGCTTAAACCCTAGTTTATGCGTTGCTTCATAAGGGGCTGATTTGGATCCACTAGTTTCATGCTATGGTTAGGTTTACCTTAATACTTCTTTTGTAGTTGCGGATGCTTGCAATAGGGGTTAATCATAAGTGGGATGCTTGTCCTAGTAAGGGAAGTACCTGTTGGGGAACGTTGTAGAAAATAAAAATTTTCCTACGTTTCACCAAGATCAATCTATGAGTTTATCTAGCAACGAGAGAGAGGTGTGCATCTACATACCCTTGTAGATCGCGAGCGGAAGCGTTCAAGAGAACGGGGTTGAGGGAGTCGTACTCGTTGTGATCCAAATCACCGAAGATCCTAGCACCGAACGGACGACACCTCCGCGTTCAAAACACATACGGTTGGGAAGACGTCTCCTCCTTCTTGATCCAGCAAGGGGGAAGGAGAGGTTGATGAAGATCCAGCAGCACGACAGCGTGGTGGTGGATGCAGCAGCGATCTCGGCAGGGCTTTGCCAAGCTTCTGCGAGAGGGAGAGGTGTAGCAGGGGGAGAGGGAGGCGCCAAGAGCATGCGTGCGGCTGCCCTCCCTCCCCCCTCTTTATATAGGGCCCCTAGGGGGGCGCCGGCCCTAGGAGATGGGATCTCCAAGGGGGGGCGGGGGCCAGGGGGGAAACTTGCCCCCATGCCAGGTGGAGGCGACCCCACCCCTAGGGTTTCCCAACCCTAGGCGCAGGGGGGGCCCAAGGGGGGCGCACCAGCCCACCAGGGGCTGGTTCCCCTCCCACTTCAGCCAATGGGGCCCTCCAGGATAGGTGGCCCCACCCGGTGGACCCCCGGGACCCTTCCGGTGGTCCCGGTACAATACCGGTGACCCCCGAAACTTTCCCGATGGCCGAAACCTGACTTCTTATATATAATTCTTTACCTCCGGACCATTCTGGAACTCCTCGTGACGTCCGGGATCTCATACGGGACTCCAAACAACTTTCGGGTTACTGCATCCTTATATCTCTACAACCCTAGCGTCACCGAACCTTAAGTGTGTGGACCCTACGTGTCCGGGAGACACGCAGACATGACCGAGACGCCTCTCCGGTCAATAACCAACAACGGGATCTAGATACCCAGGTTGTCTACCACATGCTACTCGATGATCTCATCGGATGAACCATGATGTCGAGGATTCAATCAATCCCGTATACAATTCCCTTTGTAAATCGGTACGTTACATGCCCGAGAATCGATCGTCGGTATCCCAATACCTCGTTTAATCTCGTTACCGGCAATTCACTTTACTCGTACCGTAATGCATGATCCCAGGACCAGACACTTGGTCACATTGAGCTCATTATGATGATGCATTACCGAGTGGGCCGAGAGATACCTCTCCGTCATACGGGGTGACAAATCCCAGTCTTGATTCGTGCCAACCCAACAAACACTTTCAGAGATACCCGTAGTGCACCTTTATAGTCACCCAGTTACGTTGTGACGTTTGGCACACCCAAAGCACTCCTACGGTATCTGGGAGTTTCACAATCTCATGGTCTAAGGAAATGATACTTGACATTTGGAAAAGCTCTAGCTGAACGAACTACACGATCTTTGAGCTATGCTTAGGATTGGGTCTTGTCCATCACATAATTCTCCTAATGATGTGATCCCGTTATCAATGACATCCAATGCCCATAGTCAGGAAATCATGACTATCTGTTGATCAACGAGCTAGTCAACTAGAGGCTTACTAGGGACATGTTGTGGTCTATGTATTCACACGTGTATTACGATTTCTGGATAACGCAAATATAGCATGAATAACAGACAATTATCATGAACAAAGATATATAATAATAACCATTTTATTATTGCCTCTAGGGCATATTTCCAACAGTCTCCCACTTGCACTAGAGTCAATATTCTAGTTACATTGTGATGAATCGAACACCCATGGAATTCTGGTGTTGATCATGTTTTTCCCTAGGGAGAGGTTCAGTCAACGGATCTGCTACATTCAGGTTTGTATGTACTTTACAAATATCTATGTCTCCATCTTGAACATTTTCACGAATGGAGTTGAAGCGACACATGATGTGCCTGGTCTTCTTGTGAAACCTGGGCTCCTTGGCAAGTGCAATAGCTCCAGTGTTGTCACAGAAGAGTGCGATCGGCCCCGACGCATTGGGTATGACTCCTAGGTCAGTGATGAAATCCTTCACCCAGATTGCTTCATGCGCTGCCTCCGAGGCTGCCATGTATTCTGCTTCACATGTAGATCCCGCCACGACACTTTGCTTGAAAATGCACCAGCTTACTGCCCCACCATTCAAAATATACACGTATCTGGTTTGTGACTTTGAGTCATCCAGATCTGTGCCGAAGCTAGCATCGACGTAACTCTTTAAGACGAGCTCTTCGTCACCTCCAAAAACGAGAAACATATCCTTAGTCCTTTTCAGCTACTTTAGGATATTCTTGACCGCTGTCCAGTGTTCCATGCCGGGATTACTTTGGTACTTTCCTACCAAACTTACGGCAAGGCTTACATCAGGTCTGGTACACAGCATGGCATACATAATAGACCCTATGGCTGAGGCATAAGGGATGACACTCATCTCTTCTATATCTCTGCCGTGGTCGAGCATTGAGCCGAGCTCAATCTCACACCTTGCAATACAGGCAAGAACCCTTTCTTGGACTGATCCATATTGAACTTCTTCAATATCTTATCAAGGTATGTGCTTTGTGAAAGACCTATGAGGCGTTTCGATCTATCCCTATAGATCTTGATGCCTAATATGTAAGTAGCTTCTCCAAGGTCCTTCATTGAAAAACACTTATTCAAGTAGGCCTTAATGCTGTCCAAAAGTTCTATATCATTTCCCATCAAAAGTATGTCATCTACATATAATATGAGAAATGCTACAGAGCTCCCACTCACTTTCTTGTAAATGCAGGCTTCTCCATAAGTCTGCATAAACCCAAACACTTTGATCATCTCATCAAAGCGAATGTTCCAACTCCGAGATGCTTGCACCAGCCCATAAATGGATCGCTAGATCTTGCATACCTTGTTAGCATTCTCGGGATCGACAAAACCTTTCGGCTACATCATATACAGTTCTTCCTTAAGATAGCCGTTAAGGAATGCCATTTTGACGTCCATTTGCCATATCTCATAATCATAGCATGCGGCAATTGCTAACATGATTTGGACGGACTTCAGCTTCACTACGGGAGAAAAAGTCTCATTGTAGTTAACTCCTTGAACTTGCCGATAACCCTTAGCGACAAGTCGAGCTTTATAGATGGTAACATTACCATCCGCGTCCATATTTTTTTAAAGATCCATTTATTTTCTATCGCTCGCTGATCATCGGGCAAGTCTATCAAAGTCCATACTTTGTTTTCATACATGGATTCTCTCTCGGATTTCATGGCTTCAAGCCATTTGTTGGAATCTGGGCCCGCCATCTCTTCTTCATAGTTTGAGGGTTCACCGTTGTCTAACAACATGATTTCCAGGACATGATTGCCATACCACTTTGGTGTGGAACGTGTCCTTGTGGACCTACGAAGTTTAGTAGTAACTTGATCCGAAGTACCTTGATCATCATCATTAACTTCCTCTTCAGTTGGTGTTGGCACCACGGGAACATCTTCCTAAGCTGCGCTACTCACTGCTTCAAGAGGTAGTACTTCATCAAGTTCCAGTTTCCTCCCACTTACTTCTCTCGAGAGAAAATCTTTCTCCAGAAAGAACCCGTTCTTGGCAACAAAGATCTTGCCTTCGGATCTAAGGTAGAAGGTATATCCAATGGTTTCCTTAGGGTATCCTATGAAGACGCATTTTTCTGACTTGGGTTCGAGCTTTTCAGGTTGAAGTTTCTTGACATAAGCATCGCATCCCAAAACTTTTAGAAACGACAGCTTAGGTTTCTTCCCAAACCATAATTCATGCGGTGTCGTCTCAACGGATTTAGACGGTGCCCTATTTAAAGTGAATGTAGCCGTCTCTTGAGCGTATCCCCAAAAAGATAGCGGTAAATCGGTAAGAGACATCATAGATTGCACCATATCCAATAAAGCGCGATTACGATGTTCGGACACACCGTTACGCTGAGGTGTTCCTGGCGGCGTGAGTTGTGAAACGATTCCACATTTCCTTAAGTGTGTACCAAATTCGTGACTTAAATATTCTCCTCCACGATCTGATCGTAAGAACTTTATCTTTCAGTCACGTTGATTCTCTACCTCATTCTCAAATTCCTTGAACTTTTCAAAGGTCTCAGACTTGTGTTTCATCAAGTAGACATACCCATATCTACTCAAGTCATCAGTGAGAGTGAGAACATAATGATATCCTCCACGAGCCTCAACGCTCATTGGACCGCACACATCAGTATGTATGATTTCCAATAAGTTGGTTGCTCGCTCCATTGTTCCGGAGAACGGAGTCTTGGTCATTTTGCCCATGAGGCATGGTTCGCATGTGTCAAAAGATTCATAATTGAGAGACTCTAAAAGTCCATCAGCATGGAGTTTCTTCATGCGCTTGACACCAATGTGACCAAGGTGGCAGTGCCACAAGTATGTGGGACTATCGTTATCAACTTTACATGTTTTGGTATTCACACTATGAACATGTGTAACATCACGTTCGAGATTCATTAAGAATAAACCATTGACCATTGGGGCATGACCATAAAACATATCTCTCATATAAATAGAACAATCATTATTCTCGGATTTAAATGAGTAGCCATCTCGTATTAAGCAAGATCCAGATACAATATTCATGCTCGAAGCTAGCACTAAAAAACAATTATTGAGGTTTAAAACTAATCCCGTAGGTAAATGTAGAGGTAGCGTGTTGACTACGATCACATCGACCTTGGAACCATTCCCGACGCGCATCGTCACCTCGTCCTTCGCTAGTCTCCGCTTATTTCGCAGCTCCTGCTTTGAGTTACAAATATGAGCAACCGCACCGGTATCAAATACCCAGGAGCTATTACAAGCACTGGTAAGGTACACATCAATTACATGTATATCACATATACCTTTAGTGTTGCCGGCCTTCTTGTCCGCTAAGTATTTGGGGCAGTTCTGCTTCCAGTGACCCTTCCCTTTGCAATAAAAGCACTCAGTCTCAGCCTTGGGTCCATTCTTTGACTTCTTCCCGGCAACTGGCTTACCGGGCGCGACAACTTCTTTGTCGTCCTTCTTGAAGTTCTTCTTACCCTTGCCTTTCTTGAACTTAGTGGTTTTATTCACCATCAACACTTGATGTTCCTTTTTGATCTCTACCTCTGCTGATTTCAGCATTGAATACACTTCTGGAATGGTCTTTTCCATCCCCTGCATATTGAAGATCATCACAAAGCTCTTGTAGCTCGGTGGAAGCGACTGAAGGATTCTGTCAATAACCGTGTCATCCGAGAGATTAACTCCTGGTTAAGTCAAACATTTGTGCAACCCAGACATTTTGAGTATGTGCTCACTGACAGAACTATTTTCCTCCATCTTACAACTGAAGATCTTGTCGGAGGCTTCATATCTCTCGACCCGGGCATGAGCTTGGAAAACCATTTTCAGCTCTTCGAACATCTCATATGCTCCGTGTTGCTCAAAATGCTTTTGGAGCCCCGGTTCTAAGCTATAAAGCATGCCGCTCTGAACGAGGGAGTAATCATCAGCACGAGACTGCCAAGCGTTCATAACTTCTTGGTTCTCTGGGATGGGAGCTTCACCTAGCGGTGCTTCTAAGACATATTCTTTCTTTGCAGCTATGAGGATGATCCTCAGGTTCCGAACCCAGTCCATATAGTTGCTGCCATCATCTTTCAGCTTGGTTTTCTCTAGGAACGCGTTGAAGTTGAGGTGGACATGAGCGTTGGCCATTTGATCTACAAGACATATTTGCAAATGTTTTTAGACTAAGTTCATGATAATTAAGTTCATCTAATCAAATTATTTAATGAACTCCCACTCAGATTAGACATCCCTCTAGTCATCTAAGTGATACATGATCCGAGTCGACTAGGCCGTGTCCGATCATCACGTGAGATAGACTAGTCATCATCGGTGAACATCTCCATGTTGATCGTATCTTCCATACGACTCATGTTCGACCTTTCGGTCTCTTGTGTTCCGAGGCCATGTCTGTACATGCTAGGCTCGTCAAGTTAACCTAAGTGTTTATGCATGTGTAAATCTGTCTTACACCCATTGTATGTGAACGTTAGAATCTATCACACCCGATCATCACGTGGTGCTTCGAAACAACGAACTTTCGCAATGACGCACAGTTAGGGGGAACACTTTCTTGAAATTATTATGAGGGATCATCTTATTTACTACAGTCGTTCTAAGTAAACAAGATGCAAAAACATGATAAACATCATATGCAATCAAATAGTGACATGATATGGCCAAATATCATATAGCTCCTTTGATCTCCATCTTCGGGGCTCCATGATCATCTTCATCACCGGCATGACACCATGATATCCATCATCATGATCTCCATCATCGTGTCTCCATGAAGTTGCTCGCCAACTATTACTTCTACTACTATGGCTAACGGTTTAGCAATAAAGTAAAGTAATTACATGGCGTTAAATCATTGACACGCAGGTCATACAATAATTAAGACAACTCCTATGGCTCCTGCCGGTTGTCATACTCATCGACATTCAAGTCGTGATTCCTATTACAAGAACATGATGTCATACATCACATATATATCATTCATCATTCATCACAACTTTTGGCTATATCACATCACAAATCATATGCTGCAAAAACAAGTTAGACATCCTCTAATTGTTGTTGCATGTTTTACGTGGCTGCAATAGGGTTCTAGCAAGAACATTTTCTTACCTATGTAAAAGCCACAATGTGATTTGTCAACTTCTATTTACCCTTCATAAGGACCCTTTTCATCGAATCCGCTCCAACTAAAGTGGGAGAGACAGACACCCGCTAGCCACCTTATGCAACTAGTGCATATCAGTCGGTGGAACCTGTCTCACGTAAGCGTACGTGTAAGGTCGGTCTGTGCCGCTTCATCCCACGATACCACTGAAGCAAAATAAGACTAGTAGTGGCAAGAAAGTTGACAACATCTATGCCCACAACAAATTTGTGTTCTACTCGTGCAAAGAGAACTACGCATAGACCTACCTCTGATACCACTGTTGGGGAACGTTGCAGAAAATAAAAAATTTCCTATGTTTCACCAAGATCAATCTATGAGTTCATCTAGCAATGAGAGAGAGGAGTGCATCTACATACCCTTGTAAATCGCAGGCGGAAGCGTTCAAGAGAACGGGGTTGAGGGAGTCGTACTCGTCGTGATCCAAATCACCGGAGATCCTAGCGCCGAACGGACGGCACCTCCGCGTCCAACACACGTACGGTTGGGAAGACGTCTCCTCCTTCTTGATCCAACAAGGGGGAAGGAGAGGTTGATGAAGATCCAGCAGCACGACGGCGTGGTGGTGGATGCAGCAGGATCTCGGGAGGGCTTTGCCAAGCTTCTGCGAGAGGGAGAGGTGTAGCAGGGGGAGAGGGAGGCGCCAAGAGCATGGGTGCGGCTGCCCTCCCTCCCCCCTCTTTATATAGGCCCCCTAGGGGGGGGGGGGGCGCCGGCCCTAGTAGATGGGATCTCCAAGGGGGGGCGGCGGCCAGGAGGGAAACTTGCCCCCCAAGCCAGGTGGAGGCGACCCCATCCCTAGGGTTTCCCAACCCTAGGCACAGGGGGGCCCAAGGGGGGGCGCACCAGCCCACTAGGGGATGGTTCCACTCCCACTTCAGCCCATGGGGCCCTCCAGGATAGCTGGCCCCACCTGGTGGACCCCCGGGACCCTTCCGGTGGTCCCGGTACAATACCGGTGACCCCCGAAACTTTCCCGATGGCCGAAACCTGACTTCCTATATATAATTGTTTACATCTGGACCTTTCCGGAACTCCTCGTGACGTCCGGGATCTCATCCGGGATTCAGAACAACTTTCGGGTTACTGCATACTTATATCTCTACAACCCTAGCATCACTGAACCTTAAGTGTGTAGACCCTACGGGTTCGGGAGACACGCAGACATGACCGAGACGCCTCTCCGGTCAATAACCAACATCGTGATGTGGATACCCATGCTGGCTCCCACATGCTTCTTGATGATCTCATCGGATGAACCACGATGTCGAGGATTCAATCAATCCCGTATACAATTCCCTTTGTCAATCGGTACGTTACATGCCCGAGAGTCGATCGTCGTTATCCCAATACCTCGTTTAATCTCGTTACGGGCAAGTCACTTTACTCGTACCGTAATGCATGATCCCGTGACCAGACACTTGGTCACATTGAGCTCATTACGATGATGCATTACCGAGTGGGCCTAGAGATACCTCTCCGTCATACGGAGTGACAAATCCCAGTCTCGATTCGTGCCAACCCAACAGACACTTTTGGAGATACCCGTAGTGCACCTTTATAGTCACCCAGTTACGTTGTGACGTTTGGCACACCCAAAGCACTCCAATGGTATCCGGGAGTTGCACAATCTCATGGTCTAAGGAAATGATACTTGACATTTGGAAAAGCTCTAGCTAAACGAACTACACGATCTTTGAGCTATGCTTAGGATTGGGTCTTGTCCATCACATCATTCTCCTAATGATGTGATCCCGTTATCAATGACATCCAATGCCCATAGTTAGGAAATCATGACTATCTGTTGATCAACGAGCTAGTCAACTAGAGGCTTACTAGGGACATGTTGTGGTCTATGTATTCACACGTGTATTACGATTTCCGGATAACACAATTATAGCATGAATAACAGACAATTATCATGAACAAAGAAATATAATAATAACCATTTTATTATTGCCTTTAGGGCATATTTCCAATAGTACGAAGCACCGGTCCACCCACATATCAAATTATCAAAGTACCGAACGCGAATCATATGAGCGTGATGAAAACTAGCTTGACGATAATTCCCATGTGTCCTCGGGAGCGCTTTTCTCATTATAAGAAATTGTCCAGGCTTGTCCTTTGCTACAAAAAGGATTGGGCCACCTTGCTGCAACTTATTTACTCTCATTGCTTGTTACCTGTTACAAATTATCTTATCATAAAACTATCTGTTACCTACAATTTCAGTGCTTGGAGAGAATACCTTACTGAAAACCGCTTGTCATTTCCTTCTGCTCCTTGTTGGGTTCGACACTCTTACTTATCTAAAGGACTACGATATATACCCTTATACTCGTGGGTCATCAAGACTCTTTTCTGGCGTCGTTGCCGGGGAGTGAAGCACCTTTGGTGAGTGGAACTTGGTAAGGAAACATTTATATAGTGTGCTGAAATTTTCTGTCACTTGTTACTATGGAAACTAATCCTTTGAGGGGCTTGTTCGGGGTATCTTTGCCCCGACCAGTAGAGCAAAGAGTTGCTCCTCAACCTACTGAACCTACTGAAAATGTTTACTTTGAGATTCCTTTGGGTATGATAGTGAAACTGCTAGCTAATCCCTTTGCAGGAGATGGAACATTGCATCCCGACTTACGCCTTATCTTTGTGGATGAAGTTTGTGCATTATTTAAGCTTGCAGGTATTCCCGATCATGTTGTCAAAAGGAAGGTCTTCCCTGTATCTTTGAAGGGATATGCATTGACATGGTATAGGCTATGTGATGATACAGTATCTTGGAATTATAAACGATTGAAGTTGGAATTTCACCAGAAGTTCTATCCTATGCATCTTGTTCATAGTGATCGTAATTACATATATAATTTCTGGCCTCACGAAGGAGAAAGTATCACTCAAGCTTGGGGGAGGCTTACGTCAATGTTACATTCATGCCCCAATCATGAGCTCTCAAGAGATATGATTATTCAAAAAATTTATGCTCGGCTTTCTCTCAATGATCACACCATGCTCGATACTTCCTCTGTTGGTTCTTATATGCTGAAGACTACTGAATTCAAGTGGGATTTATTGGAAAGAATTAAATGCAACTCTAAAGATTGGGGTTCCGACGATGGTAAGGAGTCAGGTATAACACCTAAGTTTGATTGTGTTAAATCTTTTATGGATACCGATGCTTTTCATGGATTTAGCGCTAAGTATGGACTTCACTCTGAGATAGTAGTTGCCTTTTGTGAATCTTTTGCTACTCACGTTGATCTCCCTAAGTAGAAGTGGTTTAAATATAATCCTCCCATTGAAGTAAAAGTAGTTGCACCTATTACAGTTGACAAAAAGACTGTCACTTATAACGATCCTATTGTCCCTACTAGTTATGTTGAGAAACCACCTTTTCCTGTTAGGATGAAGGATCATGCTAAAACCTCAACTGTTGTTCGTAAGAGTAATACTAGAACTTATACACCCCCTGAGAAAATTAAAGTTGAACCTAGTATTGCTATGGTTAAAGATCTCTTGGATGATAATTTAGATGGGCATGTTATTTACTTCTGTGAACAGGCTGCTAATATTGCTAGACCCGATGCTAAGATACATAGACCTGTTATAGGCATGACTATTATTTCTGTTAAAATAGGAGATCATTTTTATCATGGCTTATGTGATATGGGTGCTAGTGCTAGTGCAATACCTCATTCCTTATATGAAGAAATTATGCATGATATTGCACCCGCTGAATTGGAAGGTATTGATGTTACTATTAAGCTTGCCAATAGAGATACTATTTCACAAGTTAGGATTGTTCGAGATGTTGAAGTCTTGTGTGGGAAAGTTAAATATCCAGTTGATTTTCTTGTTCTTGGTTCCCCACAAGATGACTTTTGTCCCATTATATTTGGTAGACCCTTCTTGAATACTGTTAATGCTAGGATTGATTGTGAAAAGGATACTGTTACAATTGGCTTAGGGGATATGTCTGATGAGTTTAATTTTGCTAAGTTTCGTAGACAACTCCGTGATAAAGAATCACCTAGTAAGGATGAGATTATTGGTCTTGCTTCTATTGCCGTGCCTCCTACTGATCCGTTAGAACAATATTTGCTAGACCATGAAAATGATATGTGTATGAATGAAAGAAGGGAAATAGATGAAGTGTTCCTTCAACAGGGTCCTATTCTGAAACAGAACTTGCCTGTGGAAATCCTAGGGGATCCCCCTCCACCCAAGGGTGATCCCGTGTTTGAGCTTAAACCATTACCTGATAATCTTAAGTATGCTTATATTGATGAAAAGATAATATATCCTGTTATTATTAGTGCTAAACTTTCAGAGCAAGAAGAAGAAAGATTATTGAAAACTCTGAAAAAGCACCGTGCTGCTATTGGATATACTATGGATGATCTTAAGGCCATTAGTCCCACTCTATGCCAACACAAAATTAAAGTGGAGAAAGATGCCAAACTAGTTAGAGATACTCAACCACGATTAAATCCTAAGATGAAAGAAGTGGTAAGAAAGGAGATACTAAAGCTCCTTGAGGCAGGTATAATTTTTCCCGTTGCTGATAGTGAATGGGTAAGTCCCGTCCATCGTGTTTCTAAAAAGGGAGGTATTACTGTCGTTCCTAATGATAAAGATGAATTGACCCCGCAAAGAATTATTACAGGTTATAGGATGGTAATTGATTTCCGTAAATTAAATAAAGCTACTAAGAAAGATCATTACCCTTTACATTTTATTGATCAAATGCTAGAAAGACTATCCAAACATACACATTTTTGCTTTCTAGATGGTTATTCTGGTTTCTCTCAAATACCTGTGTCAGCGGAGGATCAATCAGAAACTACTTTTACTTGCCCTTTCGGTACTTTTTCTTATAGACGTATGCCTTTTGGTTTATGTAATGCACCTGCTACCTTTCAAAGATGCATGATGGCTATATTCTCTGACTTTTGTGAAAAGATTTGTGAGGTATTCATGGATGATTTCTCCGTTTATGGATCCTCTTTTGATGATTGCTTGAGCAACCTTGATCGAGTTTTGCAGAGATGCGAAGACACTAGTCTCGTCTTGAATTGGGAAAAGTGCCACTTTACGGTTAATGAAGGCATTTTCTTGGGGCATAAGATTTCCGAGAGAGGTATCGAAGTTGATAAAGCTAAAGTTGATGCTATTGAAAAGATGCCATGTCCCAAGGACATAAAAGGTATAAGAAGTTTCCTTGGTCATGCCGGTTTTATAGGAGGTTTATTAAGGACTTTTCTAAAATCTCTAGGCCTCTGACTAATTTATTACAAACAAATATTCCTTTTATCTTTGATGATGATTGTGTAGAAGCATTTGAAATACTTAAGAAAGCTTTGATCACTACACGTATTGTTCCGCCACCTGATTGGAATTTACCCTTTGAAATTATGTGTGATGCTAGTGATTATGCTATAGGTGCTGTTCTAGGGCAAAGAGTTGATAAGAAATTGGATGTTATCCAGTATGCTAGTAAAACTCTTGATACTGCCCAGAGAAATTGTGCTACTACTGAAAAAGAGTTCTTAGCAGTTGTATTTGATTGTGATAAGTTCAGACCTTACATTGTTGATTCCAAAGTTACTATTCACACTGATCATGCTGCTATTAAATATCTTATGGAAAAGAAAGATGCTAAGCCTAGACTTATTAGATGGGTTCTCTTGCTCCAAGAATTTGATTTGCATATTATAGATAGAAAGGGAGCTGAGAACCCCATTGCAGACAACCTGTCTAGGTTAGAGAATGTTCTTGATGACCCACTACCTATTGATGATAGCTTTCCTGATGAACAATTAGCAGTCATTAATGCTTCTCGTACTGCTCCATGGTATGCTGGTTATGCTAATTACATTGTTGCTAAATTTAGACCACCTAGTTTCACATACCAGCAAAAGAAAAGGTTCTTTTATGATTTAAGACATTATTTCTGGGATGACCCACACCTTTATAAAGAAGGAGTAGATGGTGTTATTAGACATTGTGTACCTGAGCATGAACATGAACAGATCCTATGCAAGTGTCACTCTGAACCATATGGAGGACACCATGCTGGAGATAGAACTGCACATAAGGTATTGCAATCCGGTTTTTATTGACATACTCTCTTCAAAGATGCTCGTAAGTTTGTCTTGTCTTGTGATGAATGTCAAAGAATAGGTAATATTAGTAGACATCAAGAAATGCCTATGAATTATTCACTTGTTATTGAACCATTAAATGTTTTGGGCTTTGATTATATGGGACGTTTTCCTGCCTCTAATGGTTACACACATATTTTAGTTACTGTTGATTATGTTACTAAGTGGGTAGAAGCTATTCCAACTAGTAGTGCTGATCATAACAACTCTATTAAGATGCTTAAAGAAGTTATTTTTCCGAGGTTTGGAGTCCATAGATATCTTATGACTGAGGGTGGTTCACATTTTATTCATGGTGCTTTCCGTAAGATGCTTGCTAAGTATGATGTTAATCATATAATCGCATCTCCTTATCACCCATAGTCTAGTGGTCAAGTAGACTTGAGCAATAGAGAGCTCAAATTAATTTTGCAAAAGACTGTGAATAGATCTAGAAAGAATTGGTCCAAGAAACTTGATGATGCATTATGGGCCTATAGAACTGCATATAAAAATCCTATGGGTATGTCTTCGTATAAGATGGTTTATGGAAAAGCATGTCACTTACCTCTTGAACTTGAACATAAGGCATATTGAGCTATTAAAGAGCTTAACTATGACTTCAAACTTGCCGGTGAGAAGAGGTTGTTTGACATTAGCTCACTTGATGAATGGAGAACCCAAGCCTATGAGAATGCCAAGTTGTTCAAAGAAAAAGTTGAACGATGGAATGACAAAAGGATACAAAAGCGTGAGTTTAACGTAGGTGATTGTGTGTTACTATTCAACTCTCATTTAAGATTTTTTGCAGGAAAACTTCTCTCTAAATGGGAAGGTCCTTACGTTATCGAGGAGGTCTATCATTCCGGTGCCACAAAAATCAACAACTTCGAAGGCACAAGTCCGTGGGTGGTGAACAGTCAAAGAATCAAACATTATATCTCAAGTAATCCTATCAATGTTGAAACTAATATTATTGAAACCGTAACCCCGGAGGAATACATAAGGGACACTTTCCAGAACATTTCAGACTCCAAAAAGGAATAGGTATGTGGTACGGTAAGTAAACCGACTCCAAAACAATTCTAATGGCAATTTTCCTCCGTATTGGAATATTTAATAATTTTGAGAAGCAAGAAGTAATTCGAGAAGGACACGAGGCCTCCACGAGGGTGGAGGGCGCGCCCACCCTTACTGGGCACGCCCCCCTGTCTCGTGGCCACCACGTGTGCCTCCCAGACTCTGTTTTCTTGCACAATACGTATTTTGGTTGGTAAAAATTCATTATATAATCTCCCGAAGGTTCTGACCACCGTATCACGCAAATATCCTCTGTTTTTATTTCAAGCTGTTTTTCTGACAGATCTAGAGCACCATGACGTCGCCCTCCTTCAACAATGAAGACAAGGATGCTTGGCTATTGAAGATAGAGCTGAAAAGAGAAGAACCGGAGGAGATCAACAAGGATGAAGGGATCAAGAAGGTCATGGAGGATCAAGCTCCGGCGGTGGAAGAAGAAGACACCCCTCAATCTCTACCTAACCTCTTTACTCCAACTGAGATTGAAGCTTTCAAGATGATTGAGTTAGCTCACATACAAAACAAGTATCTCACGCAGGAAAATATTTTGTTGAAGGATTATATTGTCGGACTCAAGGGCATCATCCGCAAGTTGGAGGAGCTTTTACGCTCGATGTGCGACTATCCACCATCATCATCACCACCTCCATCACCTCCGAGGACATAATCACATGGGTATGGGCACTCCCCTTGGCAACTGCCAAGCTTGGGGGAGGTGCCCCGGTATCGTATCACCATCACACTCCTATCTTTACCGTTTTACTTAGTTTGATCCTTTTAGTAATATCTTGATCTAGTAGATTGAAGTTTTGGTATGAATTAGTTTTGAGTGTTGCTTTGTGGTCCCTTCTATGTAATCGAGTCCGTGAGCTATCTATAATAAAGATTAGTGTTGAGTCAAGGGTTTTGCTATCTTGCTATGATCTTGAGAAAGTAGAAGAATAAGAAGAAATAGAAGAGTTCATATTGATCTTATGGATAGTAATGACTTCACATATAAAAAGTATGAGGCATACAAGTTGTTGAGAGTTGACAAACGTAGTTTTGGTCATCGTTGCAATTAATAGGAAGTAATAAGGAAACAAATGTTTTCACATATAAATATACTATGTTGGACATCTTTTATGATTGTGAGCACTCATTAAGTATGACATGCTAAAGAGTTGATGTTGGACAAGGAAGACAACGTAATGGTTTATGTTCTCTCACATCTCAGTTAAAGTATGTTTTGATCTTCCCAACATGTTGAGCTTGCCTTTCCCCCTCATGCTATCCAAAAAATTCCTTGCACCAAGTAGAGATACTACTTGTGCTTCCAACTATCCTTAAACCTAGTTTTTGCCATGAGAGTCCACCATACCTACCTATGGGTTGAGTAAGATCCTTCAAGTAAGTTGTCATGTTGCAAGCAATAAAAATTGCTCTCTAAATATGTATGACTTATTAGTGCGGAGAAAATAAACTTTATACGATCGTGTGATATGGAAGTAATAAAAGTGATGGACTGCATAATAAAGGTTCATATCACAAGTGGCAATATAAAGTGACGTTCTTTTGCATTAAGATTTTGTGAATCCAACCCTAAAAGCACATGACAACCTCTCCTTCCCTATGCGAAGGGCCTATGTTTTACTTTATGTTTTTACTTTATGCAAGAGTCAAGGTGATCTTCACCTTTCCCTTTTTCATTTTATCCTTTGGCAAGCACCTCGT
Source organism: Triticum dicoccoides (assembly GCF_002162155.2). Lineage (NCBI taxonomy): Eukaryota > Viridiplantae > Streptophyta > Magnoliopsida > Poales > Poaceae > Triticum > Triticum dicoccoides. The sequence continues at coordinate 565,972,587 of NC_041381.1, read as the reverse complement.
GTTGGTAAGATCCTGATATATATATATCTCCAATTGGATGTTAGTTAGCATGAACTATTATTGTTGACATCACCCAAAGGTGAATACGTTGGGAGGCGAAACAATAAGCCCCTATCTTTCTCTGTGTCCGATTAAAACACCATAACCATAAGTATTGCATGAGTGTTAGCAATTGTAGAAGACTATATGATAGTTGAGTATGTGGACTTGCTGAAAAGCTCTATTCTTGACTCTTTCCGATGTTATGATAATTTGCAATTGCTTCAATGACTGAGATTATAGTTTGTTAGTTCTCAATGAAGTTTCTGAACCATACTTGACATTGTGAATTGATTGTTACTTGAGCATAAGAAACCATATGACAAAAATCTATTTATGTTGCTATTATAAGAATGATCATGATGCCCTCATGATGCCCTCATGCCCTCATGTTGCTATTATTGACACCTCTATCTCTAAACATGTGGACATATTTTTCGATTTCGGCTTCCGCTTGAGGACAAGCGAGGTCTAACCTTGGCGGAGTTGATATGTCCATTTTGCATCATGCTTTTATATCAATATTTATTGCATTATGGTCTATTATTACACATTATGTCTCAAAACTTATGGCTATTCTCTCTTATTTTATAAGGTTTATCATGAAGAGGGAGAATGCCGGCAGCTGGGATTCTGGCTGGAAAAGGAGCAAATATTGGAAACCTATTCTGCACAGCTCCAAAAATCCTGACACTCCATGGAAGTTATTTTTGAATTAATAAGAATTATTGAGTGAAGAAAACACCAGAGGGTGCCCACACCCTAGCAAGGAGGGTGGGGGGCACGCCCACCCCTACTGGGCGCGCCCCCTATCTCCTGGGCCCCTTGGTGGCCCTCCGTTGCCCATCTTCTCCTATATGAAGGCTTTTACCCTGGAAAAATTTAGAAGCAAGCTTACGAGACGGAACTCCGCCGCCACGAGGTGGATCCTTGGCGGAACCAATCTAGGGCTCCGGTGGAGCTGTTCTGCCGGGGAAACTTCCCTCCGGGAGGGGGAAATCATCACCATCATCATCACCAACGATCCTCTCATTGGGAGGGTGTCAATATCCATAAACATCTTCATCAGAACCATCTCCTCTCAAAACCCTAGTTCATCTCTTGTATCCAATCTTGTATCAAAACCACAAATTGGTACATGTGGGTTGCTAGTAGTGTTGATTACTCCTTGTAGTTGATGCTAATTGGTTTACTTGGTGGAAGATCATATGTTCAGATCCTTAATGCATATTAATACTTCTCTGATCATGAACATGAATATGCTTTGTGATTAGTTACGTTTGTTCTTGAGGACATGGCTGAAGTCTTGCTATTAGTAGTCATGTGAATTTGGTATTCGTTTGATATTTTGATGAGATGTGTGTTGTCTCTCCTCTAGTGGTGTTATGTGAACGTTGACTACATGACACTTCACCATTATTTGGGCCTAGAGGAAGGCATTGGGAAGTAATAAGTAGATGATGGGTTGCTAGAGTGTTAGAAGCTTAAACCCTAGTTTATGCGTTGCTTCGTAAGGGGCTGATTTGGATCCACTAGTTTCATCCTATGGTTAGGTTTACCCTAATACTTCTTTTGTAGTTGCGGATGCTTGCAATAGGGGTTAATCATAAGTGGGATGCTTGTCCTAGTAAGGGTAGTACCCAAGCACCGGTCCACCCACATATCAAATTATCAAACTACCGAACGCGAATCATATGAGCATGATGAAAACTAGCTTGACAATAATTCCCATGTGTCCTCGGGAGCGTTTTCTCATTATAAGAAATTGTCTAGGCTCGTCCTTTGCTACGAAAAGGATTGGTCCACCTTGCTGCACCTTATTTACTTTCATTGCTTGTTACCTGTTACAAATTATCTTATCAGAAAACTATCTGTTACCCACAATTTCAGTGCTTGCAGAGAATACCTTACTGAAAACCGCTTGTCATTTCCTTCTGCTCCTCGTTGGGTTCGACACTCTTACTTATTGAAAGGACTATGATAGATCCCCTATACTTGTGGGTCATCAGGCGGCGGCAGCGTCTGGGCGGCGGCGGTGCTCGACGGCGGTGGTGCGGGCGCTGGTGAGTGGGGGCGCGGGGTGGAGAGAGGGGTGAGAGAGAGGGGAGAGAGCAGTGGGGTGGGGCCGGAGAGACAGAGAGGGGGCGCCTGTTACTAATTAGTGGGGGCACCTTCTTTGCCGTCCGGTAGCGGACGGCAAAGGGCGCGCATAGCAGAAGGGGAGACGACCGTTAGCTGGGCCGTTTATTTGCCGTCCGCGAGCGGACAGCAAAGGTCCGGCAGGCAGATGACAAAGATTAGGCTGACGACAAATAGGCTGACCTAGCCACGCCGTGCCCTGTGGGGCTGTAACACCCCAAAAATTTAACCATGATTTATTAATGAAAATTTTGCCAGGAAATTAATTTTTTAATTTCTGGATTTTCTTTTGGTTCAGAACCACTCTTTTCTTCTGAATTATGAAGTTTTCACCCCAAGTGAAAACTTTGTTCAAAAATATTGTTGGACTTATATACCCTCTCAAGAAACATTTCTTTTATCAGTGGAATTATTTATATAATTATTTTTCCTGGACTTTAATTCTTTTAAAATGATTTTTCATAAGCTTTAGAGCCTCTTTTGCACTACAACCCTTTCATATATTATTTTAAAAATTCCACCAAAATTTGGGGATGACATGTGAGGTTCCTAAATCACTTTTATGCAAAAACCTCTCTTAATCATTTGGGGATTTTGATCCCTACCTCAAGTTTTCAAATCTGGATCAGTTTGTGGTTTGCACTGCAACCTATTTAAATATTTCTTTAAAAATTACATAAAACTGTGGAGATGTCAGTAGATGCATATAATTCATTTTTATGCAAAAAATCCATGAGTGATCTTTGAAAAATTTGAGCAAATCATCCTCTTTTGCTCTCTGGCCCAGTTGGGTGTTTTCTACTGCAACTCTATTTTATTTTACTCTAGTGCCCATGATTCTTTTTCCTGCTTATTAACCACTCTACAAAACCCTTAAGTCCAGGAGATTGGACCCATTGGTGCATTTTTAGTCCATGCTACAATAGCCTTTAGTTTCTGCCCAGATTTGGTTTTCTCAAAAACTTGCACTAACAAGTTTCTGGTTTTGCCCTAATAACCTTGCCATCATCACTTGTATCTAAAGAGACTGTGATCTGGAGTTTTTGGCCACCCCAAGAGTTTCCTAGATGCCCTTGGCATTCTGTCAAACACCTTGTGTGCATGGTCAGTTTTGTCATAGCTTTTAGTTTGCACATTGGACCTGCTTGCTTTGCCTAACCAGCATGTCTCATGGCTCTACCTTAGTCTATAGCCCCACCCTGCTAAACCTCATGTGGATTGGAGCCCCCTGGCATGCCTTGGCATTTTGCCGAACACATAGCTTGCATGCTTTGGGCGTGCCCAGAGGGCACGTTTTGCACGCGCGCGTAGCCGAGCCGCCGCGTCGCGCCCCTGGCCTTTGCTCGCCCGCAGGGCCGCGCCCCGGCCTCGCCCGCTCACCAGAACCCTCCAGGCCGCCCCTGGAGCCCCACAGCGCCGCCGTCAGGTCGTCCATGGCAGCTAGCGGCCGGCCACAGCAGGCTCCTGCCCTGGACGTCGCCACCCGAGCGAATCTCGCTCGCCAGCTCGCCCCTGGAGCAGTGCCCGCTCGTCGGTTAGCTTCTGCCGCCATTCCCAGCCTCGACACGTCACACTGCAAGCTACAGAATGGCGGTTCACCGATCTTATCCTCGGCTGCCACGGAACCGACCTAGTCGCTCTATAAATAGGGATCCCCGAGCCCATCCGGACACTCAGGCAACCTCGTAGCATCCCCCTAGTGCCCCCACACGCAGCTAGCGGCGGAGGGAGGCCGTCTTCCCCTTCTCCGGCCAGTTCGGCCGCCGCCGCCCTCCGGTCCCATTCGTCGCAAGCAGAGCCTCCCCGGTCCATCCAGCACCACCATTCGACTCTCCTAGACCTTGCGGAGCCACCCCACCTCTCAAACACGATCGGGAACCACCGTAGCTCTAGTTCCCAATTCTCCCGAAGCCACCGTCCGCCGCAGAGCTCGCCGCCGACGACTCCCTCCGTCCCCACCACCCTCTCGACCACTGGGAGGACCGCCCTGGACTCACGGATCCATCCCCGCCCTTAGAATCCCGTGGGGATCTGCCGTTCGCCGGCGTTGATCGCCGGAGCTTCGCCTCCACTCAGGCAGAGGGGAAAGGAGGTGGGCGACTGGTCAAACCTGACCAGTGGGCCCAAGGGACCCACTGTCAGTGACCCCGAGCCGATCCACGCTGGCTTAAGTGGAAGCGTAAAACACAGAGTACGCTTCCTCCCCGAAACTTTTTTTTCTTTTTCTTTTTTCCATTTTATTAAAAAAACAGAATTTTGACTGGCTATAACTCTTTAAATATAAGTCCAAATGATTTGATTCTTTTTCTGTTGTTTCTCAAATTTTTTCTAGTTTATGTTCATATTTATTTGAAAATTTTCCAAAAAACTTTTTTTTACTGTTTTGAAACTAGGTGTTAATTTAAATTTTCTCGAAATAGGATTTTTGAAGAAGGCAACTTTCAAAAAGTGCACCCCTCTTGCATACACTTGAAGGCAAGCATTCTGAACCCTGGCATAATATTGTTGTGTGTTGTTTGATACGGTTACAACACCACCTTAACACAAAGTATTCATTATTTTATGTGATGATATGATCATACTCGTGAGTGCATAATGAATGTTCCTTGCTGTTGGAACTTGATATACTTGTGATAGAAATCACCCTTGTTATAGCAATCACCCTCGTATGCCTTTCATGCCTATCGGAAATCCGGGAAAGCCTCTGTTTTGGGTAGACACGAGCTTGTCTCTAGTTTTCGTCGAGACGGCTGTGTCCGCTATGGCATAGTGAGGTATGATGAGTGGTGATTCTGTCTGTTGGTTGAAACATATTTGTTATGCTAATCATGCAGGGAACACTTAAACCACCTGAGTCGGCCGTAGATCGAGTCTTGTTCCAGTAACCCCCATACTTGTTCTGTACTACCACTTGTCCCTGCCATATGTAGGGTACGGTTCAGTAAGTTGTCAACCCCTTTCTAGCGCACACCGTACAGAGAGGCCATGGTGGAAGATACCGGCTGCATCCGGTAGGCATGCCACCTGGTCCGGGGGCATGGGTGTTTCCCGTTGTAGCCGAGGGGGTAGCTCCCCTAGTTTGTGCGCGTTATAAATATTGTGATCCCATGCTAATCTAGGCTGTAGCCTCCCCACTTATAGTTTGCTTAACTAGTGTCGTGGGTGATTCCAGACACCGGTAAGTCAGGCTAGTGTGTGCGGTCAGTTGTGTTTTCAATTAAAAGACCGTAGACGGAATCAGTCCCGATGGACTAACGGAATCCGTTACTCATGGGTAAAGAGTACACCCTCTGCAGAGATTACATCTATTCGATGTCCATGGTTAAGGACTACAGTCTGGGATGGGTCAAGTGTCGGTCTTAGTGTCGGTCTTCGGAGGGAAAACTGCTAAAACAGAACATTGATTATGACCTGTGAGATATGATGATTATGATTATTATTATTATTGTAGACTAACCATTTACATTACTTGAATTATTGGGTATCCCTGGGACGGTTCTACCTCCTGGATATTTACTGTGATTATTCTTTTATAAGCCCTTTATGTGGTGTCCCTCAGACGCCCGACTGTGGCATGCTTATTATTTATATTACTTATAAGCCCTTTATGTGGTGTCGCTCAGACGCCCGACTGTGGCATGCTTGTCATTTAAATTATTCATAAGCCCTTTATGTGGTGTCGCTCAGATGCCCGACTGTGGCATGCTTGTTATTTAATTATTTATAAGCCCTTTATGTGGTGTCGCTCAGACGCCCGACTAAGGCATGCTTTAAAGTATTACCCTTTCGAGGCGTCGCTTCAGACATCCGATCGGTGCATTTTATTTCTACTCCATTATTGCATATTCATGTTGTATAGGCATAACCTGCTTGCGTGCATCATGGATTTTATTTTGTGACTGACATTGTCATCATGAAATATCTCAGAGCATGATTATCATTCGTTATATTATACCTGTGTCCATAATGTTTGTGAGTACATTCAAAAGTACTCACTAGCTTGTCCCTGGCTATTGTCTTGGCCAGATTTCTTGCACAGAAAGGAGCGTTGCGATGACAGCCCCGGAGCGTATGCAATGATGATAGCAGCCTCGCGAAGATAGGAGTTATCCTGGTCAGCTATTCCTATGGGAAATGGAGTCCCATAGACGTTGATGAACCACAAACCGCTTCCGCCATCAGCCACTAGAAACCTTGTGTTGTACTCATAGGCCAGAATGGTCTTGTACTACATATTATGTATTTTGCTTGGAGCTTCTGTATCAAGTTGGTGTCTCAACAGCTAACATTAATCCTGGGGCTGTGAGCACAAGGGCCATTTTCTGGGAAATTAATACCCCGGAAAAACCGGTCCTGACAACCTTGGTATCAGAGCCAGACTGACCATTGGCTAATCCTATCTTAGCCAGGTCAATAAACCTAGATTAACCAATCCACCAGACCTTAACCTAACCCTGGCCAAGCTTCTCGTGTAAGATAGCCGACACCTATTGGCAGTCGGTGCCCAACCTATCAGCCTAGCCTGTCGATCACGCGCCAGCGACCGACACATAAATTGTCTCATTCACAAGCGTGCGAAGGAAGACTCTATCCCCTTTTTCTATAAAAAGGACACACTAGCCTCAACCCAGCACAGCACAACCCCTTCCCCAAACTGAGCTATAATGCCTGGCCCCGTCGTGCACAATGAGACCACAGCAACCAACCTTGGAGGTTTTGGGACAGTGCTAGCAAACCTCACCCGCCGTGCCTTTGCATTAGAAGAGCCCCCAAAATATGTGGTGTACCAAGGGCCCATGAGCGGTGAGAGACGTCAATTCTGGGCCACTGTGCACATCTATGGTAGGGGTCTATCGCCAGAACGCCCCTACAGGTTCACCAGAAGGACAACTTTCTTTGAGCCACAAGCCATCCAACTAGCTGCTCGAGAGGCTATAGTTCAACTCAGGCACTTGTCGCCCAGAGTTAACTGTCGCTCAATCTACTACTACCCCAGCCGTGATGGGTATAGTAGGCCACCCCAGGTTACCAACGGAGATCACGAGATGGATCCTGCATTGTTGCATCTGGTGCGCTATGTAAGTGAGGAACTGTTCGATCAAATCGCCCTTGATTTGATGCAGCTCGTGGAGAACTGGTTCGCCGAGCCCTGGTGAGAGGAGAAGATGAGCCCGACGCCGGCAACCCAGTTGTGCTGTTCGGACAACTGATCGAGTCCTTGAGGTCTGCCCCAGCCATCGACCAAAATGCTTTGGTGTCCCCAGAAGTGCTTCGTCGCCTTTTGGGAACACGCTCCAACGGGATTGTGGCCAACAACCCCCGCGATGGTCATCATCGCTGCCCCGACCCTGCAGCTCCTCAACCCCCTCCAGCTAACCCTGCGGTGAAACCCATGGAGAAGCCTCGACGTCCACAAGGCACGCCCTCTTAGATATTAACAAGGTAGACTAAGTCACTCGAGTGGTACCGAGTCTCAGTATGTCCACGCCCTATAATTATGTAATCTTGTATCGCCATAAATAATCGCAACCTGCTTGTGTGCCTCTGTTTTGAATAGTGGCCATGCATAAGTATGTAGTGTGCAGTTGCATTTTTAATTCCAGGCACAACTACCAAAAACCACCCCGACGACACCCGTAGTCATACGCCACTTTTGTGAGATGTGTGTATCTGTAGCATTGACCCCGACCCCATAGAGCAGATTCGACAAACTAGTAGCCCCACACCATAATCGATAACCCAGCCCCAATGCTATATAAAAGGCCACCTCGTGACCTTGCCAACTCTCACAACCATTTCTTTACCATGCCGAACCCTAGTATTTATCTGAGAACTCCAGATGCAACCCCAGGTAGCTTTGTTAAAATATTTTGGGACTTTACCTACAGTACCATGAGTGCTACCCATCCACCCCAGTATGAGTTGCTCAAAGCGAGGATCACCCCATCCACCTCGAAATATTGGGCAGTGGTGCACATCCCTCCCACCAACCCAAACCAAGACCCAACGGAATTATCCTTCATGGGGAAATCTATGCCGACTCCGCAAATGGCCATAGAAGCTTCTGCGTACGAAGCGCTTGCTCGCCTTCAATTCACGGTACCCTATGCCAGCGAACGGGGGTATTATTACTTCCCGAGTCATGCAGCACCCGGAGAAGTAGCATCTTTTCCCGGTGGACGAATCGAGAGAGACCCAGTACTGGCCAACCTTGCCCAGTATGTCATCGCTCAAGAGTGTTTGACCCAACGAGTAATGGGTTATCTCCAGAGCCTCACTGATTTAAATCCTTAGATCGCCATCGGCAGACCACTGAGGCCCGACCAGGAGAGACGCATTCATCGACTAGTCAATCCACTTCCCCCGATAGAAGAAGAGTGTGCCCCAATCCCAGAGACGTTTTCTCAGGACCCTGTCCATTTACCATTGTCATTGTAGACATCACTGCTTTGTTTATTGTCCTAGCATTTATTTATGTGTTGCAATTTATGTGTGGTATCCTAAAATTTATGCGATGATTTAAATTATTTTTAGTTTCAATTAATGTGAATCATTTTTACTGCTGTTAATTTTTATTAACTCTTTTCACTCTCGGTAAAATTTCTGAAGTAAGATTTTTCCTTGAGTTGTTGCAGCATATATCTCTTCACAATATAGATTTTTATTCATGCAGCACCACGACAGCAGACACACAACCATAACCACTCGACCCCGTGCACTAATTGCAAATCCACATGCACATTTTTGCACCTAACTGATCACCTCACTAGCACCATAGTCTCTGAAGGAGAGATTTGGGGGTAATTATTCAGGTACAAGTTACCTCCAGCACACTGACAACAGTTAGCACCCAACACCGCACTTAATCCTCATGATCACCGCCACCGCAGAGAGCTAACACTCGAGCGGCCGCATCACGATGATCATCGAAGATCATCACGCACAAGAGCACAGAGAACCCCAGCAACGCCACCAACCCTCCGCACATCAGGATCGTGTACCAGTCCGGCATCACCTCCGCCATTAGAGCCTCGTTTCGAGCTCCTGCAAACCGAAATGGAGGAGAAGGAAGGAGAAGGAGAAGCGAGGCCAGGTGTGAGGAAGAAGAAAGGAACACATCGGTCGTTTTATAGCTCGAGATCGGTGTACGGTGGGCGAAGTCCACTAGCGCCGCTCGTCGCTCGATCGCCGGTGTTTGGACGCGAATCCGGGAGCAGTGCCGACAATGCACTGGCCCGCGAGGTGAGTGCACGCTGCACCGACAGCGAGCACGCCGCGCACAAACACAGTACGGCCTAGATGCTCTACGCGCTAGGCGTCGCCGATGGAGAAAGCGCGGGAAATCGCGCGAGAGAGAGGAAGAAGAGAGAGCCAGAGGTAGAAGAAGAGACTGACGGTGGACCCCGGGTCCACCTGTCAGTCAGAGAGAGCACTGTGCTCTCGGGTACGACCAACGTATTTTAGAAATTTAGAAATTTTATTCTAAATTTACTGTATCCAAAAGTAGAAATTCCTCATTTTCCCCAACTGTAGATTTTTCCATGCAACGCCAGTATTCCCACACTATAGTGTTACACCATTTAATTGCCCACTTACTGTAGCCATAGTAGGATGATTATTTTTGTGATATTGCCTTGTGATGGTAGGAGTAATAATTTTTTCAAAACAGCCCTTAGCAAATATCGAGGACGAGATTTTTCTTAAGGGGGGTAGTGTTGTAACACCCAAAAAATTTAACCATGATTTATTAATTAAAATTTTGCCAGGAAATTAATTTTTTATTTTCTGGATTTTCTTTTGGTTCAGAACCACTCTTTTCTTCTGAATTGTGAAGTTTTCACGCCAAGTGAAAACTTTGTTCAAAAATATTGTTGGACTTATATACCCTCTCAAGAAACATTTCTTGTATCAGTGGAATTATTTATATAATTATTTTTCCTGGACTTTAATTCTTTTAAAATGATTTTTCATAAGCTTTAGAGCCTCTTTTGCACTATAACCCTTTCATATATTCTTTTAAAAATTCCACCAAAATTTGGGGATGACATGTGAGGTTCCTAAATCACTTTTATGCAAAAACCGCTCTTAATCATTTGGGGATTTTCAGCCCTACCTCAAGTTTTGAAATCTGGATCAGTTTGTGGTTTGCACTGCAACCTATTTAAATATTTCTTTAAAAATTACATAAAAATTTGGAGATGTCAGTAGATGCATATAATTCATTTTTATGCAAAAAATCCATGAGTGATCTTTGAAAAATTTGAGCAAATCATCATCTTTTGCTCTCTGGCCCAGTTGGGTGTTTTCTACTGCAACTCTATTTTATTTTACTCTAGTGCCCATGATTCTTTTTCCTGCTTATTAACCACCCCACAAAACCCTTAAGTCCAGGAGATTGGACCCATTGGTGCATTTTTAGTCCATGCTATAATAGCCTTTAGTTTCTGCCCGGATTTGGTTTTCTCAAAAACTTGCACTAACAAGTTTCTGGTTTTGCCCTAATAACCTTGCCATCATCACTTGTATCTAAAGAGACTGTGATCTGAAGTTTTTGGCCACCCCAAGAGTTGCCTAGATGCCCTTGGCATTCTGTCAAGCACCTTGTGTGCATGGTCGGTTTTGTCATAGCTTTTAGTTTGCACATTGGACCTGCTTGCTTTGCCTAACCAGCATGTCTCATGGCTCTACCTTAGTCTATAGCCCCACCCTGCTAAACCTCATGTGGATTGGAGCCCCCTAGCATGCCTTGGCATTTTGCCGAACATGTAGCGTGCGTGCTCTCGGCACGCCCAGAGCGCATGTTTTGCATGCGCGCACAGCCGAGCCGCCGCATCGTGCCCCTGGCCTTTGCTCGCACGCAGGGCCGCGCCCCGGCCTCGCCCGCTCACCAAAACCCACCAGGCCGCCCCTGGAGCCCCACAGCGTCGCCGTCAGGTCAGCCATGGCAGCTAGCGGCCGGCCACAGCAGGCTCCTTCCCTAAACGGCGCCGCCGGAGCCACTCTCGCTCGCCAGCTCGCCCCTGGAGCAGTGCCCATTCGTCAGCTAGCTTCTGCCGCCATCCCCAGCCTTGACACGTCGCGCTTCAAGCTACAGAACGGCGGTTCACCGATCTTATCCCCGACCGCCGTGGAACCGACCTAGTCGCGCTATAAATAGGGATCCCCGAGCCCATCCGGACACTCAGGCAACCTCGTACCATCCCCCTAGTGCCCCCACACCCTGCTATCGGTGGACAGAGGCCGTCTTCCCCGTCTCTGGCCAGTTCGGCCGCCGCCGCCCTCCGGTCCCATTCGTCGCAAGCAGAGCCTCCCCGGTCCATCCAGCACCACCATTCGACTCTCCTAGACCTTGCGGAGCCACCCCACCTCTCAAACACGATCGGGAACCACTGTAACTCTAGTTACCAATTCTCCCGAAGCCACCGTCCGCCGCAGAGCTCGCCGCCGGCGACTCCCTCTGTCCCCGCCACCCTCTCGACCATTGGGAGGACCGCCCTGGACTGACGGATCCATCCCCACCCTCAAAATCCCGTGGGGAGCCGCCGTTCGCCGGCGTTGATTGCCGGAGCTCCGCCTCCGCTCGGGCAGCGGGGAAAGGAGGCGGGCGACTAGTCAAACCAGACCAGTGGGCCCAAGGGACCCACTGTTAGTGACCCCGAGCCGATCCATGCTAGCTTAAGTGGAAGCGTAAAACCCAGAGTACGCTTCCTCACCGAAACGTTTTTTCTCTTTTTATTTTTTCTATTTTATTAAAAAAATAGAATTTTGACTAAACTTTGACTGGCTATAACTCTTTAAATATAAGTCCAAATGATTTGATTCTTTTTCTGTTGTTTCTCAAATTTTGTCTACTTTATTTTCATATTTATTTGAAAATTTTACAAACAACTTTTTTGTAATGTTTTGAAACTAGGTGTTAATTTAAATTTTCTCGAAATAGGATTTTTGAAGAAGAAGACAACTTTCAAAAAGTGCACCCCTCTTGCATACACTTGAATGCAAGCATTCTGAACCCTGGCATAATATTGTTGTGTGTTGTTTGATACGGTTACAACACCACCTTAATACAAAGTATTCGTTATTTTATGTGATGATATGATCATACTCGTGAGTGCATAATGAATGTTCCTTGCTGTTGGAACTTGATATACTTGTGATAGCAATCACCCTCGTATGCCTTTCATGCCTATCGGAAGGAATCCGGGAAAGCCTCTGTTTTGGGTAGACACAAGCTTGTATCCAGTTTTCGTCAAGACGGTTGTGTCCGGTATGGCATAGTGAGGTATGATGAGTGGTGATTATGTCTGTTGGTTGAAACATATTTGTTATGCTAATCATGCAGGGAACACTTAAACCTCCTGAGTCGGCCGTAGATCGAGTCTTTTTCCAGTAACTCCCATACTTGTTATGTACTACCACTTGTCCCTGCCATAGGTAGGGTACCGTTTAGTAAGTTGTCAACCCCTTTCTGGCACACACCATACAGAGAGGCCATGGTGGAAGATACCGGCTGCATCCGGTAGGCATGCCACCTGGTCCGGGGGCATGGGTGTTTCCGGTTGTAGCCGAGGGGGTAGCTCCCCTAGTTTGCGCGTGTTATAGATATTGTGATCCAATGCTAAGTTTTGCTTAACTAGTGTCGTGAGTGATTCCAGACACCGGTAAGTCAGGCTGGTGTGTGCGGTCAGGTGTGTTTTCAATTAAAAGACCGTAGACGGCATTAGTCCCGATGGACTAACGGAATCCGTTACTCGTGGGTAAAGAGTACACCCTCTGCAGCGATTACATCTACTCGAATAGCCGTGTCCATTGTTAAGGACTACAGTCTGGGATGGGTCAAGTGTCGGTCTTAGTGTCGGTCTTCACAGGGAAAACTGCTAAACCAGAACATTGATTATGACCTGTGACATATGATGATTATGATTATTATTATTGTAGACTAACCGTTTACATTACTTGATTTATTGGGTATCTCTGGGACGGTTCTACCTCCTGGATATTCACTGTGATTATTCTTTTATAAGCCCTTTATGTGGTGTCGCTCAGACGCCCGACTGTGGCATGCTTGTTATTTATATTACTTATAAGCCCTTTATGTGGTGTCGCTCAGACGCTCGACTGTGGCATGCTTGTCATTTAAATTATTCATAAGCCCTTTATGTGGTGTCGCTCAAATGCCCGACTGTGGCATGCTTGTTATTTAATTATTTATAAGCCCTTTATTTAGTGTCTCTCAGACGCCCGAGTGAGGCATGCTTTAAAGTATTACCCTTTCGAGGTGTCGCTTCAGACACCCGATCGGTGCATTTTATTTCTACTCCATTATTGCATATTCATGTTGTATAGGCATAACCTACTTGCGTGCATCATGGATTTTATTTTGTGACTGACTTGTGATCATGAAATATCTCAGAGCATGATTATCATTCGTTATATTATACCTGTGTCCATAATGTTTGCGAGTACATTCAAAAGTACTCACTGGCTTGTCCCTGGCTATTGTCTTGGCCAGATTTCTTGCACGGAAAGGAGTGTTGTGATGACAGCCCCGGAGCCTACGCAATGATGATAGCAGCCTCGTGAAGATAGGAGTTATCCTGGTCAGCTGTTCCTGTGGGAAATGGAGTCCCATAGACGCTGACGAACCACAAACCGCTTCCGCCATCAGCCACTAGAAACCTTGTGTTGTACTCATAGGCCAGAATGGTCTTGTACTACATATTATGTATTTTGCTTGGAGCTTCTGTGTCAAGTTGGTGTCTCATCAGCTAACAGTAATCCTGGGGCTGGTGAGCACAAGGGCCATTTTCTGGGAAATTAATACCCCAGAAAAACTGGTCCTGACAGGGTCCCACATGGCTCTTTGCCGTCTGCCTTCTAGATCTTTGCCGTCAGCTGGCTGACGGCAAAGAAGAAGCTGACGGCAAATATCCATTTTTGCCATCAGCCCTTTTTTTGCCGTCAGCTTTGTGGAAGTAGACGTCAAAGAGGAGGCAGACGGCAAAATGCCAGATTCTAGTAGTGGTATCGTGCAAGAAAACAGAGTCCGAAGAGCACAAGAGGTGCCCACGAGGTAGGGGGCGCGCCCAGGGGGGTAGGGCGCGCCCTCCACCCTCGTGGACGCCTCGTGTCCTTCCCAGACTACTTCTTATTTTCCTATTTTCTTAAATGTTCCAAAACAGAGAAAAAATGCTATTAGAACTGTTTTGGAGTCGGTTTACTTACCGTACCACATACCTATTCCTTTTCGGAGTCTGAAACATTCTGGAAAGTGTCCGTTATGTATTCCTCCAGGGTTACAGTTTCAATAACATTAGTTTCAACATTTATTTGATTACCTAAGATATAATGTTTGATTCTTTGTCCTTCACGACCTTTGGATTTGTGCCTTCGAAGTTGTTGATTTTTATGGCACCGGAACGATAGACCTCCTCGATAACGTAAGGTCCTTCCCATTTAGAGAGGAGTTTTCCCGCAAAAAATCTTAAACGAGAGTTGAATATCAATACATAATAACCTACATTAAACTCACGCTTTTGTATCCTTTTGTCATGCCACCTTTTAACTTTTTCTTTAAACAGTTTGTCATTCTCATAGGCATGGGTTCTCCATTCATCAAGTGAGCTAATGTCAAATAACCTCTTCTCACCGGCAAGTTTGAAATCATAATTGAGCTCTCTAATTGCCCAATATGCCTTATTTCTAGTTCGAGAGGTAAGTGACATGCTTTTCCATAAACCATTTTATATGGAGACATACCCATAGGATTTTTATATGCAGTTCTATAAGCCCATAATGCATCATCAAGTTTCTTGGACCAATTCTTTCTAGATCTATTAACAGTCTTTTGCAAAATTAATTTAAGCTCTCTGCTACTCAGTTCTACTTGGCCACTTGACTGTGGGTGATATGGAGATGCAATTCTATGATTAACATCATACTTAGCAAGCATTTTACGAAAAGCACCATGAAAAAAATGTGAACCACCATCAGTCATTCAGTATCTAGGGACTCCAAACCTCGGAAAAATAACTTCTTTAAGCATCTTAATAGAGGTGTTACGATCAGCACTACTAGTTGGAATAGCTTCTACCCACTTAGTAACGTAATCAACAACAACCAAAATATGTGTATACCCATTAGAGGAAGGAAACGGTCCCATATAATCAAAGCCCCAAACATCAAATGGTTCAATAACAAGTGAATAATTCATAGGCATTTCTTGACGTCTACTAATATTACCAATTATTTGACATTCATCACAAGACAAGACAAACTTACAGGTATCTTTGGAGAGAGTAGGCCAATAAAAACCGGATTGCAATACCTTATGTGGAGTTCTATCTCCAGCATGTTGTCCTCCATAAGCCTCGGAATGACACTTGCGTAGGATATGTTCCTGTTCATGCTCAGGTACACAATGTCTAATAACACCATCTACTCCTTCTTTATAAAGGAGTGGGTCATCCCAGAAGTAATGTCATAAATCATAGAAAAACTTTTTCTTTTGCTGGTATGTGAAACTAGGTGGTATAAATTTAGCAACAATGTAATTAGCATAATCAGCATACCATGGAGTAGCACGAGAAGCATTTATGACAGCTAATTGTTCATCAGGAAAGCTATCATCAATAGGTAGTGGGTCATCAGAATATTCTCTAACCTAGACAAGTTGTCTGCAACGTGGTTCTCAGCTCCCTTTCTATCAATAATATGTAAATCAAATTCTTGTAGTAGGAGAACCCATCTAATAAGTCTAGGTTTAGCATATTTCTTTTCCATAGGATATTTAATAGCAAGATGATCAGTGTGAACAGTTACTTTAGAATCAACAATATAAGGTCTAAACTTATCAGAAGCAAATACAACTGCTAAGAATTCTTTTTCAGTAGTAGCATAATTTCTCTAGGCAATGTCTAGAGTTTTACTAGCATATTGAATAACATTTAGTTTCTTATCAACTCTCTGTCCTAAAACATCACCTACAACATAATCACTAGCATCACACATAATTTCAAAGGGTAAATTCCAATTAGGTGGCTGAACAATAGGTGCAGAAATCAAAGCTTTCTTAAGTATTTCAAATGCTTCTACACAATGATCATCAAAGACAAAAGGAATATATTTTTTGTAAGAGATTAGTCAGAGGCCTATAAATTTTAGAGAAGTCCTTAATGAACCTCCTATAAAAACCGACATGACCAAGGAAACTTCTTATACCTTTAATGTCCTTGGGACATGGCATATTTTCAATAGCATCAACCTTAGCTTTGTCAACTTCAATACCTCTTTCAGAAACTTTATACCCCAAGACAATGCCTTCATTAACCATAAAGTGCTACTTCTCCCAATTCAATACAAGATTAGTTTCTTCACATCTCTGCAAAACTCGATCAAGGTTGCTCAAGCAATCATCAAAAGAGGATCCATAAACGGAGAAATCATCCATGAAAATCTCAACAATCTTTTCACAAAAGTCAGAGAATATAGCCATCATGCATCTTTGAAAGGTAGTAGGTGCATTACATAAACAAAAAGGCATACATCTATAAGCAAAAGTACCGAAAGGGCAAGTAAAAGTGGTCTTTTCTTGATCCTCTGTTGACACATGTATTTGAGAGAAACTAGAGTAACCATCTAGAAAGCAAAAATGTGTATGTTTGGATAATCTTTCCAACATTTGATCAATAAAAGGCAAAGGGTAATTATCCTTTTTGGTAGCTTTATTTAATTTGCGGAAATAAATTACCATCCTATAACCTATAAAAATTCTTTGCAGGATCAATTCATCTTTATCATTAGGGACGACAGTAATACCTCCCTTCTTAGGAACACAATGGACATGACTTACCCACAGACTATCAGCAACGGGTTAAATTATACCTGTCTCCAGGAGCTTTAGTATTTCTTTTCTTACCACTTCTTTCATCTTAGGATTTAACCGTCGTTGGTGATCAACAACCGGTTTAGCGTCTTTCTCCAATTTTATTTTATGCTGGCATAGAGTGGGACTAATGCCCTTAAGATCATCAAGAGTATATCCAATAGCAGCACAGTGCTTCTTCAGAGTTTTAAATAATTTCTCCTCTTCCTGCTCTGAAAGGTTAGCACTAATAATAACAGGATATATCTTCTTTTCATCAAGATAAGAATACTTAAGAGTATCAGGTAGTGGTTTAAGCTCAAACACGGGATCACCCTTGGGTGGTGGAGGATCCCCTAGAATTTCAACATGCAAGTTGTGTTTCAAAATATGTCCCTGTTTAAAGAATACTTCATCTATCTCCCTTCTTTCATTCATAAACATATTATTTTCATGGTCTAGCAAATATTGTTCTAAAGGGTCATTAGGAGGCACGACAATAGAAGCAATACCAATAATTTCATCCTTACTAGGCAATTCTTTATCATGGGGTTGTCTATGAAATTTAGCAAAATTAAACTCATGAGACATATCCCCTAAACCAATCGTAACAATATCCTTTTCGCAATCTATCTTAGCATTAATAGTATTCAAGAAAGGTCTACAAAATATACTGGGACAAAAGCTATCTTTTGGGGAACCGAGAACAAGAAAATCAGCAGGATATTTAACTTTCCCACACAAGACTTCAACATCTCTAACAATCCCAACTGGTGAAATAGTATCTCTATTGGCAAGCTTAATTGTAACATCGATTTCTTCTATCTCAGCAGGTGCAATATCATGCATAATTTCTTTGTATAAGGAATGAGGTATTGCACTTGCACTAGCACCCATATCACATAATCCATGAGAACAATGATCTCCTATTTTAACAGAAATAACACGCATGCCTACAACAGGTCTATGTTTATTTTTAGTATCAGGTCTAGCAATTCTAGCAGCTTCATGACAGAAGTAAATAACATGCCCATCAATATTATCAGCCAAGAGATCTTTAACCATAGTAATACTAGGTTCAACTTTAATTTGCCCAGGTGGTGTAGGTGTTCTAGTATTACTCTTACGAACCACAGTTGAAGCTTTAGCATGGTCCTTTATCCTAACAGGGAAAGGGGGTTTATCAATATAGGTAGTAGGAACAATATGATCATTATAACAGATAGTCTTTTCTTCAACTTTAATAGGTGAAACTATTGTTACTTCAATGGGAGGATTATATTTAAACCACTTCTCCTTAGGGAGGTCAACATGAGTAGCAAATGATTCACAGAAAGAAGCTACTATCTCAGAGTCAAGTCCATATTTAGTGCTAAATCCACGAAAAGCATATGTATCCATAAAAGATTTAACACAATCAAACTTAGGTGTCATACCTGACTCCTTACCTTCGTCGAGATCCCAATCTTCAGAGTTGCCTTTAATTATTTCCAATAAATCCCATCTGAATTCAATAGTCTTCATCATAAAAGAACCAGTACAAGAAGTATCGAGCATAGAGCGATTGTTGTAAGAAAGCCGAGCATAATTTTTTTGAATAATCATTTCCCTTGGAGCTCATGATTGGGGCATGAATATAACATTGAATTAAGCCTCCCCCAAGCTTGAGCGATGCTTTATCCTTCGCAAGGCCAAAAATTATATATATAATTACGATCACGATGAACAAGATGCATAGGATAAAACTTCTGATGAAATTCCAATTTCAATCGGTTGTAGTACCATGATCCCAAATCATCACATAGCCTAAACCTTGTCAATGCCTCTCCCTTCAAAGATAAAGGGAAGACATTCTTCTTGATAACATCCTCGGGCATACCTGCAAGCTTAAATAATCCAAAAACTTCATCCACATTGATTAGGTGCAAATCGGGATGCAATGTTCCATCTCCTGTAAAAGGATTAGCTAGCAGTTACTCTATCATACCCGAAGGAATTTCAAAGTAAACATTTTTAGTAGGTTCAGTAGGTTGAGGAGCAACTATTTGCTCTACTATTCGGGGTGAAGATACCCCGAACAAGCCCCTCAAAGGATTATGTTCCATAGTAACAAGTGACAATAAATTTCAGCACACTATATAAATTTTCCCTTACCAAGTTCCACTTACCAAAGGCACTTCACTCCCCGGCAACGGCACCAGAAAAGAGTCTTGATGACCCACAAGTGTAGGGGATCTATCGTAGTCCTTTCTATAAGTAAGAGTGTCGAACCCAGCGAGGAGTAGAAGCAAATGACAAGCGGTTTTCAGTAAGGTATTCTCTGCAAGGACTGAAATTATCGGTAACATATAGTTTTGTGATAAGGTAACGCGTAACGAGTAACAAGTAACAAAAGTAAATAAGGTGCAGCAAGGTGGCCCAATCCTTTTTGTAGCAAAGGACAAGCCTGGACAAATTCTTTTATAGAGAAAAACGCTCCGGAGGACACATGGGAATTATTTTCAAGCTAGTTTTCATCACGCTCATATGATTCGCGTTCGTCACTTTGATAATTTGATATGTTGGTGGACCGGCTTGGGTACTGCCCTTTCTTGGACAAACATCCCACTTATGATTATCCCCTATTGCAAGCATCCAAAACTACAAAAGAAGTATTAAGGTAAACCTAAACATAGCATGAAACATATGGATCCAAATAAGCCCCTTACTAAGCAACGCATAAAGTAGGGTTTAAGCTTCTATCACTCTAGCAACCCATCATCTACTTATTAATTCCCAATGCCTTCCTCTAGGCCCAAAGAATGGTGAAGTGTCATGAAGTCAACTTTCACATAACACCACTAGAGGAGAGACAACATACATCTCATCAAAATATCGAACGAATACCAAATTCACATGACTACTTATAGAGAGACTTCTCCATGTCCTCAAGAACAAACGTAACTACTCACAAATCATATTCATGTTCATAACAAGAGGATATTAATATGCATAAAGGATCTGAACATATGATCTTCCACCGAATAAACCAACTAGCATCAACTACAAGGAGTATTCAACACTACTAGCAACACACAGGTACCAATCTGAGGTTTTGGGACAAAGATTGGATACACGAGATGAACTAGGGTTTGAGAGGAGATGGTGCTGGTGAAGATGTTGACGGAGGAGGACCCCCTCCCGATGAGAGGATCGATGGTGATGACGATGGTGATGATTTCCCCCTCCCGGAGGGATGCTTCCCCGGCAGAACAGCTCCGCCGGAGTCCTAGATTGGTTCCGCCAAGGTTCCGCCTCGTGGGGTGGTGTTTCGTCCTGAAAGCTTGGTTATAATTTTTCCAGGGTAAAAGACTTCATATAGCAGAAGATGGCCACTGGAGGACTGCCAGGGGTCCCACGAGGCAGGGGGGCGCGCCCAGGGGGGTCGGGCGCGCCCCCACCCTCATGGCCAGGGTGTGGGCCCCCTTTGGTGCTTTCTTCACTCAATAGTTTTTTATTAATTCCAAAAATAACTTCCGTGGAGTTTTAGGTCTTTTGGAGTTGTGTAGAATAGGTCTTTAATATTTGCTCCTTTTCCGGCCCAGAATTCCAGCTGCCAGCATTCTATCTCTTCATGTAAACCTTGTAAAATAAGAGAGAATAGGCATAAGTATTGTGAAATAACATGTAATAACTGCCCATAATGCAATAAATATCGATATAAAAGCATGATACAAAATGGATGTATCATCTACGTACCCTCGTAGATCATAAGCAGAAGCGTTTAGTAAGGCGATTGATGTAGTCGAACTTCTACGTCATCCAACCGATCAAGTATCGAACGTACGACACCACCATGTTCAGCTCGGTGATGTCCTCGCCTTCTTGATCTAGCAAGATGATGAAGTAGTGGATGAGTTCCGGCAGCACGATGGCGTGGTGACGGTGGTGGTGATGCTATCTCTACAGGGCTTCATCTAAGCACTACAAAAATATGACCGAGGGACAGAACTGTGGAGAGGGGCACCACACACGGCTAAGAGATTGTCGTGGCTTATGTGTGGTGCCCACTCCCAGATATATATAGGGGGGGAGAGGGAGCCGCCAAGGAGGCGCCCCAAGGAGGCCGAATCCTCCTTGGGCTATTTCCCTAGCCGCGCCCCTTCCTTATTTGTGCGCGGGACAAAGGCAAGGGGAGGTGGCGCAACCCTTTCCTTTCTCTCATGAGGTGGGAAAGGCAGGAGGGGCCAACCCTCCCCCTTTCCTTCCCCTAGGGCCGACGGCCAGGGAGAGGGGCACACTAGCCCCTTGTGGTATGGTGTGTTCCCCCTTTGGCACATTAAGCCCATATAGCCTCCCACGGCTTCCCGGAACCCCTTTGGGTGATCCGATGACTATCCGATACCATCGAAACTCTTCCGGTGTCCAAATATCATCATCCTATATATCAATCTTTACCTCCGGACCATTCCGGAGCTCCTTGTCATGTCTGAGCTCACTAATAGGAAAAGGGCTATAGATGGGACTAATGGCGCACTGTACATGTGGTGCGCCATTACTAAATACTAATGGCGCACCATGTGTTGGTGCGCCATTAGTGTGCAAATACTAATGGCGCACCACATCCCATGGTGCGCCATTAGTAAAAAAAATTATTTATATTTTTTCAAAACTACTAATTGCGCACCGTGGGAGTGGTGCGCCATTACTAGTTGACATAGTAATGGCGCACCACACCCACCGTGCGCCATTAGTAGTTTTGAAAAAAAATAAAAAAAAATAAAAAAATATTAGTAATGGCGCACCTGTGGACAGTGCGCCATTACTAGTTTTAACTAGTAATGGAGCA
>NC_041381.1:565819780-565950279 GCF_002162155.2 Triticum dicoccoides | reverse complement strand
AAAAATGTCAAAAAAATAAAAGAAAAAAAGTTTCCCATGTGATATGTGGTCTAGTTGTTGGGAAAATTTACAAATATGAATTTCGACTTTATTTGCAAAATCTCTCTGGAAATTTGTGAAATGGCCATAACTTTTGCATACGAACTCTGGAACCCCGTTAAACATTTTCAAAATCCCCAAAAACCTAACAGAAAAAAAGTTACGGGGCTTTCAAGATCTAGAGGCAAAAAAAAATCAAAAAATATCAAACTTACTAGTGGCGCACCATGGATGTGGTGCGCCACTAGTAATAGAAAAAAAATTGGTTTTGAATTTTTTTTCAAAAAACGATACATAATATGACCGGGAAGTTTGAAATATTTTTCAAAATTTCATCATAGTCATGAACATGAACAAAGTCCTAGACATCAACAAGGTATAATATGATTGATATGCTAGATATATAAACAAGTGCTTGTGAAGTGAGCTGTTGCTGGGGTTGGATAGAACTCTGAAGTTAAGCGTGCTTGGGCTGGAGTAGTGTGAGGATGGGTGACCTTTCAGGAAGTTTGACCACGGAGTGCGATTTGACCTGAGTTTAAGCATATTGACCCAAGATTAAGCCATAGTGACATGAGATTAAGAAAAAATTTGAAAAAAAAATTCTGAATTTTTTTTGACAAAAATGTTACTAATGGCGCACTTCTATGTGGTGCGCCATTAGTATACCAGATACTAATGGCGCACCGTGGGCTATACTAATGGCGCACTGCGTGGTGCGCCATTAGTATACCAGATACTAATGGCGCACGGCGCACCGGTAGTGCGCCATTAGTAGGCAAAACCGGTGCGCCATTAGTAGGCCTTTTCCTAGTAGTGGCTCTCATCCGGGACTCCGAACAACATTTAGTCACCAAATCATATAACTCATATAACACTATATCATCAACGAATGTTAAGCGTGCGGTCCCTACGGGTTCGAGAACTATGTAGACATGACCGAGACACCTCTCCGGTTGATAACCAATAGAGGAACCTGGATGCCCATATTAGTTCCTACATATTCTACGAAGATCTTTATCGGTCAAACCGTTATGACAACATAAGTAATTTCCTTTATCCGTCGGTATGTTACTTGCTCGTATCTCTATACCTAGTTCGATCTCATTACCGGAAAGTCTCTTTACTCGTTCTGTAGTATATCATCTCATAACTAACTCCTTAGTCATTTGCTTGCAAGGCTTCTTATGATGTGTATTACCGAGAGGGCCCAAAGATACCTCTCCGATACTCGGAGTGACAAATCCCAATCTCGATCCATGCCAACTCAACAAACACCTTCGGAGATACCTGTAGAGCATCTTTATGATCACCCAGTTATGTTGTGACTTTTGATAGCATACAAGGTATTCCTCCGTTAATCGGGAGTTGCATGATCTCATGGTCGAAGGAACATGTATTTGGCATTCAAGAAAGCAGTAGCAATAAACTGAACGATCATATGCTAAGCTAATGGATGGGCCTTGTCCATCACATATTCTCGTAATGATGTGATCCCATTATCAAATGACAACTTGTCAGGACCCCAACTGAAAGGCACACCGATCTAGCATGTAACACCTCATATCACTTTGCGGCCTCACGCACGGTATTCCCACGGGTGTCGCCTTACCAGGCCCGGGACCATTTGCGCCTTTTGGCACACGTATATGATAGTGTCACTATTATCCGTATGACAAGGAGCCCGGGCTGACATGGCTAGTCGTGAACCCAAAGTGGCACTAACTTACAGGGACAGGCATACATGACCCAACAACAAACGTGTCAGTCATCAGCGAGTGAAACCGGGCTATAGCAACTGGGCTAGCAGGACTCCGGTAAACCGGGCTGTAGCAGGCTAACAGGACTCTGGTGGACACCGCGTGACATTTCCCCGAAGGGACAGACACGGGAACGAAGAAGGACACATGACGGCCAGCCTAAGTGTTCCAGAGCAGTAGCAAGCTACCAACGCTCAGTGGAAGCACTAGGAGGCATTTCCCGGTAAGAGAGGCTACCAAGGATAAACAACAAGATAGTCAGATCCCACACATACCAAGCATTTCAATAACATACACACAATATGCTCGCTATGTGCAAATACAACATGACATCACAACATGACTCTACAACTCAAGTATTTTATTCAATAGGCTCAGAGGAGCGAGATATTACAAACATGGGTCTCATGACCCAGCATTCAGAGCACACAAGTCAACCACAGCGGAAGCTTAACATGTTTGAGTACAGACATCTACAAATGAAAAAGGCTGAGAATCCTGACTATCTACCAGATCCTGCCGAGGGCACAAGATCATAGCTGAGGTAACAAGCTAAACGTTGAAGTCCAGACGGAATTACTAGTGAGACCGAAGTCTCTCTGCAAAAACATAAAATAGGCAAATGTGAGTACAAATGTACCCAACAAGACTTACATCAGAACTAACTACATATGCATCATTATCAACAAGGGGGTGGTGGAGTTTTACTACAGCAAGCCAGCTTTGACTGGGTGGCTATCCTTAACTATGACTGCAAGTAACTCTTTGAGGTGGCGCACACGAGTCCACGTGTTCACCAACCAATACACCACTATGGATCTGCTCCCGTCTCCCTACGAGGACGCCATCCATAGCACTCACGCTTATCTTACGTATTTTAGAGTATCCACTTTCACTTGTCTATGAACTGTATAGGCAACCCAGAAGTCCTTTACCGCGGACACGGTTATTCGAATAGATAATGTTAACCCTGCAGGGGTGTACTTCTTCACACACGCTCTCACCACTTACCACCGTTTACACGACATGTACTCGGCAACCTCCAAGTGGTAGCCTAGCGAGGGTGTCGGCCGCGACCTGACTAACCACACAAGTCTCTCGTCCAGGTTTATTGCCTATTCGAGTTCCATCCGCAAGGAGATCCAGCCGGGGTGTCGCTCACGGCCACAAACGATGTGAGCAAGGTTCCCAAGCCAACCATCCGTGTGCCACTTGGTACATCGTGCCACTGTGCCTAGTCTGTCCCAAGCCCACCTGTACCGGGTGCCACTTGGTAGACTACTAACACTACCTACAAACACCAGAAATTTATTGCAACTCCTGGACAGAGATCATTCTGATTAATAAGTCGAGAGGGGTCAAGTTACTGGAACCCAATGTGTGGTAGCAACTCTTCATGGATCACAAACACAGAACTCAGTTCCTGAGGACGGCTGCAATGAGACAACCCACCATGTACTCCTACATGGCCTCTCACCGCTACCTTTACCAAATCGTGTTCACACACTTAGCTCTCAACAGTAGGACATGTTCACACACCTCCGATTCATCCCCGATGAATCAAACCTGACTCAACTCTAAGCAGTAGCAGGGATGGCAAACAAGCATGAATGAGTAGGCACATCAGGGCTCAAACAATTCCTATTCATGCTAGCGGGTTTCATCTATTTATTGTGGCAATGACAGGTCATGCAGAGGAAAAGGGGTTCAACTACCGCAGCATGTAGTAGTTGAATCGTTGTTGTCCTAATGCAGTAAAAGAGAGAAGGAGCGAGAGAGTGGGATTGTATCTGAATGAACAAGGGGGTTTTGCTTGCCTGGCACTTCTGAAGATAGTATAGTTGTTCATCGGTGTCATCGATCACATTGTCGGTACACGTCTACGGAGAGGGGACAAGCACCGACAAACAAAGAAGAAACACAATCAATGTAATGCACAATATGATGCATGATCATGACATGGCAATATGCTGTGGTTTGAGCTAATGCAACTAGCAGCAGGTTAAATGGAGTTGGTTTGAATCTAAGATCGAAATTCAAACTCCATATATGACATTTCAAATGCCATTAATTCAAATTGTCATATACAGTATCTTTAGGTTGCTCAAACATGCATGAAAATGCGATAAACAGATTCTTTGGATTTTTCTGATCATTTTTCATATATAATTTATTTCATTTGGAGTTACGGTTGAATGTATATGATTTTTAGAAGTTTTGGGCATTTTTTGAATTATTTTAAATCCAGAAAATTATTAACTGCGTCGGCATTGCGTCACTGTGATGTCAGCGGTCAACAAGGCCGGTCCAGGTCAAACTGACCAGTGGGTCCCGTGTGCCAGTGTCTTTAGACTAGCTAATTTTAGTTAGTCCTAATCCTACGTTAATTAGCCGGACGGCCCCACCTGTCATAGACCCAGGGGGTCAAAGTGGGGTCAACCCGGTCAAACTGGTCAACTCACCGGCGAATCAACGCTGGCGACGACAGGCGCCACGGAGGGGCTCGGAAATGGCCTACATGGCATCATTTCGGCCGCGGCTTGTTGCGCTCGAACGCACGTAGTGGCGCGCATCGAGTGGTGGCAGTGGTAGGTGCTGGTGTGGCCATAAAAGTGGCCAACGATGAGGTTCGGCGGCAGCAGTAGCATGGGCATTCTCGGGGAGGCGCTACAGGGAACGGGAGGAGGCGCTGTGGGTGTCTACAGGCTCGGGAGATCGTGCTGAGCACGATGGTGTGCTCGGGCTCGAGCTGCGGTGGTTGTGGCCACGGCGGCGAGAAGCCTGGTGGCAGCGTACATCGGTCTCAGGCGGAACGTCGGCTACAGCGTGAAAATGACACACAGAGGAGGGGGTTTGGGGGAAGAAGCTCACGGAGAGTGCACGGGGCGTCGAAGCAGGCTCGGGGAAGGCTCAGAGAAGACGGCGCGGCCGTGGCGATCTCGGCTTCCTGAGGTTGAAGACGATGACGGGGAGTGCGTTCGGGGGCGTCCAACGTCGAGTGAGTTGACGGGGAGGACGAGGGCATCGAGGCAGAGCCTTTGGGCTTGGCGGAAGGGTGAGGGGGTGGCTCTAGGCACGGTGGCAGCGAATGGCGGCGGCGGTCGCTCTCGGTTGCGTGCGACAGAGAGAAATGAGAAGGGGGATGAGCTCGAAGAAGTGAGCGAGTGGGACCAGGGGAGCTGCGTGGCGCCTCCAAACGCTCGGTCAAGGGCGGGGGAGGAAGCAGGAGGTGGAAGCAGGAGGTGGTGTCCGGTGCGCGCGCAGGCGACACGCCTCTGCCTTCTGGCAGAGCGGGAGACGACTAGCAGTTGCCAGTGGCTGGGCCGGCTGGAGGAGAGTGGCCAGGTGGGCTGCTGCCACAGGTAAGAGGCCTAGGTGAGTTTCTCTCTCTTATTTCTTTCTATTTTCTATTTTTCTTCCTATGATTAGATTTAGTAAAAATACTAAACCATTTGATAAAATGCTGAAAATAATTGTGGGCACTTATGAAATTATTTCCAACAACCCTCAACCATTATCAGTATTATTTGGGCAACTAAAATATAATAGTAATTAATTTCCCAAATGCAAATACTTAATGGATTAATTCAAAAATCCAAAAATGACCTGGAAATATGTTCATCATTTTTGGCAGAGGTTTTTACCTTTATCAGAAATGATGAACATTTCCAAAGGGCATTTTGGGTTCATTGAAAAATATTTCATTTTGATCCTAGTTGGATTTCATTTGGTCTAGGGTTTGAACATCCCCATTTCAACTTAAATAGAATTTAAACATGATGCAACAAGATGAAAAACACCAGGCAGTAACAGAAGCTAGGGATGCAACAACTCACCCCCACTAAGCAAGAATCTCGTCCCGAGATTCAAGTCATGAGGTAAGAAGACAGAGGGGACACAAAACTAACACAATCTTCATTGCATCACCTTGTTCTTGACATCCTTGCTTTCGAGATCTTAATCCAACACGATGACGATAGAAAGAAACTCTATCGGAAAGGATCATGAGGCTCTTCATACCAGGCTAATGGAAATTCACAAACGATTATTTGAAGGAATTCAAAGAAATAGCATACTCAGTTTTGGAAAAGAAACTATGGTTATAGAATAATCGACAAATGGAAGGACCATTCCAATTGATACTGAGAATATAACCCAGTGACTGAGTGTGCTCTCAAGAACTTGAGCATTTCCATATTCATCAAGGTTTTACCAATATCCACGTCAAGGATCCTGGCAATACAACATTCTACCATGATGAATACCGGTGGAGGATGCAGACGTAAAGGAAGATAACACTTTCTCAGATTTCACCTTAGCTAGGCGAAGGGAACAAAATCTGGATGATCGACCAAGAGACATTTAGCACTCCGCTTCTAATGTTCTCCTTGATGTTCTAGCGCAACCCATTTATTAAAATGGTTTGGTACCTAGAGCATCAAGTAAAAGGTCGGACTTCGGGAGCATAAGAATCCATAAGGAAGAACTATTGGGGTAAACCCAAAGAGATCCTTATGGGGAGGTGGCCAACTTCCTCAATCAAAATACTACAATAATAGGTCTTCCAGCTGGGTGCGTTGGCCACGACATCCACTTTACCGGTTATCGAGAGACCAATATTATAGTTCTTGGGATATGTTCCAACCATCATATCTGCCTGAGATTTAGATCTGGTTGTTGTCCAAATATTCCAGACTCATCAAGTCTAGAAATAAAAAATTAAAGTTTGCAACACAAATCGACGAGATGACGTTGCAAGATTCTCAAGAAATGAACTGCGACAGCAAGATCCAAAACATGAGCCGGTTCTGCTACAAAGATGTGAACATGTTGTCCCAGACAAACATGACCACATGGTAGTCTTACAACAAAACACTACCGAGTTCAGGTGGGGAACCATCAACGAGGATATCGAAGTCTTGTGCATGAACTAGTATTCACACATCAACTCCTTTTCCTTGAACAAATCAATTAGTGGCTTGGGGTGCTAGGGAATACATATGGAGTGGAGGTAGTGAATCTACCAAACCATAGTATAGTTTGCACAGGCATGACTGACTTGGGATGATTCCAAAGGAAACAAAACAAGCTTTCTCGGATCCACGGCGGCTACTTACATCAAGTGCACATGAATTAGAGAAAAATCACTTCTTTCATCCAACACATGCTTCATGAACGGGACATGAAGATAATGCTTGTAGAAGTTTCCAACACTAGCTGGATGTTCAACACGAATCATGGATGAGACAAAATGTTGCTGATGGGCTCAACAACAAGTCATCGGGATTTCCATATAGATGGAATTCCACAATCATGTGAACAAGTGATAGCATTGGTCAGAACAAAAGATATAATGGTGTATGCTCGAGGAAAATCCACGAGTAAGACAACATTATGAACATCGTTGGTTCTGATTTGATTTGAGGATAGCCCACACTCAAATCAAAGTTTTGGCAAGACAATAGGTCCAACAACTGGTCACAAGGATCAATTGATGAAGATATCATCTTTCTTCAACACACATACAAGATATCCCTTTAAATGAACTAAATGAACAAGCTTCCATCTTCCAACTCTCCAAGTTGTTGTTCAACTTAACCAACTAGCTTAGGGGTACCCAACATAGATTCTTGGAGAAAGGGTGGTTTACAAGGAAACCAACATGATCACGAACTTAACATAGCGGTCAAGTGACGACCTGGTGATGCTTCCGAGAAGATATTCAAAAAACCACGAACCACCGGTATGTTTCTAAGCTCGAGAACAATCTTGCTTTTCAGGGCAAGACGGTATGATCAAATAAGCGAGGGATTGGCACAATCCTAACTCATTGATCAAAGTGTGCACCAGAAATATGGACTAGGTAGCACAATCAATCTTAGGATGATGATTCCATTACCAGCACGCTAAGAATGAGAGTTTTGTCCATTAACTACGAAGCAACACGGTTGCTAGGAGTATTGATTTCACACATCATGATGCACTTGTCGGCATTCCGGTTGCAACAACACGGAGACCGAAGAAAGAATGATGATGGCGAGAAGTATCACTGCACCAAGAATTAATAAGATGGTGTGCAATTCCTATGACTTTCTTGACATAAAGAGGGTAATACTTCAAGGTAGAACAGACCAAAGGTTGGATAGCATTTGATCTACGGAATACAATTGCTTTGACCCAATCCTGGATATGGATGAGGTTCTGGAGTTTGTTTCTCCTAGTCATTCTGGATAGAATGGCTTGGCAGACCACAAGAGTAATAGGCATCGATAAACACGAATGCATAACTACTCCTGGCTACCAACTGATAGACGAGGGTCAGGAAACAACTAAAGAGGGACAACTCAAGAGAACATACGACTTTCTGAGTTGTGGATGCATAGATTAGTATGTCGAACCAAGTTCAACAGGTTTCTTTCGGATAGCCCATGCAGAGAAGGTAGAACTGACATAGTCACAACATAGAATCGAGAACTCGCCAAGAGCACTCTGGTTGTGATCTTTTGGTTCAATGAGGAACTTCTGCCATAAGTAGTTCATGGTTTTGGAAGAACGATATACCATGGACCTTGAGGACTATCGCAAAGGTTACTAGTATCCTAAAGGGACTAGCAAACACTATCAACATGAAGTAGGTGGAGTGATTATTGGGTTCAAGAACCCAGGAATAGAATGTTGACTAACTAAATGGCACCACGGGATGGTTTCAAGAATGGTGGCCAGAATCATCACACTGGGATCACAAAACATGGCTAGACTACTAGATGATCCCCTAAGACACCTAGGGTCATAATAAAAACTCCAACATATATGTCGAGGCAATAGAGTACCTCAACTCAGCAATTAGTGTGATTAACCTAGCGTAGAAGAACATCGAAACCAGAGGGAAAGGATTTTGCAAGTGCATCAGATTGTTTAGAAACCTGGGATGACTCGGACAGCATAATGGCTGTAAATGCTCAAAATGTTTTGAGACATCCTACAAAATGGTGGCATAACCACTTGATCATCACAATATCAAGGTTTCGAGATCAATAGTTAACATACGGAAGTGGTAGAGACTGAAATTAGTCTTGAATCCATCAATCCTATAAGGCTACGGATTAGAAACACGTGATCCTGATAGAATGAAGAGAAAACCTAGTTCTTAACCCCTTAGGAAAGATAGTATGACTCGGATCAGAAGGGCATAAGGTAAAGGAGTAAAGGAGCCTTACATTCCCATCCACAATCAATTCCCTTATATAACTAAAGAATTTCTAGACTCAACTTCGACCAGTTTGGCTTAGTAATCCTACAGGCAGTCAAGCTCTGATACCAAAGATGTCAGGACCCTGACTCAAAGGCACACCGATCTAGCATGTAACACCTCATATCACTTTGCGGCCTCACGCACGGTATTCCCATGGGTGTCGCCTTACCAATCCTGAGACCGTTTGCGCCTTTTGTCACACGTATATGATAGTGTCGCTAGCATCCATATGACAAGGAGCCCGGGCTGACATGGCTAGTCGTGAACCCAAAGTGGCACTAACTTACAGGGACAGACATACATGACCCAGCAACGAACGTGTCAATCATCAGCGAGTGAAACCGGGCTGTAGCAACTAGGCTAGCAGGACTCCGGTAAACCGGGCTGTAGCAGGCTAACAGGACTCCGGTAGACACCGCGTGACATTTCCCCAAAGGGACAGAGACAAGAACGAAGAAGGACACATGACGGCCAGCCTAAGTGTTCCGGAGCAATAGCAAGCTACCAAGGCTCAGAGGAAGCACTAGGAGACATTTCCCGGTAAGAGAGGCTACCAAGCATAAACAACTAGATAGTCGGATCCCACACATACCAAGCATTTCAATAACATACACACAATATGCTCGATATGTGCAAATACAACATGGCATCACAACATGACTGTACAACTCAAGTATTTTATTCAATAGGCTCCGAGGAGCGAGATATTACAAACATGGGTCTCATGACCCAGCATTCAGAGCACATAAGTCAAGAACAGGCGGAAGCTTAACATGTCTGAGTACAGACATCTACAAATGAAAAAGGCTGAGAAGCCTGACTACCTACCAGATCCTGTCGAGGGCAAAAGATCGTAGCTGAGGTAACAAGCTAAACGTCAAAGTCCACACAGAATTACTAGTGAGACTGAAGTCTCTCTGCAAAAACATAAAATAGGCAATCGTGAGTACAAATGTACCCAACAAGACTTACATCAGAACTAACTACAAATGCATCATTATCAACAAGGGGGTGGTGGAGTTTAACTGCAGCAAGCCAGCTTTGACTCGGTGGCTATCCTGAACTACGACTTCAAGTAACTCTTTGAGGTGGCGCACAAGAGTCCACATATTCACCAACCAATACACCAATATGGATCTGCTCCCGTCTCCCTACGAGAACGCCATCCATAGCACTCACGCTTATCTTGCGTATTTTAGAATATCCACTTTCACTTGTCTATGAACTATATAGGCAACCCTGAAGTCCTTTACTGCGGACACGGCTATTCGAATAGATAATGTTAACCCTGCAGGGGTGTACTTCTTCACACACGCTCTCACCACTTACCGCCGTTTACACGACATGTACTCGACAACCTTCAAGTGGAAGCCCAGTGAGGGTGTCGGCCACGACCTGAGTAACCACACAAGTCTCTTGTCCAGGTTTATCGCCTACTCGGGTTCCATCCGCAAGGAGATCCAGCCGGGGTGTCGCTCACGGCCCCAAACGATGTGAGCAGGGTTCCCAAGCCCACCATCCGGGTGCCACTTGGTACACCGTGCCACTGTGCCTAGTCTGTCACAAGCCCACAGTACCGGGTGCCACTTGGTAGACTACTAACACTACCGACAAACACCAGAAACTAATTGCAACTCCTGGACAGAGATCAAGCTGATTAATAAGTCGAGAGGGGTCGAGTTACCGAAACCCAATGTGCGGTAGCAAATGTTCATGGATCACAAACACAGAACTCAGTTCCTGAGGACGGCTGCAATGAGACAACCCACCATGTACTCCTACATGGCCTCTCACCGCTACCTTTACCAAATTGTGTTCACACACTTAGCTCTCAACAGTAGGACATGTTCACACACCTCCGATTCATCCCCGATGAATCAGACCTGACTCAACTCTAAGCAGTAGCAGGCATGACAAACAAGCATGAATGAGTAGGCACATTAGGGCTCAAACAACTCCTACTCATGCTAGTGGGTTCATCTATTTACTATGGCAATGACAGGTCATGCAGAGGAAAAGGGGTTCAACTACCGCAGCATGTAACAGTTGAATCGTTGTTGTCCTAATGCAGTAAAAGAGAGCAGGAGCGAGAGAGTGGGATTGTATCGGAATGAACATGGGGGTTTTGCTTGCCTGGCACGTCTGAAGATAGTATAGATCTTCATTGGTGTCATCGATCACATCATCGGTACACGTCTACTGAGAGGGGACAAGCACCGACAAACAAAGAAGAAACACAATCAATGTAATGCACAATATGATGCATGATCATGACATGGCAATATGCTATTGTTTGAGCTAATGCAACTAGCAGCAGGTTAAATGGAGTTGGTTTGAATCTAAGATCCAAATTCAAACTCCATATATGACATTTCAAATGCCATTAATTCAAATTGTCATATACAGTAGCTTTAGGTTTCTCAAACGTGCATGAAAATGCCATAAACAGATTCTTTGGATTTTTCTGATCATTTTTCATATATAATTTATTTCATTTGGAGTGACGGTTGAATTTATACGATTTTTAGAAGTTTTGGGCACTTTCTAAATTATTTTAAATCCAGAAAATTATTAACTGTGTCAGCATTGCGTCACTATGATGTCAACAGTCAACAGGGCCGGTCCAGGTCAAACTGACCAGTGGGACTCGTGTGTCAGTGTCTTTAGACTAGCTAATTTTAATTAGTCCTAATCCTAGGTTAATTAGCCGGGCTGCCCCACCTGTCATAGACCCAGGGGGTCAAACTGAGGTCAACCCGGTCAAATCGGTCAACTCACTGGCGGCTCGATGCCGGCGACGATAGGCGCGACGGAGGGGCTCGGAAATGGCCTACGGGGCATCATTTCGGCCGCGGTTTGTTGTGCTCGAACGCACGCAGTGGCGCACATCGAGTGGTGGCAGTGGTAGGTGTTGGGTGTTGGAGATATGCCCTAGAGGCAATCATGTATGATGATATTTCCTATGTGTTTATGAATAAATATAGTCCTTGCATTTTATCAATGATGTGTATGAGCAAGTACGTGACTTGTTTGTGGGACTATGCATTGTATGATGACTGTCCTAAAAGGTCCCTAGTCGACCAGGATAAGCATGGCCATGCGACAAGGATTATGAGATAATCCGGATAGTGGTCGGCATCACTGGAACGAGAAAGAGGTCGGGGTAGAACAAGGATGACAATCTCGCCTTGAGCCCGACAACATATATCGTGTGGCAAAGGGAACATAAGTGTGACATGTTGTACAGGTTCGCCTAACCAGCTTCCTAGTTTGCTTGGTGTTCGGCATGTCTTGCTAGAGGCCGCTACCAACCATGCAGTTCGGAGGTGATCCGAACTGCGACCAAGCCGACTTGAACCTAAGGGGTCGCGCACTTAAGGGAAGGAACCTACGAGGTCGGATCCGAAGAAACTGGTTGGATGTGATCCGAACTGTATTCGGATTATGGCCGAGTAGACTTGTGGGCTTTAGGGTCCGTGCGAGGCCCAAGTGTTGAGCCCGCGACGGACGCCTATATAAAGTGGAGGTGCGGCACACTCAAATAGTTGATCGCTTTGGCGCTGCGACTAGGGTTTGCATGTGTTGCGAATAGCCACCTCCACTCGTCGCCGACTGTGTGATCGGACCTAGCAGTCCGCCGCACGGTGTTCCTCCTGCAAGCACGGATACCGTTAGAGGCGGTGCACTTGTGCCGCTCCAGCGAACTTTTACGTGGGATCGGACGACCGGCTGTTCGAGGGAGATCGGACAAGGAGGAGACGATCCACGCGGACGCGCTGACACAACTCTTCTTCCGCTACACGGCACTGCGTGTCTAGTGGTAACAAACTGTGATCCATCTCCCATAGCATATTCCTGGATGTTCTGCGCGTAGGAATTTTAATTTGCAGTCGACGCACCCTACCGTAGATCCCCACACTGGGGTGGCCGTAAAAGTGGACGGCGACGAGGTTTGGCGGCAGCAGCAGCTCGGGCATTCTCGAGGAGGCGCTACAGGGCATGGGAGGAGGCGCTGCGGGTGTCTACATGATCGGAAGATCGTGCTGAGCACGATGGTGAGCTCGGGCTCGAGCTGCGGTGGCTGTGGCTATGGCGGTGAGAAGCCTGGCGGCGGCGTGCATCGGTCTCTGGTAGAACAGCGGCTACGGCGTGAAAACGATGCGCAGAGGAGGGGGGTTGGGGGAAGAAGCTCACGGAGAGTGCACGGGGCGTCGAAGCAGGCTCGGGGAAGGCTCAGAGAAGACGGCGTGGCCATGGCGATGTCGGCTTCCCGAGGTTGAATACGACGACGGGGAGAGCGTTCGGGGGCGTCCGGCATCGAGTGAGTCGACGGGGAGGATGAGGGCGTCGAGGCGGAGCCTTTGGGCATGGCGGAAGGGTGAGGGGGTGGCTCTGGGCACGGTGGCAGTGAACGGCGGCGGCGGTCGCTCTCGGGTGCGTGCGAGAGAGAGAACAGAGGAGGGGGATGAGCTCGAGGGACTAGCGGAGCTGCGTGGCGCCTCCAGACGCTCGATCGAGGGCGGGGGAGGAAGCAGGAGGTGGAAGCAGGAGGTGGTGTCCGGTGCGCGCGCGGGCGACACGCCTCTGCCTTCTGGCAAAGGTGGGAGACGACTGGAAGTTGCCAGTGGCTGGGCCGGCTGGAGGAGCTGGACCAGGTGGGCTGCTGCCGCAGGTAAGAGGCCCAGGTGATTTTCTCTCTCTCTCTCTCTTATTTCTTTATGTTTTCTATTTTTCTTCCTATGTTTAGATTTAGTAAAAATACTAAACCATTTGATAAAATGCTGAAAATAATTGTGGGCACTTATGAAATTATTTCCAACAACCCTCAACCATTATCAGTATTATTTGGGCAAGTAAAATATTTATAGGAATTAATTGCACAAATGCAAATACTTAATGGATTAATTCAAAACTCCAAAAATGACCTGGAAATATGTTCATCATTTTTGGCAGAGGTTTTTACCTTTATCAGAAATGATGAACATTTCCAAAGGGCATTTTGGGTTCATTGAAAATATTTCATTTTGATCCTAGTTGGATTTCATTTGGTGCTAGGGTTTGAACATCCCCATTTCCACTTAAATAGAATTTAAACATGATGCAACAAGATGCAAAACACCAGGCAGTAACAGAAGCTAGGGATGTGACACAACTCATGTCTATGGTTAGGAAACCTTAACCATCGTTTGATCAATGGACTAGTCTAGTAGAGGCTCACTAGGGACACGATATTTGTTTATGTATCCACACATGTATTTAAGTTTCCGGTTAATACAGTTCTAGCATGAATAATGAACATTTATCAATGATTAAGGAAATATAATAATATCTATTTATTATTGCCTCTAGGGCATATTTCCATCATATCTCTCTTTTAATGAAATAATCCGGTTTAAAGAAGGTTGAATTGTGTCTAAAAATATCACTCGTCATCTATGTTTTGCTGAACCTACAAAGTCACAAGCTTAAGGTAATCACAATCCGTTGAGTGTTAATGGGGCAGAAATAATGGGAATGTATTTGTGGAATTGTTTCATTAATATTCAAAGTAGTTTTGAGAGGAATCGAAAGCGTTTCGGGGTCACCGGAAGGGTTTCTGGATTTATTGGGCAATACCGGGAATTACCGATAAATAATATATAGGTGGAAAATGTTTTTGGAGATGTTAAATTAATCATAAAAGGCTCTAATAATAGTTAGGAGGCTTTGATATTTAATTGAATATCAATGAGTCCTAAAAGGCCTAGTGGTGGAACACTACTTGGGCCACATGGGCCCAAGTGGAGGTGGCACCCTCCTTTCCACTTGGGGAAGGGAAGGGATGACGAATTGGAGGGGGGGGGGGGGCTTCCCCTGCTGTTGGCCGGACAAGGAGGGAGTCATTTCCCTCCTTGTGGCATCCCTCCCTCTCCCCTCCAACCTATATATACTAGAGGCCTTTACCCCTTTTGAATACACAAGTTTTGGAGCCTCATCTAGTTCTCTAGTTCTAATTCTAGTTGGTCCTAGTTGACCAATAAGAGCTTGACCTAGATCCTCTAATCCTCATAATTAAAAGTCCAGTGTGGTTCTAATCTCATCCCTCTAATTCTCCAGCGACAATTAGCTCTGGACAGCGAACTGCTGCCGGATCATGAAGGTCGTACGCTTGAAACTCATATAGAGGTCATGTTTCCGATCTTCCATTCAAGGGACTGTTCATGGGCGGTTTGTAGGATCGTTCATATACAGTTCGAGAGACTCCAGCCCAAATCTAGGGTAGGTATGGGGGCATCCAGGCTCGTCCACCTGTAGGACCCGACAGCCCGACCCTACCACAAATTACACCAAATCCACCCACTTGACCTACCAGATCCATTTTCTCTCTCCTCTCTTCTTCCTCCTCCGCGACAGATATCTCGTAGCTCCCCCCATTGCTGTGCAGCAATTCTGAGCCTCTGTGTCGCCAACACTGGCACGACAATCCTCTCTCCCGCCGTAGCTGCCGGCCAGGACTCTTGTGCAGCTACCCCTTGTGCAGCTACTCAATGATCTTGTGGAGCATATTTGGACCCACAATGCAAACAACTAAGGCTTGAGTTCTGCGCTTAAATTTTATGTAAGAACTATGTATTTTTGATACCAACATTTGTTTGTTACGTGCGACATTGGCGTGTATGATGGACATGCATGGATTTGAGAGTCCGTATTTGAGATATGTGGATGTCCGCCACGAGATATGAGGGGCCATCCGGATGCGTCCGCGGGCGTGCCCGGGCGCATCCGCAGACGTATAGGGATGCGGATTTGCCAAGTCCGGCTGTAGATGATATAATGCCCGCGCACCAAGCCATTCCACATACTGCACCGTCACGTCCTCACCGGCCACTAGCACCTCGCTGCACCATGTCCCCCCCACGAGCCCCGGGAGGGTACCCCAGCACCTGTTGCGCCGCCACATGCTCTTCATCCGCTAGCCCATCATGGCGTCGAGATCTGACTAGGCTGCTATTGAGTATATTGGCAAATTATTTTGATTAATTTAATCCACAAATAAATCATGAGCATGGCATTGAAAAAATTAATTATATACTGATTACGATATAGGTAAGCACATACACATATAGTAGA
Organism: Triticum dicoccoides; assembly: GCF_002162155.2. Taxonomy (NCBI): domain Eukaryota; kingdom Viridiplantae; phylum Streptophyta; class Magnoliopsida; order Poales; family Poaceae; genus Triticum; species Triticum dicoccoides. The sequence continues at coordinate 565,934,118 of NC_041381.1, read as the reverse complement.
GACATCTACACACATAGCTAGTGCTGCTAAGACAAAAATAACAAGGAGCGGGATAAATGAGTTATACCCTCCAATAGGCCAGGCCGAAGCCGTGACGGCGACATCGGTGTCCTCAGCGGCCTTCTTCTCGGCGGCGGCGAGTTGGTCGGCTTCGGATTACTGACTCATGATAAAAGTGAAGGCAACATAGACAAATGGCAGCGAGCAGTCGCTCCCCAAAAAGCTAATCGCCCCTCTCCCATACAGGATCTCGAGAGATGGGGTTTTGTAGACCTGCTCTCCCATCAATCATGTGCATGGTGGACGGGATGGGATCTCCGCTGGCAGCAGCAGCAAAAGGAATGATAGTGGAAGGGATGCACGTCGAGGACGAGCAGAGGCGATATGTTCTTCTAGGGACGTCTAGGGATGCTGATAACTACACTATATAGGCGCATGCAAGTAGGAGGGGGTCGGACCTGCGTCTGAGTCTGTGATAGTCCACGACCCGACATCTTGGATTCGTGGCGTGTTTGTTACGGGCTCTCCGTTTCTGACCAGCAAAAATTAAGCGCATAGGTATGTGAGCTTGGCTTGGCTCCTTCCCGTGGCGCGCGCGTCGTGGCGAGGCGCGTGGGGCGGGGAGGAGCAAGCATGAACCATTTCTCTTATCAAGCGTCAATAGCATGCGAAATAGAATTCTTTATAACAAGGTCCAACTCCTCCACTAGTGCGCTGGGACTAAACTTCCCACCACATCCCTCGTCAAGACACCTACATGGGCCCTTAGAGATTTTTCTGAAATTGTTAGATGCGCCCAAGGCCCACCCTGTATTTCAATAGGTGCATCTCCTATTGCGGAGCGGCCACAACACCTCCCTCGGCTTGTAGAAGGCCAACGTCGGCGGCCAGAGTTGAGGAGCTTGCCGGTCGGAGATGGGACAAGCAGTGGAAGAATCAGTCGATGAAGAAATGAGAAGGGTCGTTGGGGGGATCAAAGAGGAGTGAGGTGAGTTGTTGACGATGCTACTGGAAGAATATTCGGTCAGATGTTTGTGCAAGGGACGGTGTAGAGCGAACACGTTCGACAATCATCGCACGCGAAGATCAGTGCATCTCATCCAATGGTCTAGACCGCGTTCACTCTGAATTGTTATAAAACTGACATTGCATTTGGTTATCTTAAAACAGCGACGACGATGTAGATACAGCTTACCAGTCCGCTCTCCTAGCCTGCTCCCCTCCCCTCCGCCGGCCGCCACTCCGACCCCGGCGTCCTCGCGCCCGCCGGCCACCACTCCGGTGCCGGCGCCCACCAGCAATGGCCTCTCGGGTATCTCTCTCGGGGTCGTCTTCCCCCTCTTCTAGATCTAAGGCTCCCCCTCTAGTGCCTGATCAGCCCGCGCTTCGCTCCATCGTCGTCGGTCCGGAGGTGCTGGGCACGACATTCGGGCCTATTCTCCAGGGCGGTGCGGTCGGTCTCCACAGGCCGCCTGCGGTGGATCCCTCAGCGTGGCGCACGTGCGCGGGCCGCCGTCCGTGTAGCCCTGCTTCCCCGCCTCCCCCGCCCGCCACTCGTCGGCGTCGCTCACCGGCTGACGCCTTGCCCACTACGCGACCGCCCAAGACCAGCATCCCCGTCGTCCTCCACGGGTGTTGCTACAACTGTGGGGAGGAGGGTCACATCTCGGCCAAGTGTTGGAATCCCACCAAGTGCATTCACTGCAATGGTAGCGGCCACATTGCTCGGGAGTGCTCCAGGCCGAGGAGTGCTTTGCCGGTGGCTGCAGAGGCGTGCCCTCCTCCGCCGGTGCACCGGGTCATGCCTCCCGCGGGTTCTGGCCGCTCGTCGTCCGGTCTGCCGCCTCCTCGCCGGGGCCTCCTCCGCCTGGTCCAGCCTTGGAGCACGGTGGTGCTTTCGGGGTCGGTGGCTGCTGTGGGCGAGCCGGGGTTCTTCGTCCCGTTCGACCACCCGGTGGAGTCCGGCAGGCTGTCTCGTTCGGTGCCGGCACCTCCTTTGGTGGGAAGGTGCTTCCTTGAGGCCTCGGAGGAGCTGTCCCGCATGGAGGAGCATCTCGGGCACGCGGTGGTGGTCACGGTCACCGGAGAGAGGCCGGTGGTCGACTTGGCATCGGCTGCGGTGGCTTTGCACGCGGAGTTTGGGATCGGCCTGGCGGACATGTCAATTCGCCCTTTCTTCCCGGAGGATTTCCTGGTGATTTGCAAGCACCCATTCGTGAGGCAGTTGATGGTGGAGCGTGGGGAGGCCTCTGCTCCGGGGTTCTCTCTCTCGCTGCAGACCTGGCTCTGGCAGGGACAGGCCACAGGAGCGGCCATGCCCGTCCTGGTGCCCCTTGAACTGCGGGGTGTTCCTACGCATGCTTGGACGAGGCGGACAACTGAGGTAGTTTTGCGGGGCCCGGGGTTCGTGCATCAGGTTGCGGGCAGGACGGCGAACAGATTCGACATGTCGGGGTTCCGTGTGTGGCTTCAGACGGATGATCTGACAAGGATTCCTGGCTCCCGATTGCTGTTCGTTGAGGAGCCGAGAGAGGCTCGTGTGGAGGGGGGGCCTACAGGGCTGTGGTATCCAGTCACCATCATCGTTCTTGGTGCTCCAGTTGTGGTGGCCGACATGGATGCGCCATCACCACCGGCACCTCCGCTGCCGTCGGATGAGGCTGGGGGTGCTGAGGATCGCGCCCTGGCGGATAGGGCCATGTTGGGCGCTCGAGAAGCTGGTGCTTCGTCGGGTGGGCATGGCGGCTCATCTGGTTCGTCGGTGGGGTCGTCGGCGCCGCCGGCGGTGATGGAGAGGGGTTGCTTGCTGGCGGACCGGGCAGTGGTCGGGCCTTCCAACTGCTTGGCTGAGGTCAGGCGTTCCTCCTTTGTAGGGGAGCCAGGTTCACTTTTGACCGCTCAGAGCCGGCTGGGCCAGCCCAATCAGGTGCGTTAGAGGTCCTCTGGTGGGGGGCGCTTTTTGACCGGTACCGCAGGGGATCCTAGGGGCTCGCCCGCTTCGGTGAACCTCCCAAGGCCAGCGCATGCGGATGAAGCCTGTCTGTTGGATGGGAGCCCAAGGATGGGCGTGGAGGCTTGCATGCGGATCGGTGATGTTTCCTTGTTGTTAGGCGGCCCGACCAACGAGGAGCCAATGGCGAGCAAGGACGGGGACCCAAGGTTAGGTGGGGGCCGCGCATGCAGTGATCATGTTCTGGGTGAGGAGTTTGATCTGTCCCCCGATACGGCGTCTCGGCAGGGTGTGGGGATGAAGGACGATCTGGTACAAGAGTTGGTAGAGAACGAGGCTGATTCGCATGTGGGTGGTGGGCCAGCGCAAGCGCAGGCGCAGGTGCACATGGAAGGCACCTTCCTGGTCAGTCTCTCAGCGGATCCCGAGGATGCCACTTGTACTGCCGCAACGGGTGGGGAGCCATGCAGCCCATGCATCCCATGCATGGGCGGCGAGGTGCACTTGCCACGTACTTCTGTAGCGATGCAGGACATGGTGGACTCTTTGTGCGCGGATTTGAGGCGCAATTTGACGCCACTTTTGACCGTCATTCCCAGCCGTGGCGCTGCTGCTGATAAGAGGAGGCCTAGGCAAAAGAGGCAGCCATTGTCCAACCCAAGGAGGAGCGTCTGTTTGGCCAGGAAGGAGCAGGGCTCTAAGGCGTCGAAGCAACAAAACGTTCTGATTAGGAGGCTCTGTCTTGCAAATGAAGGCGAAGTAATCAACGACTCTGTGTTACAAGCATACGCGCAACTGTTTGAGCGACCATTGATTGACACCCACATTACGGCAATCCTTGCTCTTTTCGTTTGGCAGCCGTCTGTCTTGCCGGGGTTCGAAGGAGAGCCCGTCGTGGCTGACTCGCACTAGGGTGCGGTGCTGGTGGCTCGGTGGGTTAGCACCATGAATTGTATGCCTTCCAAAACGCTTGTATGGAACGTGCGGGGGCTCAATAGCCCGGCATGTAGGAATGTGATAGCTCAGGTGGTGGCCGCGGCAAACCCAAGTGTGGTGTGCGTGCAAGAAACTAAAATGGAGGTTGTAACTCTTGATGTAGTTCGTCATTGCCTTGGCTATAAATTTGGTAACTTCTTTTACTTGCCGGCGAATGGTACACGAGGTGGAATCATGTTAGCTTGAGATGAGTCGGTAGTGCGCCTGTCCAACCCGCACTACACGGAATACACCCTAACCGCCCTGATTATGCTGGCGGAGGGCCCACAGTGGTGGTTGACGGGTGTATACGGGCCGCAGCTCGACCAGGAGAAGCTACTTTTCCTGCGAGAGTTGGAAGAGATCCGTGAGCTCCATGCTGGACCATGGATTGTTGCAGGTGATTTCAACCTGTTAGTGAACCCCGAGGACAAGAGCAACGAGAGGATAAACCGCAGAATGATGGGAAAGTTTTGCTCTAAGCTGAACTCGCTTGAGTTGAAGGAGGTTTATTTGAATGGACATTGTTACACTTGGTCTAATGAGAGAGTGAACGTAACACTCGAGAAGGTGGACCATGTTTTCTGTACTGCGTCGTGGGAAGAGCTACACCCGACTTGTTTCCTTAGCGCGGTGGGATCGGCTATCTCGGATCACTGTCCATTATTGCTCGATGTGAACACGGACCTGTGCATGGGCTCACGCTTTAAGTTTGAGGCGTTCTAGATGAAGGCAGAAGGGTTCTTGGACATCGTAGCGGAGGCCTGGGCCTCGGTTCCTTGTGAGGATAGTCCTTTCAAGACTTTGGATATGAGATTGAGAGCCACGGCAAAAAGCTTAAAGCGATGGAGTGATCGGTGGATCGGTAATGTAAAGCTTCAAATTGCGATCGCGCTGGAAGTGATTCAGCGGTTGGACAAGGCGATGGACACAATAGCTCTGTATGAGCAGGAACGGGAGCTACGGAGATTACTGAAACATAAGCTGTTGGGGTTATGCTCGCTCGAACGAACCATCACGAGGCAGCAATCTAGGATCCTTTTCCTACGGGAAGGGGAGGGTGGCATGCGGTTGTTCCACTAGTCAGCGTGTCACCGACAGAGGCGGAACATGATCACCTCGTTGTCCGATGGAGCTTCAGTGGCCACAAACCAAGAGGAGATTGCAAGCATGGTAGATGGGTACTACAAGAATCTGTTTGGGACTGCTCAGAAATGATTGACCTCTATCAACCTAGAGACACTTCAGCTACCTTGCTTGGACATGCCGGGCCTTGACATTCCCTTCATAGAGGAGGAGGTGCGGAGGGTTGTTAATGCAATACCTATGGACAAGGCACCCGGCCCGGATGGATTCACGGGTCGTTTTTATGCTACATGATGGGAGATCATTAAAGACGACATCATGGCCTCGCTTGCCTCTTTCTTTCGTGGTGATATGAGAGGGTTGCATGCTATCAATAAGGAAATTGTGTCCCTCCTGCCAAAGGTGGATGGGACGAGCGACGTGAAGGATTTCAGGCCTGTGAGCCTAGTTCATGGTGTGCTCAAGATCATTGACAAGCTGCTCGCGGTTAGATTAGCCTTGGAGCTGCCAGGGCTGGTTGGCAACCATCAGTCTGCATTTGTGAGGGGACGTTCCATTCATGACAACTTCATGTTAGTGCAAAGTACAACAAGGAGACTGCACGCGCTTAAACAGCCAACCATCATGCTCAAGATGGTCATCTCAAAGGCGTTTGATTCAGTTCAGTGGCCATTCTTGGTGGAAGTGATGAGGTGCATGGGTTTTAGCACTAGGTGGATCGACTGGATCTGCGGATTACTTGCAACATCGTCAACGAGGATCATGGTTAATGGTGTGCCGGGAGAGCCTATTTACAACTGCCAGGGCCTACGGCAGGGAGACCCCGTTTCTTCGATGCTATTCATACTCACAATGGAGCCACTACAGAGGATGTTTGGGGTTGCTCTAGAGCGAGGTCTCGTATCCCCACTCGCTTCGAGAGGTTTAACCGAGAGAGTAGCTATGTTTGCGGATGATGTCATGATCATCCTCAAACCGGATGCGGTGGATCTCACTACTTGTGCAGCCTTGCTGCGTCTCTTTGGTGAAGCGTCTGGTCTCAGAGTTAACCTGCAGAAGAGTGCTGCTATGCCAATACAGTGCAATTCGGTGATCATGGAGAGGGTTGTGCGGGTGCTTGGCTGCCCGCAAGGTTCGTATCCATGCAGATACTTGGGGCTCCCTCTCACCCTGCGAAAGCAAAGGACAGCTCAGCTGATGGGTTTGGTGGATCAGCTAGCTCGATGCCTACCTGGATGGATGGCCGTCAGCATGCCGAAGAGTGGAAGAATGACACTTGTTCAGTCTGTGCTCTGTGCAATCCATATACTTATGATGATGGCGCTAGACATCCCACAGAAGGTCATAAAGGCCATGAACAAGATTTGCCGTGGGTTCTTGTGGTGTGCCAAGGAGCAGGCATCCGGTGATCAGTGTAGAGTGGCTTGGGAGAAAGTGTGCTCGCCAAGGTGGGCAGGGGGGCTTGGCACTCCCAACCTGAAGTGGCTGAATACGGCCATGCAGGCACGGTGGCCCTGGCTGAAACGAGTGGATTCATCAAGGTCGTGGGCAGAGTTTGATATCTCAGTCCCTCAAAAATCTATGCAAATCTTCCAAGCTGCCACCAATGCGATGGTGGGCAATGGAGAGAGCATGCTATTCTAGGAAGACGGATGGGTGGATGGATTCAGAGTGGAGGAACTGGCGCCAGCACTCTACAATACGGTGCGACAAAGGATACGAAGCAGCCGTACAGTTAGCCAAGGCTTGATGAACGGAGCTTGGACTTTGGACATAGGACCTGAAGTAACGATTCAGATGCTTCAGGAGTACCTTAACTTGTGGGATTGAATGGACAGAGTTCAGTTGCACCAAGACGCGGTGGATTCAGTGAGGTGGGCGTGGGAGCCGAGTGGCTCCTTCTCCACGAGATCGGCGTACCGAGCTAAATTTTGGGCTCGGGAGAAAGATCCAACGGCACAATTCACAAGGAAGTCCAAGGCCTCCTTGAGGTGCAGATTCTTTACTTGGCTCGCAATGCAGAATAGATGTTGGACATCGGATAGACTAGCGAGCCGTGGGTTAGAGCACGAGGACGCATGCCCGTTTTGTGACCAGGTTGAGGAGAGTATGAACCACCTAATGCTCCGGTGTGTATTCGCCAGAGAGGTATGGGCGCGGGTGTGCACGGCTTGGGGAAAGCCACAATGGACACCGACAGCAGCATCAAGTCTTGCAGAGTGGTGCGTGATCACAGCAGATAGCGTGGCTGAAAAGAAGGCCACACGTGCATTGATCGTCCTTGTGCTTTGGGAGCTATGGAAGCATCGAAATGGCATAGTGTTTGAGGGGGATGCCTCGTCGATCGTGTTTGTAATGCGTACGGTAGCTGCGGAGTGCGCACTGTGGAAGGCTGCAGGGTTGCTTAAAGTGGATATAGATCGCTTCGTAGCGGCCTTAGATGTGGGTCATGTCGTGAGGAATTAGTCTGTAAGTGTTAGATTGGGTGGAGTTGGGGTTATGTAATTATGTAATCACCGACGTGGAGGGGCTCTTTCCCCCCTTCTTCTTGAATATATAGTACGCACACTCGTGCGTATTCGAGAAAAAAAAAGATGACGTAGATACATGTACGGTACGGTGCACAATGCATATCCACATTCCCTCTTCATGTGTGAGTAGAAGAGTTGATGAGATGTTGAGATGATGACGACGACGATGAGTTGCCGCATTTCCAAACCAGGAGAAGATTCATGTTTTTTTCTATATCTAGTCTATACCACTCTTAATGCACCGTATATCTATGATAAAACAGCAACGACGATGTAGATACATGTACGGTACGGTGCACGGTGCATATCCACATCTTCTCTTCACGTATGAGCTACTCCCTCTATTCCTAAATATAAGTCTTTGTAGAGATTTCACTATGGACCACATACGGATGTATGTAGATGCATTTTAAAGTGTAGATTCACTCATTTTGGTTTGTACGTAGTTCATAATGAAATCTCTACAAAGACTTATATTTAGAAACGGAGGGAGTAGAAGAGTTGATAAGACGTTGAGATTACGACGACGACGATGAGTTGCCGGATTTCCAAACCAGGAGGAGATTCATGTTTCTTTCTATATCTAGTCTGTACCACTCTTAGTGCACCGTATATCTACGATAAAACAGCCCATCGTCTGCCTAATTTTCTTCTCGACGCTGATAACTGGCACATACATGTGCCTTATATATTTAGGGTGAAGAAGGAATGTATTTAGGGATATCCATTCCATGCGAAGGCCCCACACGGCCATATATGGCAGTTATAAACATCGAGAGAAAATCGAAGTCGATGGGCTGTTTCAGCGTAGATATACACACGCATCAAATATAGCCTAAATGAGAAAGAAAAATAAATAAGAAACCAACATGCAGCCTTTACTGGTTTGGAAATGTGACAACTCATTTCATCATGTCATCAATGCTCCTAGCTCGCACCGTGAAGCAGAGATGAGGATCGGATATGCACCCCCGTGATGAATTGGCACAGCCAAATTCTCATGTCAACTCTTCTCGTCGCCTATAAAACGGACGCCCCAGAGCTTTAGCGAGACAGACCACAGACCTCAAGTTCTCAACTGTCCTCCTCCAAATAATCAAACACTCTGAGAGAGGGCGCAAAAGTTTTAGGGTGGGTTGCAATGGGGCGGAAGAAGATCGTAATCCGGCGCATCGAGAACAAGGCTGCACGGGACATCTGCTTTTCCAAACGCCGGGAGGGGCTGTTTCGCAAGGCGAACGAGCTGGCCGTCATGTGCGGCGCCGAGGTGGCCGCCGTCGTGTACTCCCCGGCCGGCAAGGCCTATTCCTTCGGCCAACCCTCTGCCGAGGACATCGTCGACCGCTTCCTCCGCCCCGCGGAGCAGGCCGGGGCGGCGGGGGCTGGCATGGGCGCCGTCGTCGACCCGGACCGGCTGGCAGAGCTGCAACAGAAGTACAACAAGCTGTCCACGGAACTGGGCGCGGTGGAGAAGCGGAAGGAGCGCTGGGGGGAGGCCATAGCGAAGGGTCGCGCGGAGGGGAGCCAGGCGGCGGCGTGGCTGGACGCAGTCGCAGACCAGCGCGACATGGGGGACGCGGACATGCTGGCCTGCATGGCTGCGCTGAGGGACGCGCAGGTCACCGTGGCGGCGGGCGTCAACCAGGTCCTCCAGGACGGTCGCCGTGACCGGGAGGCAGCCCTCGCGCCCCTGCCGCCACAGCTACTCGCCGGCGGCGGTGGCTTTGAGCTCGGTGGGACGGGGCAGATGATGGCGGTTATGCCAACGCCGGGGTTCGCGGTCGGGGGCGGGTTTGAGGTTGGTGGCACCAGCGCCAACGGCGGGATGGAGTCGCTGATGACGGCGATCGCCGGTGGCGGTAAGTTTGAGCTGGGTGGCACCAGCGTGAATGGAGGGACGGACCAGATGGTGATGGTGATGCCAACTCCGGGGTTCGCAGGCGGAGTTGGGTTTGAGCCAGATCCTTGGTTTGAACTCGGTGGCACCAGTGCCAACGGCGGGATGGAGGAGATCATGACGGCGATGGCGGGCGGAGGAGGGTTTGAGCTGGGTGGCACCAGCGTGAATGGAGGGAGCTGGGTTTGAGCTGCTCACATCGCCAGCGTGGGCTTGATCTGGATGAAGCATATGTATTTCTGTTTTCCCTTGTTGTTTCTGTTGTTGCGGTGCATCGGCAACCCAACATAGTGGCTTGCATTGTTCTGTATCCATTGCGCCGAATTGATGAAAATACAAGCCTTTTTTTATTATTCTATTTTTCAGCATGATTTTTGAATAGTTCACAAAAACGTTTTTTCCCTGTTGAACTATTGGCTTCTAACTTTCTCATCTATCTAGCTGCTTAAACATGAAAGATGTCATGGAGAAAATATACCAATGAACATATCTTAGCTTTATCTATTGTGCAAATCAATGAATCATACTAAACAAATATAATCGTTTCTTACATTAAAAAAACTTGTTTCTTAACAAAAAATCTCTTTAAAAGATCATATGTGAAAACGCGCGCACACACAAATAATAACTGCATCAGTCCGACCAAAAGAAGGATAAGAACCATAACATGGATGCCGTTGACACTAAACTTACTGGCTACCCTGAATTTAAACGATAGCTAGATGTCCTAGATTCATTGCATCTCATCGCAAGATCAGGATTTTTATTGATGGTAGAAAATTAATACGATTCTCCAACAATAAATAAATAGTTTTTCAGGGTAATAAATAAAAATAGTTTTTAGGAAATAAATAAAAAAATAGATATGACGTGACACAAAATATAGTAAGAATTAGCCCAAAACAGGGTAAGGCGATGCGTGATGCAGGCTGAGCTTTTAGTCATGAGGACCTTTTGTCTGATGACAAGGGCCATTGCTAGGTCTGCCACAAAGAGTCGAGCTATGAAAGGATTGCACATACGTTCAACATGCTAAGCACTTCCTAAAAACATGTTTGCCACTCGATCTTGGTTTTCGAAATGAGGGTAATGACTCGCTCAAAGTAAAACCAGAGAACCATCTCATATTGAACTAGCAAACATAGTAGGCTTAGATCCAAGAATAAAGAAAGTCAGGTATCATGCATATTATTTCAACAAAACCATGTTGACAAAATAAATGATTTGCTAGTGCAAACATACCATGATAATTATTACCATGCGATGATTTGCTAGTGCTTTCATAAAGGAAATACAGGATTTGCTAGTGCCAAGAAAAAAAACTTTCTCAACCTGGATTAAAATCAAAATATACTTAGATATACTCAACTAAACATAGTCCGATGTACATGTATCTGTAAAAATCACGTTGAAGAGATAAAAGTGTCAACTATTGTAGAGATATCTTAAAATTTATTACCTTATGTTGACATCATCCAGATCCATCTTCCTCACCATCGGTGCGAGCTAGGAACTTCAAAACAACACAACATTAAACATCAATCCAATTAACTTGCAGAGTTAGGCACGAGATGGTAGGTCAGACATACTGAACCTGGATTAAAAACAAAATATACTAAGATCGAAACAACTAAACAAAGTCTGATGCCAAATATATTTGTAAACATCATGTTGAAACAACACACATGCCCGGTCTCAAATTACTTGTGTTAGGTCTGTCTAGATACAAATACATCTGTATCTAACAAATCTAAGACAAGTAATTAGGGACGGAGAGAGTACATGACATCTTTCCTGTTTAAGTAGCCAGATGAGAAAGATAGAAGCCAATAGTTTAACAAGAAAAAACGTTTCTGTAAACTATTAAAAAAATCATGCGAGAAAATAGAATAATAGAAAGGCTTGTATTTTCGTTAATTCGGTGCAATGGATACAGACCACGGTACAACACACTATGTTGGATACACACCGCAACAAGAGAAACAAAAAACAAAAAAAATACAAGTACATATGCATCCTCTAGATAGCTAGCTAGGTGGACATGAGACCGCCTTCTAGAAGCACATTGCATATGACTAAAACGAGACACACAATTTCTTGAAGGCATTAAATGAAATTATTGATAAATGATCGGAGATGGCATTGGGTCTCTCTGTAGATCGGAACCATGCACGTCCTCCACGCTTGCATCTGCAGAATGAATGGACTCAGTCGGACTGGGACAGCTGGTTTCGGATTCGACCTCGTCATCTTCTCAGTTGGTGAAGTCGTCGTGCGGCCCGAACTTGTGATGCATCATCTCCATTCCAGCGGTGAACCCTCCGGTGGCATCGACGTTATCATCTATGTTCCAGCAGCGAACACCGGTAGCGGTTGCAACGCAGTCAGCGTCTGATGTTGCTGTTGCATCTCTATTCCAGCGGCGAACCCGACGGGGTTGGCATCCCCGACATCATCTGCTGCTGCATACTCGCCATTCCGACAGAGAGCCCTGGGGTGATGGCATCGTCATCATCTGCTTCTTAATCATCTCGTCATCCCTCTGTCACGGTGGTGCCACCGAATTCAAAGCCATAGCCGCCCACGAGCCCCGACAGCTGTGGCATCGCCGTCATCATATGATGCTGATGAAAGTTCTCCTCCATCCCACCATTTGCGCTGGTGCAACCGAGTTCAAACTTACCACCACCGGTGATCGCTGTCATCATCTCCTCTAGTGAATCATCGGCGGCGGTGGGTTTGAGCTCGGTGGCACCAGCGCGAATAAATAGATAGATGTGACGAGACACAAAATATAGTAAGAATTAGCCCAAAACAGGGTAAGGCAATGCGGGATGCGGGCTGGGCTTTTAGTCATGCGAACCTTTAGTCTCATGACAAGGGTCATTGCCCCGTCTGCCACAGAGAGTCGAGCTATGAAAGGATTGCACATACATCCAACATGCTAAGCACTCTTCCTAAAAAAACATGTTTGCCTCTCAACCTTGGTTCTGAAAAAGAGGATAATGACTTGCTCAAACTAAAACTAGAGAAGCATCTAACATTGAACTAGCAAACATAGTAGGCGTAGATCCAAAAATAAAAAACATTATGTATCATGCATATTCTTTCAAAAAAACATGTTGCTAAAATAAATGATTTGCTAGTGCAAAAATACCATGATAATTATTACCTTATGATGATTCTCTAGAGCTTTCATAAAGTAAATAAAGGATTTGCTAGTGCCAAGGGAAAAACATTCTCTACCCGGATTAAAAACAAAATGTACTTAGATCTATACTCAACTAAGCAAAGTCCGATGCACATGTATTTGTAAAAATCATGTTGATGAGATAAAAGTGTCAACTATTGTAGAGATACCTTCAAATTTATTACCTTATATTGACATCATCCAGATCCATCTTTCTCGCCATCGGTGCAAGCTAGGAAAGCCGTTGATTTGAATAACGTCTCTATAGATCTACATCTTGTGCCCAACTCTGGAATTTAGTTTTATTGATGTTTGATGTTGGAAACTATTTTGAAGTTTCTGTTCGTGAGATGGACTCTTATCTATTGGACAATAGATAAGAGTATATCACAAACAGAAAATTGAAAACAACAGACCATTAAGCATCAATCCAACTAAATTGTAGAGTTAGGCACGAGACGATAGGTCGGAAAGGAAAGGACTTGGTAGTGCCAGGAGAAAACATACTGAACCTAGATTAAAAACCAAGTATACTTAGATCGATTCAACTAAACAAAGTCTTATGCCACATATATTTGTAAAGATCATGTTGATGAGACAAAAGGATATAGACATCCTAAAATTTATTACCTTATGTTGACCACATTCAGATCCATCTATCTCCGCATTGGTCCAGGATGAGAAATCCGCTGATGAATTTCAAGCCGCGGTGCGTCCAATCGAATGGAATCCACCACAATGATATGCACTCCACACGCAGGAAAAGTTGCGCATACAATTCATGGAGTATGCTAGAAAAGCCGGTTAATGATGTCACCGGACAAGCGCCTCTCTAGCAGCAAACAACAAGCTCGCCACCTATTGACGAAGAGAATAACAAACTTGCCGGAGAAGATGAAAGGTGACAGTGTCACGATGAGATGAACGCCGAAATAAGAGGAAAAGGATGAGTGCACCGCACAAGGTTGAGAATGAGGCATGGGGGTTGGGGGTTGAGTCGCGTTAGGGTTTGGGTGGGCATATATAGCACTTTGGGTATTCGTGTAGATGGTTGGATCGAGATCTAATGGCTATAGATCTGACATCCGTTTAATCTATTTTGAGTGGCTCTGAATGGTTGGTGCATGTCTTTTTTTTTGAAATAAACCTTTATTTAATTGGGAATATAATTCTAATCCATGTCACCTTCACCATCGTCGCAGGGGTTGGTATTTAGACATGGCACTCACAAATCATACAACATAATATGTGAAATATATTTTATTATAATTTGAGAGCTAGCCACGTGTTGAGCTAGGAAAAAAAGGCACAAAATTAGACAACCAATGGGGAGATGTCCCCCAGTCTTGTTTTTGCGGCAACAACGATGCTATTCTCTGCCCGATCACTGCACAACCCTAATCAAGTGGTCTGCTATAGTTTAATTCTATTAATGGATATTGTTGTCGTATGCATACCAACACTCTTCTCTGGAAGTTTGTACTTCTTCACTGATGCAGCAGTGTCCATCATTGCGAACATGCTGGAAGTTTTATTCAGGATATGGTTCGCCTCTATTTTAAATCCACCCAAGGCTTTGAACATGGCTTCTTCTTCTTCGAGACGTGGTCTAGCTCGACCTTAGCACGATGACTTGCCAGCCATGGGATACAATGTCAGGCTAACTCCGGCAGCGAAGCGGCAACGGCGAGCACTAGGATGGCATGGTTGCAAGTTGTAACTTCCTTATTTTGAGTGTCTTCTTATATCATTGGAAGTCCTTTGATGTAAATCCAGTCTCATATTCCCAAAATGATATTAGACGAGTAGTCCCACAGCATCGTCTCGTACATCAAACAATTCCTATCTTTTTCTTTTCTTTTTAGCGGGGAATCATACAATGTTTTTCATGCATACGTAGTGTCACAACGGAAAATCAAGACCATGCATGGGCAAACTGAGAATGGCTTGGTGGAAATACAAAAATTGGTACACAAGATTGGTAAGACATCAAGTTGCTACAAAGACATACAAAAGATGGGCTTATGCAAACATTAATCTTGACCGTGCAATGAAAGCATATGCATAAGATGGGCTTATACAATGACACCACACGGTGAGATTTACTCATTACTATTCCTGACTGTCTTCACATTTTAACCCTGAACTTACTTCCCAAGATAAGAGAGAGTGTCACAGCCCTAGTCAGTGCCTGCATTAGAGTGATTGCATCATGTTTAAATTTTACAGATTAAATGGGGATGACAGAAACCCCAACACCATTTAATCCAACTAGGGTTTACTAAAATACTTTTTCAATGAACCTGAAATGCCTTCAAAAATGTTCATCATCTTTGTCTTGGTCTAGAACCTCTGCCAAAAATGGTCCACATTTTTCTTAGACAACTTGGGTCACTGAAATAAATCATACCTTATTTGCATTTGGACATTTAAATTCTATATATTATTTTAAATGTCCAAATATGCATGAAACGAAATGATGCCTGTTGGAAATATTCCAAACAGTGCCCTCAAGAAATTTCATGATTTTTGAAAGTGCATTATTATTTTTAATAAAGCCCAACAGTTACAGAATAAAAGAAAAACAGAAAGAAAAGGGAAAAAGGAACTTACCTGCGCAACCCACCTGGCAGCCCATTGGCCGGCCTAGCATCCTGCTGGCCCATGCTAGTCACCTGCTTCCTCCCGCCAGGCAGGCAGGGAGGTGAGCTTCCGAACGCGCCGAGCTCGCCACGCCTCCACCTGCTTGCTACTGAGCCACTGGACGCATGGATGACCTCCTGCTCGTCACCCCGACCTCCCCGACACCTCATTCGCCCCCCTGTTCCTCCACCTAGCTCTCCCCCGCCATGGCCGACGCAGCCGCACCCGCGCCGTCGATGTAACCGCAGCCACCGTCGTCTTCTCGTCGCCCCGTCGTGTCCATGCGCTTCGCCATTGTCCACTCCCTCAAGCAGACCGAGCCCCGAGCGCTCGCTCGCACCGGAGACGCTGCATCGAGCTCGCTTGACTCCGTCGTCGCCAAGATCCACTTCGCCGCCCTGATCGCTCCAGCTCCTCCCCGACCATGCTGACCCTTCTGCCATGACCGCTGTGAGCTTCTGCTCCTCCTCCCCCTCTCCGTTCTCGCTGTCGTTGCCCTGTTGATCTGCTGACGCAGTACTTACACAATGCTGACACAGTAAAGAACTTTCTGGATTTAAACTTATTCAGAAAATTCCAGAAATATTTCTAAACTTCAAAAAATCATAGAAATTAATCTATTGATCCAAATGAAAAGATTTATATATGAAAAATGATCAGAAAAATCCAATCTATCCATCTGTACTGGTTTCATGCATGTTTAAACAACTTAACCTTGCTATTTAGATTAAAACATGATAATGCACTATTTGAATTCATAGTTTGAGTTCGAGACCTTTGGTTCAAACTAACTCTAACCCATCTGTTTGCAGTTGCATTAGCCCAACACACTCATTTTGCCATGTCATATGCATGCATCATATTGTTGCATATCGCCATGTATTGATTGTGTTACCGGTGTGTTCTCCGCGGTAGGTTTTGCTCCTGAGGGTATTCAAGAGTATCCAGCTGAAGGACAGTACCCCTCGACCAATCTGTCAGGCAAGCAACCACCATTTGATCATATCAATAAAATCCGATGTTCTCGCTCCTGCTCTCATTTAATGCATTTAAGAAAACAAGGTTTCAAACTGCTGTGTGCGGCGGTAGTTGAACCCATTTCCCCTGCATGACCTGTCATTGCCACAGTAACTAGATGAAACCCACTAGCATGTGTAGGAGTTGATTGAGCCATGTTTGTGTTTCCTACCTTGCTATGCCTGCTATGCTTAGAGTCGTGTCAGGTCTGGTTCATCTGGATGATGGGCTAGAGTGAACTGATTGTGTCGGCGATTAGAGTGTAGTGTTGAACATGATTTGGTAAAGGTATCGATGAGAGGCCATGTAGGAGTACATGGTCGGTTGTTTCATTGGAACCGTCCCTAAGAACTGAGATATGTATGTGCGATTTAAGATCAGCTACTACCACGCATTGGGCCCTGAAATATGACCCCGCTCGACTTATTAACCCCCCCTTGTCCTCTGTCCAGGAGTTGCAAGTAGTTTCTAGTGTTTGTAGTATACTGGAGGTCGTGCGCACCACTGACCTTCAGGGTGTGCTGTGATGCGGTAGGTACGTGGCCCGGTGTACCGAGGCACCCGTTTGGTGTCTTGGGAACCCTGTACACATCGTTCGGGGCCGTAGTGGAAACCTCGGTCGGACTCCCTGTGAATGGAACCTGAATAGGCGATAAATCTGGACTAGGGACTTGTGTGGTTAGTCAGGTTGTGGTCTACACCCATGCTGGCTTTCGCTTGAAGTCTGCCGAGCAGATGTCGTGTGCGGATGCTAAGTGGTGGAAACATGTTTGAAGAAGTACACCCCTGCAGGCTTGGCGACATGGGGATGCCAAAAGGAAGGGGATGGAGTTTTTCTCGCTTTTGGCGTAGCAGGCCGCCCTTTGGGAGGCCCGCGCGACAGGCTATTAGCTCAGTGGTAGAGCGCGCCCCTGATAATCTTGAGCACCTGTTAAATCAGTCTTGCCCAAGGCACGGGACGTGAGAAAAGCCAGCTACGCATCGCTGGAAGGATTGTTTTATTATGAGGGAATTCAAAAACTCGGATCTTTTCCGATATGACCATGGACCGTCTGGCGGTTCAGGACTGGGGTCTCATGGGCCGGGTTATGGTGGAGGTAGTTCCGGTTTAGGGTTTCAAGGTAATCAAGGTGGATAGGGCAATCAAGGCAATCAGGGCAACCAAGGTGGTTATAATCAATAGGGAGGTCAGCAACAGCAACAGTCAGGTTATCAAAGTCACCCGAAGCAGTTGAATAGTGGGTAGTATCATGTCTTCACCACTAGCCTGTGCAAGCGTGATCAGAAGCTTCATAAGAGGGCGGTGAACTCTGTTGAACCGGCGGTACCCTGTTTTTTGCGCTGGTCTGAACAGCCTATTGTGTATAGTCGAGAGGATCATCCGCCCCGGGTTGATAATCCAGGCCATCTTGCTTTGGTGGTGGCACCTCAGGTTGGGGTTATAAGTTCACCAAGGTGCTCATGGATGGATGGAGCAGTATCAACATCTTATATTATGAAACCTTCCATCGCATGGGGTTGACAGATAAGAATCTTAAACCGTCGAACACCATTTTTCACGGTGTGGTGCATGGTAAATCGGCTTACCCGGTTGGTAAGATAGCTCTGGAGGTTGCTTTTGGAGATGATCATGATTCAAGGTCAGAGACATTGATTTTTGAAGTGGTGAAAATCAGCAGTCCGTACCATACGCTATTTGGACAGCCGGCTTATGTTAAGTTCATGTGAAGCCCGTGTTATGTTTATCTGCAGCTCAAGATGCTAGGTCATAAGGGGACCATCACAGTTCATGGAAGCCGAAAGATTGCTTTGGAATGTGAGGAAGGTGATGCGGCTTATGCTGAGTCGGTTTGTGCAACAGAAGAGTTGAAGTTCTATAAGGACAATGTTGATCCGGCAGACATGACTTCTTTGAAAAAACCAACTACAGAGCATGATCCGGCTTTAAATTTTAAATCGGCTAATGAGACTAAGCTAGTTGATTTTCTTCCTAGCGATTCATCCAAGCAGTTTAGCATCAACGCTAACATGGATCCGAAATAGGGAAAGCGTGCTCATCGAGTTCATTCGTGAGAACCGGGACATCTTTGCATTGAAACCTTCTGACATGTCAGGTGTATCGAGCGAACTCGCTGAGCACACTCTTAATATCGATCCCAAGTTTAAACCGGTCAAGCAGTTTCTCCGCTGCTTCAATGAAGAGAGATGCAAGGCCATTGGTGAGGAGGTAGCCCGGCTCTTGGCAGCATGGTTTATTGTGGAGTTTTTCATCCTGAATGGTTAGCTAACCCGGTGCTGGTGCTCAAGAAGAACATCACTTGGCGTATGTGTGTGGATTACACACACTTCATCAACGCTTGTCCGGCTGATCCTTTTACTCTCCCTCGCATTGCTCAGATTATTGATGCTACGGCGGGTTGTGAGCGTTTGAGTTTTCTGGATGCTTATTCTGGTTGTCATCAGATCAAAATGGCAGTTAAGGACCAGGAGAAGACATCTTTTATAACTCCCTTTGGAGCCTTCTGCTATGTGTCTATGCCTTTTGGGATCAAGAGTGCCTAGGCGACTTATCAGCGGTGTGTGCAGAATTGTCTTCATAATCAGATTGGGCGCAATGTTCATGCTTATGTGGATGATATCATGGTTAAATCCAGGAAAGCAGAAACGCTAGTAGCTGATTTGAAGGAAACTTTTGATAATCTCAGGGTTTATCAGATGATGCTTAATCCGGCCAACTGTGTTTTTGGTGTACCGGCAGGCAAGCTCTTGGGTTTTCTGGTGTCTAATAGGGGCATTGAAGCTCACCCAAAAAAGATCAAGGCTATCACATCCCTGGCTAAACCGGTGTGTATCAACAATGTTCAATGTCTAGCGGTTCATATTGCAGCACTAAGCTGGTTTATCAGCCGGTTGGGAGAGAAGGCGATCCCTCTATATCAGATGATGAAAAAGACAGACAACCTTTTCTGGATCGATGCTGCTAATGCGGCGTTTGAGGATCTAAAGAAGCAGTTAGCCGAGCTGCCTGTTCTTGCTGCCCCCATTGATAAGGAACCATTGCTATTATATGTGGCTGCTAGCGTCCGGGCTGTCGGCGTGGCTGTTGTGGTGGAGCGCAAGGAGGCATGTAAGGAGATCCGGTTCAGCGGCCGGTCTGTTACATCAACAAGGTGCTTATTGAGTCAAAGAATGGATATCCGCATTGGCAGAAGCTGGTGTATGGAGTTTTTATGGCGAGCCGGAAGCTTAAGCAATACTTTTAGGGCCATCCCATTACTGTGGTCAGTTCCGCTCCTTTGGGAGATATCATTCAGAACAGGGAGGCGACTGTCTGGGTTGCTAAGTGGCCTATCGAGCTTGGACCTCACGGGTTAAAATATATGCCTCGCACAACTATCAAGTCCCAAGCACTCGTGGATTTCATCAACGACTAGACAGAGTTGCAGGCACTGGAGGATAAACCGTATAACACATACTGGACTATTCACTTCGACGGATCCAGACAACTGGAGGGCTCAGGGGCTGGAGTGGTTCTTACTTCCCCTCGAGGTGACAAATTTTGTTATGTTCGCCGCTTCATGTTTCCTTGTACTAACAATGCACCTGAGTATGAGGCCTTGCTCCACGGTCTCCGGATGTCTAAGAAGATGAATTTAATCCGGGTACATTGCTTTGGCGACTGCGATTTAGTGGCTCAGCAAGTATCCGGTACTTGGGATTCTAAGGATCCACTCATTGCGGCTTATCAACATGAGGTTGATATCATTGCTGGTCACTTCAAGGGTTACCAGGTCGAGAACATTCATTGGTGCAAGAATGAAGCGGCAGATGCTTTAAGCCGGCTCGGGTCTCAGCATAAACCGGTGCCGCCCAATGTCTTTCTTGACGTTCTACATAACCCGTCGGTCAAAATACCAACGGAGGAGGTTCTAGCTGTTCCCGACACGGAAGCTCAATTGGTGGCGGTTCTTCATGCTATCCCTAACTGGATGGTTCCCTACTTGGCGTATATGACCCGGGGCGAGTTACCCAAGGACGAAGTTTGGGCCAGACAGATAATCCGGCGATCCAAGTCCATGACTATTGTCAATGGCGAGTTACATCATTGTAGTGTCTCAGGGGCGTTTCAGCGCTGCGTTTCTCCTGAAGAAGGTTGTGAGATCTTGCGTGAAATCCACGAAGGGGATTGCGGTCATCATGCTTGTTCAAAATCCCTTGTGGCTAAGGCTTTTCGACACGGTTTTTACTGGCTAACAGCTCATGCTGATGCTGAGGATCTAGTCAGGAAGTGTGATGGTTGTCGGAAATTTTCACACCAAGCCCACCTTCCGGCCCAGAAATTGAGGATGATTCCAATCACGTTGCCATTTGCAACTTGGGGGCTTGATATGGTTGGGCCTTTTAAGAGGTCTAAGGACAAGAAGACCCACCTGTTGGTGGCGGTTGATAAATTCACCAAGTGGGTAGAAGCAGAGCCAGTCAGCAAGTGTGACGCAACCACGGTGGTTCAATTCATGAAGAAGGTGATTTTCCGCTTTGGTTTTCCACACAACATCATAATAGATAATGGCAAGAATCTCTCCAAGGGTCCTATGGAAGAGTTCTGTCAGCGTGAGCACATCCGGCTTGATGTGTCATCAGTGGCTCACCCCCAGTCCAATGGTCAAGCAGAAAGAGCAAATCAAGAAATCCCTCCGTATTATGGAGCATTAACACCACCCTGATAGATCTACGGGTTATTGACCCTTCTTCATGGTCTATGGAGCAGAAGCAGTTCTCCCAAGCGATATTCGCCATGACTCGCCCTGAGTGGCAGCTTATGTTGAACCGGACAATCAAAGAGCATGCCAAGATGCATTGGACCTGTTAGATGAAAAACGGGATATTGTGGCCGCTCATTCGGCGATTTATCAGCAAGACCTACGGCGTTATCACAGCCGCCGGGTTATAACCAGAGCTTTTTCAAGAAGGCGACTTAGTGCTCCGGCTTATCCAAGATCAGACCGACATGCACAAGTTATCCCCACCTTGCGAAGGGCCCTTTGTGGTCAGCAAGAATCTGAACAACGGGTCATACTACCTTATCGATGTTCGAGAGCACAAAGACTCACGCAAGTCAGAGGAGGAGACCCGCCGGCCGTGGAATATTGCTCATCTTTGGCCTTACTACACTTGAGCCATAGGCTCCTATTATGTACAATTTTTTTATAATGTATATATTATGATCAATATAATAAACCAGCATCCTTGCTAAAGCGGGGCCTCTGCCGTTCGTCTTTAAATATTTTCTTGGTTACATGGGGGCTTCTGCTTATAAAGAGGAGCTATGTTTGTCCATTAATAACAAGTGAATAATTCATAGGCATTTCTTGACGTCTACTAATATTACCAATTATTTGACATTCATCACAAGACAAGACAAACTTACGGGTATCTTTGGAGAGAGTAGGCCAATAAAAACCGGATTGCAATACCTTATGTGGAGTTCTATCTCCAGCGTGTTGTCCTCCATAAGCCTCGGAATGACACTTGCGTAGGATCTGTTCCTGTTCATGCTCAGGTACACAACGTCTAATAACACCATCTACTCCTTCTTTATAAAGGAGTGGGTCATCCCAGAAGTAATGTCATAAATCATAGAAAAACTTTTTCTTTTGCTGGTATGTGAAACTAGGTGGTATAAATTTAGCAACAATGTAATTAGCATAATTAGCATACCATGGAGTAGTACGAGAAGCATTTATGACAGCTAATTGTTCATCAGGAAAGCTATCATCAATAGGTAGTTGGTCATCAGAATATTCTCTAACCTAGACAAGTTGTCTGCAACGGGGTTCTCAGCTCCCTTTCTATCAATAATATGTAAATCAAATTCTTGTAGTAGGAGAACCCATCTAATAAGTCTAGGTTTGGCATATTTCTTTTCCATAGGATATTTAATAGCAACATGATCAATGTGAACAGTTACTTTAGAATCAATAATATAAGGTCTAAACTTATCAGAAGCAAATACAACTGCTAAGAATTCTTTTTCAGTAGTAGCATAATTTCTCTGGGCACTGTCTAGAGTTTTACTAGCATATTGAATAACATTTAGTTTCTTATCAACTCTCTGTCCTAAAACATCACCTACAGCATAATCACTAGCATCACACATAATTTCAAAGGGTAAATTCCAATTAGGTGGCTGAACAATACGTGCAGAAATCAAAGCTTTCTTAAGTATATCAAATGCTTCTACACAATGATCATCAAAGACAAAAGGAATATCTTTTTGTAAGAGATTAGTCAGAGGCCTAGAAATTTTAGAGAAGTCCTTAATGAACCTCCTATAAAAACCGGCATGACCAAGGAAACTTCTTATACCTTTAATGTCCTTGGGACACGGCATGTTTTAAATAGCATCAACCTTAGCTTTGTCAACTTCAATACCTCTTTTAGAAATTTTATGCCCCAAGACAATGCCATCATTAACCATAAAGTGCTACTTCTCCCAATTCAATACAAGATTAGTTTCTTCACATCTCTGCAAAACTCGATCAAGGTTGCTCAAGCAATCATCAAAACAGGATCCATAAACGGAGAAATCATCCATGAAAACCTCAACAATCTTTTCACAAAACTCAGAGAATATAGCCATCATGCATCTTTGAATGGTAGTAGGTGCATTACATAAACAAAAAGGCATACATCTATAAGCAAAAGTACCGAAAGGGCAAGTAAAAGTGGTCTTTTCTTGATCCTCTGTTGACACATGTATTTGAGAGAAACCAGAGTAACCATCTAGAAAGCAAAAATGTGTATGTTTGGATAATCTTTCCAGCATTTGATCAATAAAAGGCAAAGGGTAATGATCCTTTTTAGTAGCTTTATTTAATTTGCGGAAATAAATTACCATCCTATAACCTATAACAATTCTTTGCGGGATCAATTCATCTTTATCATTAGGGACGACAGTAATACCTCCCTTCTTAGGAACACAATGTACATGACTTACCAACTGACTATCAGCAACAGGTTAAATTATACCTGCCTCCAGGAGCTTTAGTATTTCTTT
This sequence comes from Triticum dicoccoides, assembly GCF_002162155.2. Taxonomy (NCBI): domain Eukaryota; kingdom Viridiplantae; phylum Streptophyta; class Magnoliopsida; order Poales; family Poaceae; genus Triticum; species Triticum dicoccoides. The sequence goes on along the minus strand of NC_041381.1, from coordinate 565,910,772 downwards.
TCTTACCACTTCTTTCATCTTAGGATTTAACCGTCATTGGTGATCAACAACCGCTTTAGCGTCTTTCTCCAATTTTATTTTGTGCTGGCATAGAGTGGGACTAATTCCCTTAAGATCATCAAGAGTATATCCAATAGCACCACAGTGCTTCTTCAGAGTTTTCAATAATTTCTCCTCTTCCTGCTCTGAAAGGTTAGCAGTAATAATAACAGGATATATCTTCTTTTCATCAAGATAAGAATATTTAAGAGTATCAGGTAGTGGTTTAAGCTCAAACACGGGATCACCCTGGGTGGTGGAGGATCCCCTATAATTTCAACAGGCAAGTTGTGCTTCAAAATAGGTCCATGTTTAAAGAATACTTCATCTATCCCCCTTCTTTCATTCATAAACATATCATTTTCATGGTCTAGCAAATATTGTTCTGAAGGGTCATTAGGAGGCACGGCAATAGAAGCAATACAAATAATTTCATCCTTACTAGGCAATTCTTTATCATGGGGTTGTCTATGAAATTTAGCAAAATTAAACTCATGAGACATATCGCCTAAACCAATCGTAACAATATCCTTTTCGCAATCTATCTTAGCATTAATAGTATTCAAGAAAGGTCTACAAAATATAATGGGACAAAAGCTATCTTGTGGGGAACCAAGAACAAGAAAATCAGCAGGATATTTAACTTTCCCACACAAGACTTCAACATCTCTAACAATCCCAACTGGTGAAATAGTATCTCTATTGGCAAGCTTAATTGTAACATCGATTTCTTCTATCTCAGTAGGTGCAATATCATGCATAATTTATTTGTATAAGGAATGAGGTATTGCACTTGCACTAGCACCCATATCACATAATCCATGATAACAATGATCTCCTATTTTAACAGAAATAACATGCATGCCTACAACAGGTCTATGTTTATTTTTAGTATCAGGTCTAGCAATTCTAGCAGCTTCATCACATAAGTAAATAACATGCCCATCAATATTATCAGCCAAGAGATCTTTAACCCTAGTAATACTAGGTTCAACTTTAATTTGCCCAGGTGGCGTAGGTGTTCTAGTATTACTCTTATGAACCACAGTTGAAGCTTTAGGATGGTCCTTTATCCTAACAAGGAAAGGGGGTTTATCAATATGGGTAGTAGGAACAATATGATCATTATAACAGATAGTCTTTTCTTCAACTTTAATAGGTGAAACTACTTTTACTTCAATGGGAGGGTTATATTTAAACCACTTCTCCTTAGGGAGGTCAACATGAGTAGCCAATGATTCACAGAAAGAAGCTACTATCTCAGAGTCAAGTCCATATTTAGTGCTAAATCCACGAAAATCATATGTATCCATAAAAGATTTAACACAATCAAGCTTAGGTGTCATACCTGACTCCTTACCTTCGTCGAGATCCCAATCTTCAGAGTTGCATTCAATTCTTTCCAATAAATCCCATCTGAATTCCATAGTCTTCATCATAAAAGAACCAGTACAAGAAGTATCGAGCATAGAGCGATTGTTGTAAGAAAGCCAAGCATAATTTTTTTGAATAATCATTTACCTTGAGAGCTCATGATTGGGTCATGAATATAACATTGAATTAAGCCTCCCCCAAGCTTGAGCGATGCTTTATCCTTCGCAAGGCCAAAAATTATATATATAATTACGATCACGATGAACAAGATGCATAGGATAAAACTTCTGATGAAATTCCAATTTCAATCGGTTGTAGTTCCATGATCCCATATCATCACATAGCCTAAACCTTGTCAATGCCTCTCCCTTAAAAGATAAAGGGAAGACATTCTTCTTGATAACATCCTCGGGCATACCTGCAAGCTTAAATAATCCAAAAACTTCATCCACATAGATTAGGTGCAAATCGGGATGCAATGTTCCATCTCCTGTAAAAGGATTAGCTAGCAGTTACTCTATCATACCCGAAGGAATTTCACAGTAAACATTTTCAGTAGGTTCAGTAGGTTGAGGAGCAACTCTTTGCTCTACTAGTCGGGGTGAAGATACCCCAAACAAGCCCCTCAAAGGATTATGTTCCATAGTAACAAGTGACAATAAATTTCAGCACACTATATAAATTTTCCCTTACCAAGTTCCACTTACCAAAGGCGCTTCACTCCCCGGCAACGGCACCAGAAAAGAGTCTTGATGACCCACAAGTGTAGGGGATCTATCGTAGTCCTTTCGATAAGTAAGAGTGTTGAACCCAACGAGGAGTAGAAGGAAATGACAAGCGGTTTTCAGTAAGGTATTCTCTGCAAGCACTAAAATTATCGGTAACATATAGTTTTGTGATAAGGTAATTCGTAACGAGTAACAAGTAACAAAAGTAAATAAGGTGCAGCAAGGTGGCCCAATCCTTTTTGTAGCAAAGGACAAGCCTGGACAAATTCTTTTATAGAGAAAAACGCTCCCGAGGACACATGGGAATTATTGTCAAGCTAGTTTTCATCACGCTCATATGATTCGCGTTCGTCACTTTGATAATTTGATATGTTGGTGGACCGGTTCTTGGGTACTGCCCTTTCTTGGACAAACATCCCACTTATGATTAACCCCTATTGCAAGCATCCAAAACTACAAAAGAAGTATTAAGGTAAACCTAAACATAGCATGAAACATATGGATCCAAATAAGCCCCTTACGAAGCAACGCATAAACTAGGGTTTAAGCTTCTATCACTCTAGCAACCCATCATCTACTTATTACTTACCAATGCCTTCCTCTAGGCCCAAACAATGGTGAAGTGTCATGAATTCGACGTTCACATAACACCACTAGAGGAGAGACAACATACATCTCAACAAAATATCGAACGAATACCAAATTCACATGACTACTTATAGAGAGACTTCTCCATGTCCTCAGGAACAAACGTAAATACTCAAAAATCATATTCATGTTCATAATGAGAGGGTATTAATATGCATAAAGGATCTGAACATATGATCTTCCACCGAATAAACCAACTAGCATCAACTACAAGGAGTATTCAACACTACTAGCAACACACAGGTACCAATCTGAGGTTTTGGGACAAAGATTGGATACACGAGATGAACTAGGGTTTGAGAGGAGATGGTGCTGGTGAAGATGTTGATGGAGAATGACCCCCTCCCGATGAGAGGATCGATGGTGATGACGATGGTGATGATTTCCCCCTCCCGGAGGGATGTTTCCCCGGCAGAACAGCTCCGCCGGAGCCCTAGATTGGTTCTGCCAAGGTTCTGCCTCGTGGGGTGGTATTTCGTCCCGAAAGCTTGGTTATAATTTTTCCAGGGTAAAAGACTTCATATAGTAGAAGATGGCCACTGGAGGACTGCCAAGGGTCCCACGAGGCAGGGGACGCGCCGAGGGTGGTCGGGCGCGCCCCCCACCATCATGGCCAGGGTGTGGGCCCCCTTTGGTGCTTTCTTCACTCAATATTTTTTTATTAATTCCAAAAATAACTTCCGTGGAGTTTCAAGACTTTTGGAGTTGTGCAGAATAGGTCTTTAATATTTGCTCCTTTTCCGGCCCAGAATTCCAGCTGCTGGCATTCTGCCTCTTCATGTAAACCTTGTAAAATAAGAGAGAATAGGCATAAGTATTGTGACATAACATGTAATAACAGCCCATAATGCAATAAATATCGATATAAAAGCATGATGCAAAATGGTGGTATCATCTATGTACCCTCGTAGATCATAAGCGGAAGCGTTTAGTAACGCGATTGATGTAGTCGAACTTCTACGTCATCCAACCGATCAAGTACCCAACGTACGACACCTCCACGTTCAGCTCGATGATGTCCTCGCCTTCTTGATCTAGCAAGACGGTGAATTAGTGGATGAGTTCCGGCAGCACAACGGCGTGGTGACGGTGGTGGTGATGCCATCTCTACAGGGCTTCATCTAAGCACTGCAAAAATATGACCGAGGGACAAAACTGTGGAGAGGGGCACCACACACGGCTAAGAGATTGTCGTGGCTTATGTGTGGTGCCTACTCCCAGATATATATAGGTGGGGGGGGGAGAGGGAGCCGCCAAGGAGGCGCCCCAAGGAGGTCGAATCCTCCTTGGGCTATTTCCCTAGCCGCGCCCCTTCCTTATTTGTGCATGGGACAAAGGCAAGGGGAGATGGCGCCACCCTTTCCTTTCTCTCATGAGGGGGGAAAGGCAGGAGGGGCCAACCCTTCCCCTTTACTTCTCCTAGGGCCGACGGCCAGGGAGAGGGGCACACTAGCCCCTTGTGGTATGGCGTGTTCCCGCTTTGGCCCATTAAGCCCATATAGCCTCCCAGGGCTTCCCGGAACCCCTTCGGGTGATCCGATGACTATCCGATACCATTGAAACTCTTCCGGTGTCCAAATATCATCATCCTATATATCAATCTTTACCTCCGGACCATTCCGGCGCTCCTCGTCATGTCTGAGCTCTCATCCAGGACTCCAAACAACATTCGGTCACCAAATCATATAACTCATATAACACTATATCATCAACGAACGTTAAGCGTGCGGGCCCTACGGGTTCGAGAACTATGTAGACATGACCGAGACACCTCTCCGGTCGATAACCAATAGCGGAACCTGGATGCCCATATTAGTTCCTACATATTCTACGAAGATCTTTATCGGTCGAACCGTTATGACAACATAAGTAATTTCCTTTATCTGTCGGTTGTTACTTGCTCGTATCTCTATACCTAGTTCGATCTCGTTACCGGCAGGTCTCTTTACTCGTTCTGTAGTATATCATCTCATAACTAACTCAGTCATTTGTTTGCAAGGCTTCTTATGATGTGTATTACCGAGAGGGCCCAAAGATACCTCTCCGATACTCGGAGTGACAAATCCCAATCTCGATCCATGCCAACTCAACAAACACCTTCGGAGATACCTGTAGAGCATCTTTATGATCAACCAGTTATGTTGTGACTTTTGATAGCATACAAGGTATTCCTCCAGTAATCGGGAGTTGCATGATCTCATGGTCGAAGGAACATGTATTTGGCATTCAAGAAAGCAGTAGTAATAAACTGAACAATCATATGCTAAGCTAATGGATGGGCCTTGTCCATCACATATTCTCGTAATCATGTGATCCCATTATAAAATGACAACTTGTCAGGACCCCGACTCAAAGGCACACCGATCTAGCATGTAACACCTCATATCACTTTGCGGCCTCACGCACAGTATTCCCATGGGTGTCGCCTTACCAGGCCCGAGACCGTTTGCGCCTTTTGGCACACGTATATGATAGTGTCACTAGTATCCATATGACAAGGAGCCCGGGCTGACATGGCTAGTCGTGAACCCAATGTGGCACTAACTTACAGGGACAGGCATACATGACCCAACAACAAACGTGTCAGTCATCAGCGAGTGAAACCGGGCTGTAGCAACTGGGCTAGCAGGACTCCGGTAAACCGTGCTGTAGCAGGCTAACATGACTCCGGTAGACACCGCGTGACCTTTCCCCGAAGGGACAGACACAAGAACGAAGAAGGACACATGCCGGCCAGCCTAAGTGTTCTGGAGCACTAGCAAGCTACCAAGGCTCAGTGGAAGCACTAGGAGACATTTCCCGGTAAGAGAGGCTACCAAGGATAAACAACTAGATAGTTAGATCCCACACATACCAAACATTTCAATAACATACACACAATATGCTCGCTATGTGCAAATACAACATGGCATCACAACATGACTCTACAACTCAAGTATTTTATTCAATAGGCTCCGAGGAGTGAGATATTACAAACATGGGTCTCATGACCCAGCATTCAGACCACACAAGTCAAGCACAGGTGGAAGCTTAACATGTTTGAGTACAGACATCTACAAATGAAAAAGGCTGAGAAGCCTGACTATCTACCAGATCCTGCTGAGGGCACAAGATCGTAGCTGAGGTAACAAGCTAAACGTCGAAGTCCAGACGGAATTACTAGTGAGAGTAAATTCTCTCTGCAAAAATATAAAATAGGCAAATGTGAGTACAAATGTACCAAGCAAGACTTACATCAGAAGTAACTACATATGCATCATTATCAACAAGGGGGTGGTGGATTTTAACTGCAGCAAGCCAGCTTTGACTCGGTGGCTATCCTGAACTACGACTGCAAGTAACTCTTTGAGGTGGCGCACATGAGTCCACGTATTCACCAACCAATACACCACTATGGATCCGCTCCCATCTCCCTACGAGGACGCCATCCATGGCACTCATGCTTATCTTGCGTATTTTAGAGTATCCACTTTCACTTTTCTATGAACTGTATAGGCAACCCAAAAGTCCTTTACCGCGGACACGGCTATTCGAATAGATAATGTTAACCTTGCAGGGGTGTACTTATTCACACACGCTCTCACCACTTACCGCCGTTTACACAACACGTACTCGGCAACCTCCAAGTGGTAGCCCAGCGAGGGTGTCGGCCACGACCTGACTAACCACACAAGTCTCTCGTCCAGGTTTATCGCCTATTCGGGTTCCATCCGCAAGGAGATCCGGCCGGGGTTTCGCTCATGGCCCCGAACGATGTGAGCAACGTTCCCAAGCCCACCATCCGTGTGCCACTTGGTACATCGTGCCAGTGTGCCTAGTCTGTCCCAAGCCCACCTCTACCGGGTGCCACTTGGTAGACTACTAACACAACCTACAAACACCAGAAACTAATTGCAACTCCTAGACAGAGATCAAGCTGATTAATAAGTCGAGAGGGGTCGAGTTACTGGAACCCAATGTGTGGTAGAAACTGTTCATGGATCACAAACACAGAACTCCGTTCCTGAGGACGGCTGCAATGAGACAACCCACCATGTTCTCCTACATGGTCTCTCACCGCTACCTTTACCAAATCGTGTTCACACACTTAGCTCTCAACAGTAGGACATGTTCACACACCTCCGATTCATCCCCGATGAATCAGACCTGACTCAACTCTAAGCAGTAGCAGGCATGACAAACAAGCATGAATGAGTAGGCACATCAGGGCTCAAACAACTCCTACTCATGCTAGTGGGTTTCATCTATTTACTGTGGCAATCACAGGTCATGCAGAGGAAAAGGGGTTCAACTACCGCATCATGTAATAGTTGAATCGTTGTTGTCCTAATGTAGTAAAAGAGAGCAAGAGCAAGAGAGTGGGGTTGTATCGGAATGAACAAGGGGGTTTTGCTTGCCTGGCACTTCTAAAGATAGTATAGTTCTTCATCGGTGTCATCGATCACATCGTCGGTACACGTCTACTAAGAGGGGACAAGCACCGACAAACAAAGAAGAAACACAATCAATGCAATGCACAATATGATGCATGATCATGACATGGCAATATGCTGTGGTTTGAGCTAATGCAACTAGGAGCAGGTTAAATGGAGTTGGTTTGAATCTAAGATCCAAATTCAAGCTCCATATATGACATTTCAAATGCCATTAATTCAAATTGTCATATACAGTAGCTTTAGGTTGCTGAAACATGCATGAAAGTGCCACAAAAAGATTCTTTGGATTTTTCTGATCATTTTTCATATCTAATTTATTTCATTTGGAGTTACGGTTGAATTTATATGATTTTTAGAAGTTTTGGGCATTTTCTGAATTATTTAAATTCCAGAAAGTTATTAACTGCATCAGCATTGCCTCACTGTGATGTCAGCGGTCAATAGGGCCGGTCCAGGTCAAACTGACCAGTGAGTCCCGTGTGCCAGTGTCTTTAGACTAGCTAATTTTAGTTAGTCCTAATCCTACGTTAATTAGTCGGGCGACCCCACCTGTCATAGACCCAGGGGGTCCAACTGGGGTCAACCCGGTCAAACTGGTCAACTCAACGGCGGCTCGACGCCGGCAACGACAGGCGCGACGGAGGTGCTCGGAAATGGCATACAAGGCATCATTTCGGCCGTGGTTTGATGCGCTCGAACGCACGTAGTGGCGCGCATCGAGTGGTGGCAGTGCTAGGTGCTGGGGTGGCCATAAAAGTGGCCGGCGACAAGGTTTGGCGGCAACAGTAGCTCGGGCATTCTCGAGGAGCCGCTACAGGGCACGGGAGGAGGCGCTGTGGGTGTCTACAGGCTCCGGAGATCGTGTTGAGCACGATGGTGTGATCGGGTTCGTGCTGCGGTGGCTGTGGCCACGGCGGTGAGAAGCCTCGCGGCGGCGCGCGTCGGTCTCTGGCGGAACGACGGCTACGACATGAAAATGACGCGCAGAGGAGGGGGTTTGGGGGAAGAAGTTGACGGAGAGTTCACGGGGCGTCGAAGCGGGCTCGGGGAAGGCTCGGAGAAGATGGCGCGGTCGTGGCGATCTCGGCTTCCCGAGGTTCAAGACGATGACGGGAAGAGCGTTCGTGGGCGACCAATGTCGAGTGAGTTGACGGGGAGGACGAGGGCATCCAGGCAGAGCCTTTGGGCATGGCAGAAGGGTGAGGGGGTGGCTCTAGGCATGGTGGCAGCGAACGGCGGCGGCGGTCGCTCTCGGTTGCTTGCGAGAGAGAGAACAAAGGAGGGGGATGAGCTCGAGGGAGTGAGTGAGAGGGACCAGGGGAGCTGTGTGGCGCCTCCAGACGCTCGGTCGAGGGCGGGGGAGGAAGCAGGAGGTGGTGTCCGGTGCGCGCATGGGCCACACGCCTCTGCCTTCTGGCAGAGGCGGGAGACGACTAGCAGTTGCCAGTGGCTGGACCGGCTGGAGGAGCTGGGCCAGGTGGGCTGCTGCCACAGGTAAGAGGCCCAGGTGAGTTTCTCTCTCTCTTATTTCTTTCTGTTTTCTATTTTTCTTCCTATGTTTAGATTTAGTAAAAATAATAAACCATTTGATAAAATGCTGAAAATAATTGTGGGCATTTATGAAATTATTTCCAACAGCCCTCAACCATTATCAGTATTATTTGGGCAACTAAAATATTTATAGGAATTAATTGCCCAAATGCAAATACTTAATGGATTAATTCAAAAATCCAAAAATGACCTGGAAACATGTCATTTTTGGCAGAGGTTTTTACCTTTATCAGAAATGATGAACATTTCCAAAGGGCATTTTGGGTTCATTGAAAATATTTCATTTTGATCCTAGTTGGATTTCATTTGGTCTAGGGTTTGAACATTCCCATTTCAATTTAAATAGAATTTAAACATGATGCAACAAGATGCAAAACACCAGGCAGTAACAGAAGCTAGGGATGCGACAAATCACCCACACTAAGCAAGAATCTCGTCCCGAGATTCAAGACGTGAGGTAAAAAGACAGAGGGGACACAAAACTAACACAATCTTCACGATCCGGCTGCTCTTCTCGAAGATGTTGATTCATTGCATCACCTTGATCTTGACATCCTTGCTTTCGAGATCTTCATCCAACACGATGACAATAGAAAGAAACTCTATCGGAAAGGATCATGAAGCTCTTCATACCAGGCTAATGGCAATTCACAAACGATTATTTGAAGGAATTCAAAGAAATAGCATACTCAGTTTTGGAAACGAAACTATGGTTATAGAATAATCGGCAAATGGAAGGAACATTCCAATTGATACCGAGAATATAACCCAGTGACTGAGCGTGCTCTCAAGAACTTGAGCATTTCCATATTCATCAAGGTTTTACAAATATCCGCGTCAAGGATCCTGGCAATACAACATTCTACCATGATGAATACAGGTGGAGGATGCAAACGCAAAGGAAGATAACACTTTCTCAGATTTCACCTTAGCGAGGACAAGGGAACAAAATCTGGATGATCGACCAAGAGACATTTAGCACTCCGCTTCTAATGTTCTCCTTGATGTGCTAGCGCAACCCATTTATTAAAATGGTTTGGTACCTAGAGCATCAAGTAAAAGGTCGGACTTGGGGAGCATAAGAATCCATAAGGAACAACTACTAGGGTAAACCCAAAGAGATCCTTATGGGGAGGTGGTCAACTTCCTCAATCAAAATACTACAATAATAGGTCTTCCAGCTGGGTGTGTTGGCCACGACATCCACTTTACCGGTTATCGAGAGACCAATATTATAGTTCTTGGGATATGTTCCAACCATCATATCTGCCTGAGATTTAGATATGGTTGTTGTCCGAATATTCCAGACTCATCAAGTCTAGAAATAAAAAATTAAAGTTTGCAACACAAATCGACGAGATGACGTTGCGAGATTCTTGGGAAATGAACTGCGACAGCAAGATCCAAAACATGAGCTGGTTCTGCTACAAACATGTGAACACGTTGTCCCAGACAAACATGACCACATGTTAGTCTTACAACAAAACACTATCGAGTTCAGGTGGGGAACCATCAACGAGTATATCGAAGTCTGGTGCATGAACTAGTATGCACACATCAACTCCTTTTCCTTGAACAAATCAATCAGTGGCTTGGGGTGCTAGGGAATACATATGGAGTGGATGTAATGAATCTACCAAACCACAGTATACTTTGCACATGCATGACTGACTTGGGATGATTCCAAAGGAAACAAAACAATCTTTCTCGGATCCATGGCGGCTACTAACATCAAGTGCACATGGATTAGAGAAAAATCACTTCTTTCATCCAACACATGCTTCATGAACGGGACATGAAGATAATGCTTGTAGAAGTTTCCAACACTAGCTGGATGTTCAACACGAATCATGGATGAGAGAAAATGCTGCTGATGGGCTCAACAACAAGTAATCGGGATTTCCATATAGATGGAATCCCACAATCATGTGAACAAGTGATAGCATTGGTTAGAACAAAAGATATAATGGTGTATGCTCGAGGAAAATCCACGAGTAAGACAACATTACGAACATCGTTGGTTCTGATTTGATTTGAGGATAGCCCACACTCAAATCAAAGTTTTGGCAAGACAATTGATCCAACAAGTGGTCACAAGGATGAATCGATGAAGATATCATCTTTCTTCAACACACATACAAGATATCCCTTTAAATGAACTAAATCGGACAAGCTTCCATCTTCCAACTCTCCAAGTTGTTGTTCAGCTTAACCAACTAGCTCAGGGGTACCCAACATAGATTCTTGGAGAAAGGGTGGTTTACAAGGAAACCAACATGATCACGAACTTAACATAGCGGTCAAGTGACGACCTGGTGATGCTTCCGAGAGATATTCAAAAAACCACGAACCACCGGTATGTTTCTAAGCTCGAGAACAATCTTGCTTTTCAGGGCAAGACGGTATGATCAAATAAGCGAGGGATTGGCACAATCCTAACTCATTGATCAAAGTGTGCACCAGAAATATGGACTAGGTAGCACAATCAATCTTAGGATGATGATTCCATTACCAGCACGCTAAGAATGAGAGTTTTGTCCATTAACTACCAAGCAACACGATTGCTAGGAGTATTGATTTCATACATCATGATGCACTTGTCGGCATTCCGGTTGCAACAACATAGAGACCGAAGAAAGAACGATGATGGCAAGAAGTATCACTGCACCAAGAATTAATAAGATGGTGTGCAATCCCTATGACTTTCTTGACATAAAGAGGGTAATACTTCAAGGTAGAACAGACCAAAGGTTGGATTGCATTTGATCTACGGAATACAACTGCTTTGACCCAATCCTGGATATGGATGAGGTTCTGGAGTTTGTTTCTCCTAGTCATTCTGGATAGAATGGCTTGGCAGACCACAAGAGTAATAGGCATCGATAAACACGAATGCATAACTACTCCTGGCTACCAACTGATAGACGAGGGTCAGGAAACAACTAAAGAGGGACAACTCAAGAGAACATACGACTTTCTGAGTTGTGGATGCATAGATTAGTATGTTGAACCAAGTTCAACAGGTTTCTTCCGGATAACCCATGCAGAGAAGGTAGAACTGACAGAGTCACAACATAGAATCGAGAACTCGCTAAGAGCACTCTGGTTGTGATCTTTCGGTTCAATGAGGAACTTCTGCCATAAGTAGTTCATGGTATTTGGAAGAACGATATACCACGGACCTTGAGGACTATCGCAAAGGTTACTAGTATCCTAAAGGGACTAGGAAACACTATCAACATGAAGTAGGTGGAGTGATTATTGGGTTCAAGAACCCAGGAATAGAATGTTGACTAACTAAATGGCACCATGGGATGGTTTCGAGAATGGTGGCCAGAATCATCACACTGGGATCACAAAACATGGCTAGACTACTAGATGATCCCCTAAGACACCTAGGGTCATAATAAAAACTCCAACATATATGTCGAGGCAATAGAGTACCTCAACTCAACAATTAGTGTGGTTAACCTGGCGTAGAAGAACATCGAAACCAGAGGGAAAGGATTTTGCAAGTGCATTAGATCGTTTAAAACCTGGGATGACTCGGATAGCATAACGGCTGTTAATTCTCAAAATGTTTTGAGAAATCCTACAAAATGGTGGCATAACCACTCGATCATCACAATATCAAGGTTTCGAGATCAACAGTTAACATACGGAAGTGGTAGAGACTAAAATGAGGCTTGAATCCATCAATCCAATAAGGCTACAGATTAGAAACACGTGATCCTGATAGAATGAAGAGAAAGCCTAGTTCTTAACCCTGTAGGAAAGATAGTATGACTCGTATCAGAAGGGCATAAGGTAAAGGAGTAAAAGAGCCTTACATTCCCATCCACAATCAATTCCCTTATATAACTAAAGAATTTCTAGACTCAACTTCGACCAGTTTGGCTTAGTAATCCTATAGGCAGTCAAGCTCTGACACCAAAGATGTCAGGACCCCGACTCCAAGGCACACCGATCTAGCATGTAATACCTCATATCACTTTGCGGCCTCACGCACGGTATTCCCATGGGTGTCGCCTTACCACGCCCGAGATCGTTTGCGCCTTTTGGCACACGTATATGATAGTGTCGCTAGCATCCATATGACAAGGAGCCCGGGCTGACATGGCTAGTCGTGAACCCAAAGTGGCACTAACTTATAGGGACAGGCATACATGACCCAGCAACGAATGTGTCAATCATCAGTGAGTGAAACCGGGCTGTAGCAACTGGGCTAGCAGGACTCCAGTAAACTGGGCTGTAGCAGGCTAACAGGACTCCGGTAGACACCGCATGACATTTCCCCGAAGGGATAGACACAAGAACAAAGAAGGACACATGCCGGCCAGCCTAAGTGTTCCGGAGCAATAGCAAGCTACCAAGGCTCAGTGGAAGCACTAGGAGACATTTCCCGGTAAGAGAGGCTACCAAGGATAAACAACTAGATAGTCAGATCCCACACATACCAAGCATTTCAATAACATACACACAATATGATCGATACGTGCAAATACAACATGGCATCACAACATGACTCTACAACTCAAGTATTTTATTCAATAGGCTCCGAGGAGCGAGATATTACAAACATGGGTCTCAGGACCCAGCATTCAGAGCACACAAGTCAAGAACAGGCGGAAGCTTAACATGTCTGAGTACAGACATCTACAAATGAAAAACGGTGAGAAGCCTGACTACCTACCAGATCCTGCAGAGGGCACAAGATCATAGCTGAGGTAACAAGCTAAACGTCAAAGTCCACACGGAATTACTAGTGAGACTGAATTCTCTCTGCAAAAACATAAAATAGGCAAACGTGAGTACAAATGTACCCAGCAAGACTTACATCAGAACTAACTACATATGCATCATTATCAACAAGGGGGTGGTGGAGTTTAACTGCAGCAAGCCAGCTTTGACTCGGTGGCTATCCTGAACTACGACTGCAAGTAACTCTTTGAGGTGGCGCACACGATTCCACATATTCACCAACCAATACACCACTATGGATACGCTCCCGTCTCCCTACGAGAATGCCATCCATAGCACTCACGCTTATTTTACGTATTTTAGAGTACCCACTTTCACTTGTCTATGAACTGTATAGGCAACCCAGAAGTCCTTTACCGCGGACACGGCTATTCGAATAGATAATGTTAACCCTGCAGGGGTGTACTTCTTCACACACGCTGTCACCACTTACCGCCGTTTCCACAACATGTACTCGACAACCTTCAAGCGGAAGCCCAGCGAGGGTGTCGGCCACAACCTGAGTAACCACACAAGTCTCTCGTCCAGGTTTATTGCCTATTCGGGTTCCGTCCGCAAGGAGATCCGGCTCGGGTGTCGCTCACGGCCCCAAACGATGTGAGCAGGGTTCCCAAGCCCACCATCCGGGTGCCACTTGGTACACCGTGCCACTGTGCCTAGTCTGTCACAAGCCCAAATGTACCGGGTGCCACTTGGTAGACTACTAACACTACCGACAAACACCATAAACTAATTGCAACTCCTTGACAGATATCAAGCTGATTAATAAGTCGAGAGGGGTCGAGTTACCGGAACCCAATGTGTGGTAGCAAATGTTCATGGATCACAAACACAGAACTCAGTTCCTGAGGACGGCTGCAATGAGACAACCCACCATGTACTCCTACATGGCCTCTCACCGCTACCTTTACCAAATCGTGTTCACACACTTAGTTCTCAATAGTAGGACATGTTCACACACCTCCGATCCATCCCCAATGAAGCAGACCTGACTCAACTCTAAGCAGTAGCAGGCATGACAAACAAGCATGAATGAGTAGGCACATTAGGGCTCAAACAACTCCTACTCATGCTAGTGGGTTTCATCTATTTACTGTGGCAATGACAGGTCATGCAGAGGAAAAGGGGTTCAACTACCGCAGCATGTAACAGTTGAATCGTTGTTGTCCTAATGCAGTAAAAGAGAGCAGGAGCGAGAGAGTGGGATTGTATCGGAATGAACAAGGGGGTTTTGCTTGCCTGGCACTTCTGAAGATAGTATAGTTCTTCATCGGTGTCATCGATCACATCATCGGTACACGTCTACTGAGAGGGGACAAGAATGAACAAACAAAGAATACACACAATCAACGCAATGCACAATATGATTCATGATCATGACATGGGAATATGCTATTGTTTGAGCTAATGCAACTAGCAGCAGGTTAAATGGAGTTGGTTTGAATCTAAGATCCAAATTCAAACTCGATATATGACATTTCAAATGCCATTAATTCAAATTGTCATATACAGTAGCTTTAGGTTGCTCAAATGTCACGCCCAATATGCGACCCTATCCAAAAGGAACTCAAAGGTCCCACCAAGGATAGACCCGCATATTGAAACGCTTTTGCAAGGTGGATATCACACATCAACATTACAGAATAGATGGGGATACATACAAGAGGCATACAATGCCACACGAATACAACATCACAATACATAAGATCAACATCCGACTATGGATGAAACACAAACAGAAGCTCAAACGACATCCACCCTGCTAGCCCAGGCTGCTGACCTGGAACCTATCCCCTTATCGAAGAAGAAGTAGAAGAAGAACTCCAAAATAAGCAAACATCGCTCTCGCGTCATGATCATCGCGTAACCTGTACCTGCAACTATTGTTGTAGTAATCTGTGAGCCACGAGGACTCAGCAATCCCATTACCATGGGTACCAAGACTAGCAAATCTTAATGGGAAAGTAAGGGGTAAAGTGGTGAGGTTGCAGCAGCGTCTAAGCATATATGGTGGCTAACATACGCAAATAAGAGCGAGAAGAGAGCAAGCGGAACGGTCGTGAAACTAGCAATGATCAAGAAGTGATCCTGAACTCCTACTTACGTCAAACATAACCCAAAACCGTGTTCATTTCCCGGACTCCGCCGAAAAGAGACCATCACGGCTACACACACGATTGATGCGTTTTAAATCGGATCTGGTGTCAAGTTATCTACAACCGGACATTAACAAATTCCCATCTGCTGCGTAACCGTGGCCACGACTTTCGAAAGTTTATACCCTGCAGGGGTGTCCCAACTTAGCCCATGATAAGCTCTCGCGATCAATGAAGGATATACCTTCTCCCAGGTTTACAAGACATTTCGACAATGGTAAACCAAGACCAGCAAGACTGCTTGATGCGCCGACAATCCCGATAGGAGCTGCACATATCTCGTTCTCAGGGCAACACCGGATAAGCTAAGCGTACAGGTACCGACGTAACCCAAGTTGCCAAGGGATGGTCCCGCACGGTGCTCTAGTTTGGACCAACACTTAGACAAGCACTGGCCCAGGGGGGGCTATAATAAAGATGACCCTTGGGTTAATTACTCCCAAGGGAAATATAGGTAGTGGTGAGGCAAATGGTAAAACCAAGGTTGGGCCTTGCTGGAGGAGTTTTATTCAAAGCGAACTGTCAAGGGGGTCCCATAAATCACCCACCCGCGTAAGGAACGCAAAATCCGGGAACATAACACCGGTATGACGGAAACTAGGGCGGCAAGAGTGGAACAAAACACCAGGCATAAGGCCAAGCCTTCCACCCTTTACCAAATGTATAGATGCATTAATTAAACAAGAGATATTGTGATATCCCAACATAATCCTGTCCACCATGGAGCAATCTTCAACTTCACCTGCAACTAACAATGCTATAAGAGGGGCTGAGCAAAAGCGGTAACATAGCCAAGCAATGGTTGGCTAGGAAGGGTGTCAATGGTTAGAGGTTCATGGCAATTTGGGAGGCTTGATGAGCAAAAGATAGGTAACACAGCATAGCGATAGAACGAAGCAACTAGCATAGCAATGATAGTAGTGAGATCCAGGGTAGCGGCCATCTTGCCTGAAATCCCGCAAGGAAGAAGAACGAGTTCATGAAGAAGACGAACGGATGAAGCCGAACCAAGCGTAGACGAACGAATCCTCACGATCGCAATGAAACAGGAACTATCGAGAAGAAGCACACAACACGATAAACACACCACACATGAGCAAGGCATGATGCACAAACAAGTATGATGCAAGACAAGACTACATGAAGCTACTCATGGCAAGAGATGATGCAAACAAGAGCAACACATCAAGACAAGTTTAAATGAGGCCGGGAACAACATATAACAATTCCGGTAAGTCCTCATATGCATATTTCGAAATTGGTCCCGATCTTAATAAACCTTATGTTCAAGTTGTTAAACAACAAGTTAAGATGCACCAAGATGATCTACACGAGATTCTAGTCAAGTTACATATAAAGTTCATTTAGTTCGGAGCTACGGCCTAGAAGATATGAGCAAAACAAGTTAAACATGGCATTGATGCAAAATGCATCCAAACATCAAGCAAACACCTCTAAACAAGGATGCAACATGATAATATGAAGCTACATGCAAAATCAAGCAAGTTTCATATAGAGCACACTCAAAACGGAGCAACGGGGAAAATGCTCGGATGCATGAAATGAACACGTATGCAAAATGAAATGCACATGATGACATGCAAATATGAAACACACAAGCAAATGACATGGCAACAATGACGAAAAACTGGCGGACACCTGGCGCATCGAATCCGGGGTGTTACAACACTCCTCCACTAACAAGAGATCTCGTCCCGAGATCTTCGGACCGAGACGGAAGGAAAAAGGGATGAGGTGAAACAAGAACTCAAGAAAAGAAGGAACGAATCGAGAGCACTCGAGAAGAAGAGAGGGACGACGAGAATGACGAGAATCAAAATCTCACAGAATCAGATAGACTATGAAACCACTCCGGTTAGAATGAGATAAGAAACGAATAAGACTGAAAGGATTGAGACAACACTCCGGTTGAGCAAGGAAAGAATAGAACACGAACTTCATGAGATGGAATGACACTTAACGACATAAGTAGCGCAAAGCCTCCGGAAGAATTGAAATAGAATTTAAAAGAACTTAGAAGGAAGGATTGAATGGAGTTGTTGAGAAAATCAACAACGAAAGAATAAACTTGTTGTGGTCTAATAGATAACATCTCAAGAACATAAGGTGATAACCGGCCAGAAACGAAAATGATTGGAAAGCTTAGAAGAACGAAGAAATGCAAAACTCCACTTCAAAAGAATACGGAGACTTAATTGCACTTCGAGATGAGAAGAAAAGATACTTGAACTCCACCAACAAAATCTTGATGAACTCTTGAAGAATGAACTGAATCATGAAGAACCACCATGAAGAACTCCGGTGACAAAAGGATGATGAGATAGAATGAAGGAAACGAATAAGATGAGCCTTGCGATGATTTAAATGGGGGGATCCGACGAAATGGCCTAGGAAATTGAACTCCAGAAAAGAAAAGATGAAAAACACTTGGAACTAGAATTTATTCATCAAGAACAAACTCCTAAGGAAGGGATTACTCCCTTTGAGGAAATAAGAATAAGATTTATTGTATGCTTATCCTTCATCAAATTTAATTGATGAAAAGCAAAGGATTTTGCATACTACTTATTCTTCTTGAAAAGTATTAAGGGGAATATGGCGCAAAATTTGAGAAAGTCTTCCTGAACCACCGGTAGGATTGGAAAGAACGAATGAATTAAAATGTTAGTCAAGGAAAAAGGAATCTGAAGGAACCACCGTAAGAATTCGAAAATGACTGACGAAAGATAATGAATCACCGGGAAGAATTAGAAACTTGTCACGCCCAATATGCGACCCTATCCAAAAGGAACTCGAAGGTCCCACCAAGGATAGACCCGCATATTGAAACGCTTTTGCAAGGTGGATATAATTACATCAACATTACAGAATAGATGGGGATACATACAAGAGGCATACAATGCCACACGAATACAACATCAAAATACATAAGATCAACATCCGACTATGGATGAAACACAAAAAAAAGCTCAAACGACATCCACCCTGCTAGCCCAGGCTGCCGACCTGGAACCTATCCCCTGATCGAAGAAGAAGCAGAAGAAGAACTCCAAAACAAGCAAACATCGCTCTCGTGTCATGATCATCGCGTAACCTGTACCTGCAACTGTTGTTGTAGTAATCTATGAGCCACGAGGACTCAGCAATCCCATTACCATGGGTATCAAGACTAGCAAAGCTTAATGGGAAAGGAAGGGGTAAAGTGGTGAGGTTGCAGCAGCGTCTAAGCATATATGGTGGCTAACATACGCAAATAAGAGCGAGAAGAGAGCAAGCGGAACGGTCGTGAAACTAGCAATGATCAAGAAGTGATCCTGAACTCCTACTTACGTCAAAAATAACCCAAAACCGTGTTCACTTCCCGGACTCCGCCGAAAAGAGACCATCACGGCTACACACACGGTTGATGCGTTTTAAATCGGATCTGGTGTCAAGTTATCTACAACCGGGCATTAACAAATTCCCATCTGCCGCATAACCGCGGGCACAGCTTTCGAAAGTTTATACCCTGCAGGGGTGTCCCAACTTAGCCCATGATAAGCTCTCGCGATCAATGAAGGATATACCTTCTCCCAGGAAGACCCGATCAGACTCGGAATCCCGGTTTACAAGACATTTCGACAATGGTAAAACAAGACCATCAAGACTGCCCGATGCGCCGACAATCCCGATAGGAGCTGCACATATCTCGTTCTCAGGTCAACACCAGATAAGCTAAGCGTACAGGTACCGACGTAACCCAAGTTGCCAAGGGATGGTCCCGCACGGTGCTCTAGTTTGGACCAACACTTAGACAAGCACTGGTCGGGGGGGCTATAATAAAGATGACCCTTGGGTTAATTACTCCCAAGGGAAATATAGGTGGTGGTGAGGCAAATGGTAAAACCAAGGTTGGGCCTTGCTAGAGGAGTTTTATTCAAAGCGAACTGTCAAGGGGGTCCCATAAATCACCCACCCGCGTAAGGAACGCAAAATCCGGGAACATAACACCAGTATGACGGAAACTAGGGCGGCAAGAGTGGAACAAAACACCAGGCATAAGGCCGAGCCTTCCACCCTTGACCAAATATATAGATGCATTAATTAAATAAGAGATATTGTGATATCCCAACATAATCCTGTCCACCATGGAGCAATCTTCAACTTCACCTGCAACTAACAACGCTATAAAAGGGGCTGAGCGAAAGCGGTAACATAGCCAAGCAATGGTTTGCTAGGAAGGGTGTCAAATGTTAGAGGTTCATGGCAATTTGGGAGGCTTGATGAGCAAAAGATAGGTAACGCAGCATAGCGATAGAACGAAGCAACTAGCATAGCAATGATAGTAGTGAGATCCAGGGTAGCGGTCATCTTGCCTGAAATCCCGCAAGGAAGAAGAACGAGTCCATCAAGAAGACGAACGAATGAAGCCGAACCAAGCGTAGACAAACGAATCCTCACGATCGCAACGAAACAGGAACTATCGAGGAGAAGCACACAACACGGTAAACACACCACACATGAGCAAGGCATGATGCACAAACAAGTGTGATGCAAGACAAGACTACATGAAGCTACTCATGGCAAGAGATGATGCAAACAAGAGCAACACATCAAGGCAAGTTTAAATGAGACCCGAAACAACATATAACAATTCCGGTAAGTCCTCATATGCATATTTCGAAATTGGACCAGATCTGAATAAACCTTATGTTCAAGTTATTAAACAGCAAGTTAAGATGCACCAAGATGATCTACACGAGATTCTAGTCAAGTTACATATAAAGTTCATTTAGTTCGGAGCTACGGCCTAGAAAATATGAGCAAAACAAGTTAAACATGGCATTGATGCAAAATGCATCCAAACATCAAGGAAACACCTCTAAAATGCAACATGATAATATAGAGCACACTCAAAACGGAGCAATGGGGAAAATGCTCGGATGCATGAAATGAACACGTATGCAAAATGAAGCAAGTTTCATATAGAGCACACTCAAAACGGAGCAATGGGGAAAATGCTCGGATGCATGAAATGAACACGTATGCAAAATGAAATGCACATGATGACATGGAAATATGCAACACGCAAGCAAATGACATGGCAACAATCACGAAAAACTGGCGGACACCTGGCGCATCGAATCCGGGGCATTACATCAAACATGCATGAAAATGCCATAAACAGATTCTTTGGATTTTTGTGATCATTTTTCATATATAATTTATTTCATTTGGAGTTATGGTTGAATTTATATGATTTTTAGAAGTTTTGAGCATTTTCTGAATTATTTTAAATCCAGAAAATTATTAACTGCGTCAGCATTGCATCACTGTGATGTCAGCAGTCAACAGGGCCGGTCCAGGTCAAACTCACCAGTGGGTCTCGTGTGTCAGTGTCTTTAGACTAGCTAATTTTAGTTAGTCCTAATCCTAGGTTAATTAGCCGGGCGGCCCCACCTGTCATAGACCCAGGGGGTCAAACTGGGGTCAACCCGTTCAAATTGGTCAACTCGCTGGCGGCTCGATGCCGGCGACGATAGGCGCGACGGAGGGGCTCGGAAATGGCCTACAAGGCATCATTTCGGCCGCGGTTTGTTGCTCTCGAACGCACGCAGTGGCGCGCATCGAGTGGTGGCAGTGGTAGGTGCTGGGTGTTGGAGATATGCCCTAGAGGAAATCATGTATGATGATATTTCCTATGTGTTTATGAATAAATATAGTACTTGGATTTTATCAATGATGTGTATCAACAAGTACGTGACTTGTTTGTGGGACTATGCATTGTATGATAAATGTCCTAAAAGGTCCCTAGTCGAAAGGGCTGTGTGGACGCGCAGCCGACTAGACTAACATATGACACGGTCGATGGCTTGGTCTCACTAGTCATGGAGCATTGGATGCTAACCGGATAATATGGACTTGGAAAGGTCTGGTCGGATTCCACGTAGTCGGATCCAAGTCGAGATAAGGTCCGAGTCGGACAGACCCAACTATGAGACGCAGAGATATGTCATCTCTGAGTCTCTAGTACAACATACGTTCTATGTCCTAAGACCTGAGCTAACGCATGTACTCGGGATGGTGACAGACTTGCTTTGGGCCGACCAAACGCTACTCCGTGACTTGGTAGTTACAAAGGTAGGTTTCGGGTTTGTCCAGTCCCATGTTGTGACGCATGGTCGAGCAAGATGGGATTTGCCCCTCCAATCAAGAGAGATATACTCTGGGCCCCTCGTGTGATCCGACCAAGATAAGCTTGGCCATGCGACAAGGATTATGAGATAATCCGGATAGTGGTCGGCATCACTGGAACGAGAAAGAGGTCGGGCTAGAACAAGGATGACAATCTCGCCTTGAGCCCGGCAACATATATCGTGTGGCAAAGGGAACATAAGTGTGACATGTTGTACAGGTTCTCCTAACCAGCTTCATAGTTTGCTTGGTGTTCGGCATGCCTTGCTAGAGGCCCCTACCAACCGGGCAGTTCGGAGGTGATCCGAACTGCGACCAAGCCGACTTAAACCTAAGGGGTCGCGCACTTAAGGGAAGGAACCTACGAGGTGGGATCCGAAGACACTGGTTGGATGTGATCGGAACTGTATTCGGATTATGGCCGAGTAGACTTGTGGGCTTTAGGGTCCATGCGAGGACCAAGTGTTGAGACCGTGACGGACGCCTATATAAAGTGGAGGTGCGGCACACTCAAATAGTTGATCGCTTCGGCGCTGCGACTAGGGTTTGCATGTGTTGCGAATAGCCACCTCCACTCGCCGCCGACTGTGTGATCTGACCTAGTAGTCCGCCGCATGGTGTTCCTCCTGCACGCGCGGATACCGTTAGAGGAGGTGCACTTGCGCCGCTCCGGCGAACTTGTACGTGGGATCGGACGACCGGCTGTTCGAGGGAGATCGGACGAGGAGGAGACGGTCCACGCGGATGCGCTGCCACAACTCTTCTTCCGCTACATGGCACTGCGTGTCTAGTGGTAACGAACTGTGATCCATCTCCCATAGCATGTTCCTGGATGTTCTGCGCGTAGGAATTTTAATTTGAAGTCGACGCACCCTACCGTAGATCCCCACACTGGCGTGGCCGTAAAAGTGGACGGCGACGAGGTTCGGCGGCAGCAGCAGCTCGGGCATTCTCGAGGAGGCGCTACAGGGCACGGGAGGAGGCGCTGTGGGTGTCTACATGCTCAGGAGATCATGCTGAGCACGATGGTGTGCTCGGGCTCGAGCTGCGGTGGCTATGGCCACGGCGGCGAGAAGCCTGGCGGCGGCACGCATCGGTCTCTGGCGGAACAACGGCTATGGCGTGAAAATGTTGCGCAGAGGAGGGGGTTGGGGAACAAGCTCACGGAGAGCGCATGGGGTGTCGAACCGGGCTCAGGGAAGGCTCAGAGTAGACGGCGCGACTGTGGCGATCTCGGCTTCCCGAGGTTGAAGACGACGACGGGGAGAGCGTTCGGGGGCGTCCGGCATCGAGTGAGTCGACGGGGAGGACGAGGGCGTCGAGGCGGAGCCTTTGGGCATGGCGGAAGGGTGAGGGGTGGCTCTGGGCACGGTGGCAGCGAACGGCGGCGGCGGTCGCTCTCGGGTGCGTGCGAGAGAGAGAACAGAGGAGGGGGATGAGCTTGAGGGAGTGAGCGAGAGGGACCAGCGGAGCTGCGTGGCGCCTCCAGACACTCGGTCGAGGGCGGGGGAGGAAGAAGGAGGTGGAAGCAGGAGGTGGCGTCCGTTGCGCGTGCGGGCGACACGCCTCTGCCTTCTGGCAGAGGTGGGAGACGACTGGCAGTTGCCAGTGGCCGGGCCGGCTGGAGGAGCTGGACCAGGTGGGCTGCTGCCACACGTAAGAGGCCCAGGTGAGTTTCTCTCTCTCTCTCTCTCTTATTTCTTTATGTTTTCTATTTTTCTTCCTATGTTTAGATTTAGTAAAAATACTAAACCATTTGATAAAATGCTTAAAATAATTGTGGGCACTTATGAAATTATTTCCAACAACCCTCAACCATTATCAGTATCGTTTGGGCAACTAAAATATTTATAGGAATTAATTGCCCAAATGCAAATACTTAATGGATTAATTCAAAACTCCAAAAATGACCTGGAAATATGTTCATCATTTTTGGCAGAGATTTTTACCTTTATCAGAAATGATGAACATTTCCAAAGGGCATTTTGGTTCATTGAAAATATTTCATTTTGATCCTAGTTGGATTTCATTTGGTGCTAGGGTTTGAACATCCCCATTTCAACTTAAATAGAATTTAAACATGATGCAACAAGATGCAAAACACCATGCAGTAACAGAAGCTAGGGATGTGACACAACTCATGTCTATGGTTAGGAAACCTCAACCATCGTTTGATCAACGGACTAGTCTAGTAGAGGCTCACTAGGGACACGATATTTGTTTATGTATACACACATGTATTTAAGTTTCCGGTCAATACTTTTCTAGCATGAATAATGAACCTTTATCAATGATTAAGGAAATATAATAATGTCTATTTATTATTGCCTCTAGGCATATTTCCATCATATCTCTCTTTTAATGAAATAATCCGGTTTAAAGAAGGTTGAATTGTGTGTCAAAATATCACTCGTCATCTATGTTTTGCTGAACCTACAAAGTCACAAGCTTAAGGTAATCACAATCTGTTGAGTGTTAATGGGGCATAAATAATGGGAATGTATTTGTGGAATTGTTTCACTAATACTCAAAATAGTTTCGAGAGGAATCGAAAGCGTTTCGGGGTCACCGGAAGGGTTTCTAGATTTATCGGGCAATACCTGGAATTACCAATAAATAATATATAGGTGGAAAATGTTTTTGGAGATGTTAAATGAATCATAAAAGGCTCTAATAATAGTTAGGAGGCTTTGATATTTAATTGAATATCAATGAGTCTTAAAAGGCCTAGTGGTGGAACACTTGTCACGACCGGTTTTTCAATAAAATACTTATTGAGAAATCAATCTTTTGATTCCAGTATAGGAAGAGTTATCCTTACTGGTAGACAAATACTTGATACAGAAGGCCAGTAGCATTAAAAATATTACAGGGTTGAGCTGAGGCTTCTCAACAATTTGTTACAAACATGCCAATATTGTACATAAGGGCGGTTATGATACAGGGGTGTGGTGGCATACTACTGACTCGATTTAAAAGTGGTGGTGGATATATCATTGTGGAGTGGATAACATGACTCCTAAACTGGCGGCTCATCAAGCGTCGAGGTGAGGCTCGATGAATTTATTCGGGTAGCGGAAGTGGATATAATACAGTGACCAAATCCAGGGTCGCACGGGACTGACTGGGACTCCTCTAGGCGTCGGACTCGCTATCGAACTCTTCATCCATGAGATCGCCTTCATCAACATCTGGCCAAATCAACAAGCCAGGTGAGTACTTTGAAAGTACTCACAAGACAGTTCGGACATAAGATATAACAAATGCATGCATGAATGCGTTATGAGAAAATAGCAATGCACACTCAATTAATAAATATTTGCACGACATGATAAGTAAAAAGGAAGTTGGGCGGTAGTCCTCCAGAAATCCCAACAAAACAACTGAAAACCGATCGGGTGTCTGGAGCGACGCCTCGAAGGGTAAACAAATAAACAAGTGTGCCACAGTCGGACGTCTGAGCGACATCGCAGAAAGGGCGTAAATTTCATTATTCATATCTGATAAATTCACGAAGATATAATACTCATGTCACATCCCTAATTCTAGTCTGACCTATGCCAGCTTCCATGTGTGCATCATGTTTAAATTCAAATGAAATTTGAATTGAGGAATTTTTAAAGCCTCAGAATACCCCTAAAAAGAACCAACATTTAATTCTTATCAAATGAGTCCAAGAAAATGTTCATGTTTTTCTGTAAAAATATTGGCATGAGGTAAAATTCAAACCAATAATTTTGAAATCACAGAAATATTTATTTTGGGCCTTTGACTTAAACCAATGACATATTTGAGTTGAATTTATTTCTGTTATATAAGAAATAAATTTCAAATATTTTTGTAAGTTTCCTGTGACCTTGGACTAGTTCCTGAGCTCACATGCAATTTACAGAAAATTAAAAAAATGATTTGATGTTTTAAATCAAATCAAAACCAATTGCAGAAAATAGAAAACATTAATAAATAGAAAAACCAGAGAGTGAGAGAGAGCCTACCTGGGGCACTTACCTGGCGCCACCAACCAACCCAGCACTGCAGCTGGCCGGCCCAGCCCACCACCGCCTCCTCCCTGTCGCCTTCCTCCTTGCGCCAGTAGGCAGGGACGCATGCCCGGCGCACGCGGCCGCACCCCAGCCACCTCCTCCCTCCTAGCCTGCCTGGCTCCCCCTCGTCGCGCCTAGACAACGCCAGCGCGACGCCTGGACGCCCTGGACCCTCACTCTCTCCCGTGCCTCTTCCTGCCTCGTCTCTCTCTCCCTCTCTCTACCGAACCCGAGCGCAGCCGTCACCACCGACGAGCACCGCCGTGGCCACAGCCACTTCCTCGCCTCGTCGTTGCGCCCAGAGGCTCCGCCTCGACCCCCTCTTCCTCTACAACGAGCCACGCGGTCTCGGACGCGCTGCAACGCCGCCACCACCGTCGTTTCCCTCGTCGGCCACCGGAGATTGTCGCCGTCGATTCGCCGCCTCCCGAGCTTCCCCGAGCCCGCTCTGACGCCTGCTGCAACCGCTGTGAGCCCCTGCCTCTTTCCCCTCTCTCCCCATGCTCGTCTGCGCCTTCTAGCCACCATGGCCATCGGAGCCGATTGCTCCTCGCCGCCGGCCATGTCGCCGCCGTGGCCACCGTCACCTAGAGCTGCAACGGAGCGCGTCACCGTGCTCAGGGCACTCCCAGGGGCACGTAGCACACACCAGCGCCTCCCCTAGTGCCCTGCATCGCCTAACCGCCGTTGGCCGAACTCCGGCCGCCGCCTCGAGCTCGTTTCCGGCGAGCTCCGGCCGTCCCCGCTGCTGCCGCATGCCTCCCTGGATGCGGGCGAGCCCCAGCTCCCCGCGCGTGCTCTCGGCCGCCCGTTTGGTCGCCGGAGACGCAGATCCGCAGCACGCCGCCGCGTCTGGCCTCACCGGCGGCTAAACGCCGGCAGGCTTTGACCCGTTGACCGGCGGGTTTGACCCGCTGACTTAGTTGACTACGTGGGGCCCTCTGCTAATTAACCTAGTTTAGGTTTAATCAAAATTAGTTAGTCTAATTAGCTGCTGACAAGCGGGGCCCACTGGTCAGGTTGACCTGGACGCCCCGTTGACCCCCTGACGTGACCCTGACGCACTGCTGATGCAATAACTAATTTCTGGATTTATTTTTATTTGGGAAATTCCAGAAAATGCTCTAAACTTCTAATATTCATAGAAATTTAACCGTAACTCAGAATGAAATAATTTATATATGAAAAATGATCAAAAAACTCCAATCTATCCATCTGCACTGGTTTCATGCATGTTTAAGCTACTTAACTTTGCTGTTCATATCAAAACATGATAATGCACTTTATGAATTCATAGTTTGAGTTTGAATTTGAATCTTTGGTTCAAATAAGCTCAAACCTTCCTGTTCTTAGCTGCATTAGCCCAAATCACAGCATATTGCCATGTCATGATCATGCATCATATTGTGCATTGCATTGATTGTATTTCTTCTCTGTTGTCGGTATTTGCCCCCTCTCGATAGACGTGTTCCGACGATGAGTTCGATGACACCGATGAAGAGCTATATTATCTTCAGAAGTGCCAGGCAAGCAAAACCCCCCTTGTTCATTCCGATACAATCCCACTCTCTCGCTCCTGCTCTCTTTTACTGCATTAGGACAACAACGATTCAACTGTTACTTGCTGCGGTAGTTGAACCCCTTTATCCTCTGCATGACCTGTCATTGCCACAGTAAATAGATGAAACCCACTAGCATGAGTAGGAGTTGTTTGAGCCCTGATGTGCCTACTCATTCATGCTTGTTTGTCATGCCTGCTATTGCGTAGAGTTGTGTCAGGTCTGATTCATCCGGGATGAATCAGAGGTGTGTGAACATGTCCTACTGTGTGTGAGCTAAGTGTGTGAACACAATTTGGTAAAGGTAGCGGTGAGAGGCCATGTAGGAGTACATGGTGGGTTGTCTCATTGCAGCCATCCTCAGGAACTGAGTTCTGTGTTTGTGATCCATGAAACAGCTACTACCACGCATTGGGCCCGAAACCAGTGGACCCTCTCGGCTTCTTAATCACCCTTGTTCTCTGTCCAGGAGTTGCAACTAGTTTCTGGTGTTTGTAGGATATGTGTTGGAGGCCGTGGGCAGCGCTGACCCGAGGGGTGGGCTGTTATGCGGTAGATACACCGTGGCACGGTGTATCGGGCGCCCGTTTGGTGTCTCGGGAACCCTGCACACATCATTTGGGGCTGTGAGCGAAACTCCGGCCGGATCTCCTCACGGATGGAACCCGAATAGGCGATAAACCTGGACTAGAGACTTGAGTGTTTAGGTAGGTCGTGGCCGACACCCACGTTGGGCTTCTGCTTGAAGGTTGCCGAGTACATGTCGTGTAAACGGTGGTAAGTGGTGAGAGCGTGTGTGAAGAAGTACACCCCTGCAGGGTTAACATCATCTATTCGAATCGCCGTGTCCGCGGAAAAGGACTTCTGGGCTGCCTGTACAGTTCATAGACAAGTGAAAGTGGATACTCTAAAATACGCAAGATAAGCGTGAGTGCTATGGATGGCGTTCTCGTAGGGAGACGGGAGCGGATCCATAGTGGTGTATTGATATGGTGAATATGTGGACTCGTGTGCGCCACCTCAAAAGAGTTACTTGCAGTCGTAGTTCAGGATAGCCACCAAGTCCAAGCTGGCTTGCTGCAGTTAAACCCCACCATCCCCTTTGTTGATAATGATGCATATGTAGTTAGTTCTGATGTAAGTCTTGCTGGGTACATTTGTACTCACGTTTGCCTATTTTATGTTTTTGCAGAGAGACTTCGGTCCCGCTAGTAGTTTCGCGTGGACTTCGATGTTTAGCTTGATACCTCAGCTACGATCTTGTGCCCTCGGCAGGATCTGGTAGATAGTCAGGCTTCTAAGCCTTTTTCATTTGTAGATGTTTGTACTCAGACATGTTAGTTTCCGCTTGTGCTTGACTTGTATGCTCTGAATGTTGGGTTGTGAGACCCATGTTTGTAATATCTCGCTCCTCGGAGCCTAATGAATAAATACTTGAGTCGTAGAGTCATGTTGTGATGCCATGTTGTATTTGCACATATCGAGCATATTGTGTGTATGTTATTGAAATGCTTGGTATGTGTGGGATCTGACTATCTAGTTGTTTATCCTCAGTAGCCCCTATTACCGGGAAATGTCTCCTAGTGTTTCCACCGAGCCAGGGTAGCTTGCTACTGCTACGGAACACTTAGGTTGGCCGACATGTGTCCTTCTTCGTTCCTGTGTCTGTCCCTTCGGGGAAATGTCACGCGATGAATACCGGAGTCCTATTAGCCCGCTACAGCCCGGTTCACCGGAGTCCTGCTAGCCCAGTGCTACAGCCTGGATTCACTCGCTGATGACCGACACGTTCGATGCTGGGTCATGGATGCCTGTCCCTGTAAGTCTGTGCCACTTTGGGTTTACGACTAGCCATGTCAGCCCGGGCTCCTTATCATATGGATGCTAGCGACACTATCATATACGTGTGCCAAAAGGCGCAAACGGTCCCGGGCAAAGGTAAGGCGACACCCGTGGGAATACCGTGTGTGAGGCCGCAAAGTGATATGAGGTGTTACATGCTAGATTGATGTGGCATTGAGTCGGGGTCCTCACAACTCATAGGGAATATTCAACACATAATAATAAACGGGTTAGTCCATCCATAGGAATAAACATTTAACCGGACTTAACACTCATGTGGTTCACCGGAGTTTTGTCACTGAGAGTGACACTTGACAAGATAAGTTGAACACAGTACTTGGACATGGATAAGATGATTCAAAGGATTTTTGACTCTACAGAGTTTGTCCTAATTACCCACAACCAACGGATTTTCGTAGTCACGAAGGACTAGTTCCGTTTACGGTATTTCGGTAGAAACACATCCAACCAGTACACACCCATCCCACCTCACGATGCCAGGAATCACCCTAGACAACATTCAAGAAAAACTTTGAGACGGGGAGATCACAACCTCGAATAGCATGGGATCAAATTTATATACGCGCGCTCTAAGGGGTGCCCCCCTCTCGGTCCCAACCGGAAACACCCATGCCCCCTGACCGGATGACTGGCTTTAATCCAGGGCCATGGAACCCTCATCACGGCCTCTCTATTTGGTGTGTACCAGGAAAGCGGTTTGCAACTTACTAAGCCATATCCCTTGCGGAAGACATGTGGTAGTACAAGAAGGGAAAACGGATGGAAACGTGACTTGATTCACGTTGACACTGGAGTCAAATAGTCTGGCATAAGACTGGCATGCTACAACACTGCCATCTTACCCATTCTCATGCCATCACATGGCCATGCAAACTCACATCCAACAACTTATGGATTTTCGAAACTCACTTGCCTCATCTTTGCATGTAATATAACATTTATCGAAATGCTGATAAACATGCCATGAAACTACTTAATGCAAACATACAACGAACACTCATCATATCAAAAGTTCAAACATGCTTGCCTGATTCGGAGTAGTCGGAGTCTAGCTTGGCGAAGTTCACGGTTCCGTCACCTCCTTCGGTATCTACGGTATAAGAAAATATGTACTAACGTAAATTCCGAGAGTGCACAAAAAAATGTTCCAAATATTTTTCAAATAGACAAAAAACTAGACAGAAAAATAAAGATGACAGAAAAAGAATCAATCAAAAATCAGTTTCTGTTTAAATGTTATGAAGGTTTTAATCTAGGGACTCATCTGTAATGAAATAGAAAGTTTCCAGGGGCCAACTTATAAAAACAGAAAATGCTTCGGCTAAAAAGCGGTCAACTGCAAAGGGAGACGTACTCTGCCCGAAGGCGTTTTCAGAAAACGGTTCGAAAAAAAGAAAATACTGACGAGGGGTCCCACCCGTCAGGTCTGAAATTTCAAACGGGGGAGAAACAAAGCTCGTCGGCGCCTGAGAGCTGCCGTGGTCGCCGGCGGTGATCCACGGCGAGTTAGGAGGATCGAAGGGTACCTACGTGCTCAGTGTGTCCTTCCGCGTCGGTGGGTGGTGGTGGTGGTCGTCGGCGAGCACCACGTCGACGGCGGTCCTTGCTCCGGCGGACGGCGGCTCAGGTGAAGTTGGATCTCGTCGGGGAGGGCTGCGGAGGTCAAATTGAAGCCCGGGTTAGATCACTGGGTGCACGAGAAGACTACTGACAAGGTTTGGGAGGCGTGGATGGCCTCACCGGAGTGGATCGAGCTGTTGGCCGAGGCGGATCGGGGCGACCGGAGTTGGGGGAGGAGACCTCCTCGAGGTCCTCCTGGTGGCTTGGCAAGGTTCTGGTGAGGAGTAGAGGTGGTGCGTGCTTGAGAACGAGCTCGGGACTCCATTTTATAGGTGATCCAAGGTGGTGGCCATGAACGGGGATCTCCGACGATGGTTACGGCGGCGCAGTGCTTGGTCGGGTAGTTTAGGGGGTTGGGCGTCAACATGGAGGTCCACGGGTTCCGTTTAGAATCTAAACCAAGTTGGATTAGGCGCTCTTGGGTGGTTTCGACAGAACGCGGCGGCGCGGGCCCGTCAGCGACAGAGGGCGCGCCCTGTGCTTGCCGGGCCACGGCGACGGTGCTTCGGTGTGTGTTGGCATGCATGAGGCCACCCGGAGGGCTAGGGGGTGTTGGGCGGTGGCGGACGGCGTAGCGAGCTGGCGTTGGCTCCCATTGGCCGCCACGGGTGGCTCTGCCACCGCAGAAGCTGCTAACGTCGGCGATGCTCGCCGCCAGCGACACCTGCACCCGTCCAAGACAGCATGCGGTGCTCTGGTCAAGGAGGAAAGGTCGTGCGCAATGCGCCAGGGTGCACTGATGATCGATGACCAGGCACTGACAAAAAACGACACTGAGAAAACTCTAAAACTCTGAATTTACTGAAAGTGTACAGGAACAGTGCCGGCCAAGTGTTTGATGAAATGATTCAAGCATGAGAATAATTTTTCTGGGGCTGATCTTTGGTGTGGTGGCCTCTCAAAGCACCTGGTGGCTGCCTGAATTTTGGTGGAATTTTTGGAGAAAGGAAAATATGAATTTCACCAAAAATGATGAATCTGGTCCAAACTTGCGGAGGTTGAAACTTGAAAATTTTGAAAAGAGGAAGAGTGGATCTTGATGGTGCTAGGTTGGGGTTGCTAGGGAATATCCGGAGGAGTTGGTTTGAGATCAAAACTCAAAGGAAATCAGGTACTTCCTTTGTAAATCATCTAGGCTTAGAATAATGGACAGAATTGTTTTTGGGAAAAAAATAAAGGAAAAAAATTCAAAAAAATGGCTTTGACCTGTTGGAATAGAATGTTTGGATTGCCGCAAAGTGGAGGGAGGGGTTTTGGGAGGATTTACCACATGAGGCATGGTAAAACCATGGGTGGTTTCAAAACAAAAGAGTAGCCCCAAAACCCATAGGGTTTCTTTTTAAAAGAAAATAAATTCCAAAAATGTATTTGAGATGGGAAAAATCAGAAGAAAGGTTTTTAATAACCAAACACCAGGGTTGAAGAAGATACAAAAATAAAATCCTTGCCATGGGGAAAAAATTTGAGAGAGAGAGAGGTTTTTGGAAGGATTTAAATGACCTTCTTCAAATCAAACAAAGTTTTTGTTGAAAACTAAAAAAAATTTGGAGTGTCACAACACCTACCCCCTTAGGAAAAATCTCATCCCCGAGATTTCAGCTGATCCTCAAATAAGCGTGGGTGCTCTATCCAAAGAAAATCCTCTCTTTCCCAAGTTGCTTAATTCTCGGTGTGATTGCTCCACTGAACTCTGAAAAACTTGATGGTTTTCTGTCGGGTCCTCCTTTCAGACTCCTCTAATATTTTTATTGGACGTTCCCGGTAGGTGAGGTCTGGTTGCACATTAATGTTTTCATCGGATACTTGCTTCTCTGGGTTGCTCACGCACTTCCTCAACTGCGAGACGTGGAACACGTCGTGGACATCGGATAATTCTTCGGGTAAGTCTAGCTAGTTGGCTACCGTGCCTCTTCGGACCACTATATAGAATGGTGCGATGAATCTTGGTGCTAGCTTTCCCTTAACCTTGAATCGTTGCAGGCCCCTCATAGGAGATACTCATAGGTACACAAACTCACCGGGTTCAAAACTGATTCCCCGATGCTTTCGATCGTAATAACTCTTTTGTCGACTTTGAGCTGTCTTGAGTCAATCCCTAATCATCTTAACTTTTTCCCAGCCTCCTTGAGCATATATGGGCCGAAGATATGGCTGTCTCCGGTTTCTGACAAATTTAGCGGTGTACGACATCTTCGCCCGTACAGAGCTTCAAATGGCGCCATTTGCAGGATGGCTTGGTAACTGTTGTTGTATGCGAACTCTGCGTATGCCATGCTTTCTTCCCAACTGGTTCCATCGGTGAGGACACATGCCCTCAGCATGTCTTCTAGAATTTGGTTTACGCATTCAGTTTGTCCATCAGTCTGGGGTGGTATGCGGTACTAAATGCTAGTTGAGTTCCCAGTGCCTATTGTAGGTGATCCCAAAACCTAGAGACGAATTGTGTGCCTCTGTCAAATATTATAGTCTTTGGGACTCCATGCAGGCAGACGATACGGGCAAGATAAAGTCTGGCAAGCTTTTGAGTGGTGTGAGTTGTCCTCACCGGGATAAAATCTGCCACCTTAGTTAATCTGTCGGTGATGACCCATATGGCATCATTTCCGTGTCGTGACCGAGGTAGTCCAACAATAAAATCCATTCCAATCTCGTCCCATTTCCACTCGGGTATCTTGTTTGGCTATAATAGTCCGGCTGGTTTCTGGTGCTCGGCCTTGATGCGTTGACATGAATCACAACATGCAATGAACGTGGCTATGTCCCTTTTCATACCGTGCCACCAAATTTTTTCCTGAAGGTCCTTGTACATTTTTGTTCCTCCAGGATGGATTGAATACGGGGCGGTGTGGCCTTCAGCTAGAATTTGCTGTTTGAGGTCCTCGATATTTGGTACGCAAAGCCTATCTCCGTACCACAATATTCCCTGCTCGTCTATGACGAATTCTGAGGCCTTGCCCAAACTCGCTTTTCTTTTTATGCCTTCAATGTTGGGGTGTCCATGCTAAGCCTCCTTAATCTTTTCTATCAGGGTAGGCTATATTTCCAAATTCGACACACTCCCTTCGATGACCATTATTAAGTTGAGTTTGGCAAATTCCTGCTGAAATTCTGGTCTTAAATTTGGTATACTGTCATTGCCCGAGCTGGGGTTCCGACTAAGAGCATCCACCACTACATTTTCTTTTCCTGGATGATAGTGAATGCCAACATCATAATCTTTCACTAATTCCAACCAGCGTCGTTGCCGTAAATTGAGTTCCGGTTGTGTGAAAATGTACTTGAGGCTTTTATGGTCTGTGTATATTTCACAACGATTTCCAAGTAAAAAGTGTCTCCATTCTTTGAGTGCATGGATGACTGCTGCCAACTCCAAGTCATGAGTAGGATAATTTTCTTCATGCTTGCAAAGTTGTCTAGAAACATACGCGACTACTTTTACTTCTTGCATCAATACGCATGCGAGGCCCTTCCGGGATGCGTCACAATACACCTCAAAATTCTTGTGTATCTCTGGCACAATTAATACCGTTGCTGTCGTTAATTTCCTTTTTAGTTCTTGGAAACTTTTCTCACAAGCTTCCGTCCATTCAAACTTCTTGTCCTTCTTGAATAACTGCGTCATTGGCTTTGCTATGGTGGAGAACCCTTCAATAAATCTTCGGTAGTATCCTGCCATTCCCAAGAAACTTCGTACGTCTGTTACGCTGGCTGGTGGTTTCGAGCCAAGTATGGCCTTGACCTTTTCCGGGTCTACGGCAATACCTTCTTGGGTCAGTACGTGGCCTAGAAAACCCACCTGTATTAGCCAAAATTCACATTTGCTGAACTTGGCGTACAATTGATGTTTCCTGAGTTCTCCTAGTACAATTCTGAGATGTTCAGCATGCTCTTCTGGTGTCTTGGAGTATATCAGAATATCATCGATGAATACCACAACAAACTTGTCCATAAACTTCATAAATACTTTGTTCATGAGGTGAACAAAATATGCGGGGGCGTTTGTTAGTCCAAACGGCATTACTGTGAACTCATAAAGTCCATATCTGGAGGTGAAGGCTGTCTTGGGGATATCTTCTGTTTGCACTTTTAATTGATGGTATCCCGACCTCAAGTCAATTTTTGAGAAGACCTTGGCCTGAGCGAGCTGATCAAATAAATCATTTATCCATGGCATTGGGTATTTGTTCTTGATTGTGACCATGTTAAGTGCTCGATAGTCTATACACAATCTCAGTGTCCCATCCTTTTTCTTGGCAAATAAAATTGGTGAACCCCAAGGTGAGGAACTGGCTCGTATATATCCTTTGTCCAGTAATTCTTTTATTTGCTTCTTAAATTCTACCAACTCGGATGGTGCCATTCTGTATGGTTTCTTGTATATGGGGGCGGTTCCGGGTGCTAGCTCAATGCTGAATTCTATCTCTCGGTCTGGTGGCATGCCTGGTAGTTCTTCGAGAAATACGTCTGGAAACTCACATACTACTAGAACTTTTCTTAACTTAGAAACGTCCACCTTGTTCAATCTCGGTTGCCGAG
This sequence comes from Triticum dicoccoides, assembly GCF_002162155.2. Taxonomy (NCBI): domain Eukaryota; kingdom Viridiplantae; phylum Streptophyta; class Magnoliopsida; order Poales; family Poaceae; genus Triticum; species Triticum dicoccoides. Next base: position 565,875,263 of record NC_041381.1, on the reverse strand, counting down.
ATATTTGTCTCTCTTTGGCTGAAACTTTTATTGACTTCCCGTGATGGTGGGTGAGAATTACGGTCCGATTGAAGCAATCAATAAATCCTTTGTTGGTGGTTAACCAATCCATCCCTAGGATGACATCCAGTCCTTTATTTTCCAATACAGTAAGGTTGGCGTGAAACTTCAATCCTTTAAAATCAATATCCACACCTTGGCAGTAACTCTGAGTAACTTGCTTAATCCCAGGGGACTTGATGATCATGGGTTTTTCCAAGGGAAGCATCGAAAAATTATTTTGCAAAGCAAAACTCTTCGAAATGAACGAGTGAGAAGCTCCGGAATCAAACAAAACCGTGGCAGGTATTGTGTTGACAGGGAACATACCGAGCACGATATCTGTGGCATTTTGTGCTTCTTCTCTGGTCACGTGGTTCAGATGACCCTTCCTGTGGTTGTTATTGGGGTTGAAATTGTTTCGCTTGGGCGTTGAATTATTGCCACCGTTGTTCGGCTTTGGGGTCGAGTTCCTTGGCTTGGGGCACTGCTTGGCATAGTGCCCTTCTTCTCCACAAGCGTAGCAAGTAATGCCTGGGCGATATGTGAACTCCTTGTCCCTTGCATGGAAATTCTTGATTGGGTGTGAAACATTTGTCGTGGGTCTGTGTGTCCCACCTTTCTGAAAATCCATCTTGCTCCGATGGTTGCGAGCAAGAGTAGTCTGGTCCCTTTTGCGCTTGCGGAAATCCTCCAAGCTGTGTCACTCATTTTCCAAGGTAATAGCCTTATCCACCAGTGTTTTGAAATCTGGGAAGGTGTGCACGACCAGCTGGCATTTAAGCGCGGGTGCCAGACCATCCAGGAATTTTTCCATCTTCTTGCTTTCAGTCATACACTCTTCGTTGGCGTAGCGTGACAATAGAGTAAACTGACTGTTGTATTCCATCACTGTCATGGTCCTCTGCTTGAGGTCATTAAACTCCCTCTTCTTGATCTTCATAACACTCTTAGGAATGTGCGCCCCACAAAAACCTTCTTTGAACTCCTCCCAGGTTATATCATTTTCGTTGGGGTGCATGTGTAGAAAATTTTCCCACCATGATGCAGCCGCTCCAGTGAGATAGTGCGGTGCATACAGTACTTTCTCGCGGTCTGAACATTGTGCAATAATTAATTTCCTCTCCATGTCTGGAAGTCAATCATCGGCCTCAAGAGGTTTGTCAGTATGAGAAAATGTTGGGGGACGCATCTTCTGTAGCTCAGACAATTTGGATTGCTACTGATACGGTCCACGGTGGTTTCCCATATTGATGACTTGGTTCATCATTTCCTGATGTTGTTGCTGACTCTGTTCATAAAGGCGGCATACTTGGGAAAATGTTGTTTCACTGCTATGTTGACTTGACTGCCCCTGTGTGAAATTGTTGCTTGATTGGGTGCCATGATTTTCCTCTGGCGGATTTGGCAGGGAGCGCGTCCAAGCACGAGGCGTTTTTCACTCTGGGGATATATTTTGTAAAACTCATAAGAAAAGAAATTGAGTCGCAAAAATCAATAAATTTATAAAGATGGGAAATTTTTAAATGCTCCAAGATTTTTCAAGAGAAAATTGATTGCGCATGGAGAAGGACTGCTCAGTACATATCTTACACGCAGGCAGTAATTATACAATATACCACTCCGGATATGCGTACACATCCTGACATGTTATTTAGGCTAGTGCACTTCTCCCAGTTCCTACATGATGTGCAAACAAACTACTTCTCATAATGATACCAAGTCGCAAAAATATAAATTAACTCTATTATGCTTATAACCGATTAGCGATCGCACCTAGTGGCTTCCTACAGTCTGCCTGGCTCTAGTACCAAGTTTGTCACGACCGGTTTTTCAATAAAATACTTATTGAGAAATCGATCTTTTGATTCCAGTATAGGAAAAGTTATCCTTACTGGTAGACAAATACTTGACACAGAAGGCCAGTAGCATTAAAAATATTACAGGGTTGAGCTGAGGCTGCTCAACAATTTATTACAAACACGCCAATATTGTACATAAGGGCGGTTATGATACAGGGGTGTGGTGGCATACTACTGACTCGATTTAAAAGTGGTGGTGGATATATCACAGTGGAGTGGATAACATGACTCCTAAACTGGCGGCTCATCGAGCGTCGAGGTGAGGCTCGATGAATTTATTCGGGTAGCGGAAGCGGATATAATACAATGACCAAATACAAGGTCGCACGGGACTGACTGGGACTCCTCTAGGCGTCGGACTCACTATCGAACTCTTCATCCATGAGATCGCCTTCATCAACATCTGGCCAAATCAACAAGCCAGGTGAGTACTTTGAAAGTACTCGCAAGACAGTTCGGACATAAGATATAACAAATGCATGCATGAATGCGTTATGAGCAAATAGCAATGCACACTCAATTAATAAATATTTGCACGACATGATAAGTAAAAAGGAAGTCGGGCGGCAGTCCTCCAGAAATCCGAACAAAACAACTGAAAACCGATCGGGTGTCTGGAGCGACGCCTCAAAGGGTAAACAAATAAATTATCATGCCGCAGTCGGGCGTCTAAGCGACGCCACATAAAGGGCTTATATTGAAGAGTAAATGACATGCGTGCCACAGTCGGACGTCGGAGCGACATCGCAGAAAGGGCTTATATTGAAAGTAAATAACATGCGTGCCACAGTCGGACGTCTGAACGACATCGCAGAAAGGGCTTATATCAAAAGTAAATAACAAGCGTGCCACAGTCGGACGTCTGAGTGACATCGCAGAAAGGGCTTATATCAAAAGTAGATAACAAGTGTGCCACAGTCGGACGTCTGAGCGACATCGCAGAAAGGGCTTATATCAAAAGTAAATAACAAGTGTGCCACAGTCGGACGTCTGAGCAACATCGCAGAAAGGGCTTATATAAAAAGTAAATAACAAGTGTGCCACAGTCGGACGTCTGAGCGACATCGCAGAAAGGGCGTAAATTTCATTATTCATATCTGATAAATTCACGAAGATATAATACTCATAGGAAATATTCAACACATAATAATAAATGGGTTAGTCCATCCACATGAATAAACATTTAACCGGACTTAACACCCATGTGGTTGATCGGAGTTTTGTCACTGAGACTGACACTTGACAAGATAAGTTGAACACAGTACTTGGACATGGATAAGATGATTCAAAGGATTTTTGACTCTGCAGAGTTTGTACTAATTACCCACAGCCAACGGATTTCCGTAGTCACGAAGGACTAGTTCCGTTTACGGTATTTCGGTAGAAACACATCTAACCGGTACACACCCATCCCACCTCACGATGCCAGGAATCACCCTAGACAATGTTCAAGAAAAACTTTGAGACGGGGAGATCACAACCTCGAATAGCATGGGATCAAATTTATATACGCGCGCTCTAAGGGGTGCCCCCCTCTCAGTCCCAACCGGAAACACCCATGCCCCCTGACCGGATGACTGGCTTTAATCCAGGGCCATGGAACCCTCATCACGGCATCTCTATTTGGTGTGTACCAGGAAAGAGGTTTGCAACTTACTAAGCCATATCCCTTGCGGAAGACATGTGGTAGTACAGGAAAGGAAAACGGATGGAAACGTGACTTGATTCACGTTGACAATGGAGTCAAATAGTCTGGCATAAGACTGGCATGCTACAACACTGCCATCTTACCCATTCTCATGCCATCACATGGCCATGCAAACTCACATCCAACAACTTATGGATTTTCGAAACTCACTTGCCTCATCTTTGCATGTAATATAACATTTATCGAAATGCTCATAAACATGCCATGAAACTACTTAATGCAAACATGCAACGAACACTCATCATATCAAAAGTTCAAACATGCTTGCCTGGTTCGGAGTAGTTGGAGTCTAGCTTGGCGAAGTTCGCGGTTCCGTCACTTCCTTCGGTATCTACGGTATAAGAAAATACGTACTAACATAAATACCATGAGTGCACAAAAAATTGTTCCAAATATTTTTCAAATAAATATTACAAAAAACTAGAGAGAAAAATAAAGATGACAAAAAAAGAATCAATCAAAAATCAGTTTCTGTTTAAAAGTTATAAAGGTTTTAATCCAGGGATTCATCTGTAATGAAACAGAAAGTTTTCAGGGGCCAACTTATAAAAATAGAAAACGCTTCGGCTAAAAAGCCATTAACTGCAAAGGGAGACGTACTCTGCCCAAAGGCGTTTTCAGAAAATGGTTTGAAAAAAAGAAAATACTGATGAGGGGTCCCACCCATCAGGTCTGAAATTTCAAACGGGGGAGAAACAGAGCTCGTCGTCGCCCGAGAGCTGCGGTGGTCGCCGGCGGCGATCCACGGCGAGTTAGGAGGACCGGAGGGTACCTACATGCTCAGTGTGTCCTTCTGCGTCGGTGGGTGGTGGTGGTGGTCGTCGGCGAGCACCACGTCGACGGCGCTCCTTGCTCCGGCGGACGGCGGCTCGGGTGAAGTTGGATCTCGTCGGGGAGGGCTGCGGAGGTCAAATTGAAGCCTGGGTTAGATCACTGGGTGCACGAGAAGACTACTGACGTGGTTTGGGAGGTGGGGATGGCCTCACCGGAGTGGATCGAGCTGGTGGCCGAGGCGGATCGGGGCGGCTGGAGTTGGGGGAGGAGACCTCCTCGCGGTCCTCCTGGTGGCTTGGCGGGGTTCTGGTGAGGAGTAGAGGTGGTGCGCTCTTGAGAACGAGCTCGGGACTCCATTTTATAGGCGATCCGAGGCGGTGGCCGTGAACGGGGATCTCCAGCGATGGTTACGGCGGCGCTGTGCTTGGTCGGGTAGTTTAGGGGGTTGGGCGTCAACGTGGAGGTCCACGGGTTCCGTTTAGAAGCTAAACCAAGTTGGATTAGGCGCTCTTGGGTGGTTTCCACATAACGGGGCGGCGCGGGCCCATCGGCGGCAGAGGGCACGCCCTGTGCTTGCCGGGCCACGGCGACGGTGCTGCAGTGCGCGCTGGCATGCATGAGGCCACGCGGAGGGCTAGGGGGCATTGGGCGGCGCCAGACGGCATAGCGAGCTGGCGCTGGCTCCCGTTGGCCGCCACGGGTGGCTCTGCCACCGCAGAAGCTGCCGGCGTTGGCGATGCTCGCTGCCACCGACACCTGCGCCCGTCCAAGATAGCATGCGGTGCTCTGGTCAAGGAGGAGAGGCCGTGCGCAACGCGCCAGGGTGCACTGGTGATTGATGACAAGGCACTGACGAAAAATGACACTGACAAAACTCTAAAACTCTGAATTTACTGAAAGTGTATAGGAACAGTGCCGGCCAAGTGTTTGATGAAATGATTCAAGCATGAGAAGAATTTTTCTGGGGCTGATCTTTGGTGTGGTGGCCTCTCAAAGCACCTGGGGGCTGCTTGAATTTTGGTGGAATTTTTGGAGAAAGGAAAATATGAATTTCACCAAAAATGATGAATCTGGTCCAAACTTGCAGAGGTTGAAACTTGAAAATTTTGAAAAGAGGAAGAGTGGATCTTGATGGTTCTAGGTTGGGGTTGCTAGGGACTATCCAGAGGAGTTGGTTTGAGATCAAAACTCAAAGGAAATCAGGTACTTCCTTTGTAAATCATCTAGGCTTAGAATAATGGACATAATTGTTTTTGGGAAAAAAATAAATGAAACAAAATTCAAAAAATGGGTTGGACCTGTTGGAATAGAATGTTTGGGTTTCCCCAAAGTGGAGGGAAGGGTTTTGGGAGGATTTACCACATGAGGCATGGTAAAACCATGGGTGGTTTCAAAACAAAAGAGTATCCCCAAAACCCATAGGGTTTCTTTTTAAAATAAAATAAATTCCAAAAATATATTTGAGATGGGAAAAATCAGAAGAAAGGTTTTTAATAACCAAACACCAGGGTTGAAGAAGATACAAAAATAAAATCCTTGCCATGGGGAAAATTTTTGAGAGACAGAGAGGTTTTTGGATGGATTTAAATGACCTTCTTCAAATCAAACAAAGTTTTTGTTGAAAACTAAATAAAAAAATTTGGAGTGTCACAACACTACTTGGGCCACCTGGGCCCAAGTGGAGGTGGCACCCTCCTTTCCACTTGGGGAAGGGAAGGGAGGACGAATTGGAGGGGGGCTTCCCCTCCTGTTGGCCGGACAAGGAGGGAGTCATTTCCCTCCTTGTGGCATCCCTCCCTCTCCCCTCCAACCTATATATACTAGAGGCTTTTACCCCTTTTGAATACACAAGTTTTGGAGCCTCATCTAGTTCTCTAGTTCTAATTCTAGTTGGTCCTAGTTGACCAATTAGAGCTTGACCTAGATCCTCTAATCCTCATAACTAAAAGTCCAGTGTGGTTCTAATCTCATCCCTCTAATTCTCCAGCGACAATTAGCTCTGGATGGCGAACTGCCACCGGATCATGAAGGTCGTACGCTTGAAACTCATATAGAGGTCATGTTTTCGATCTTCCATTCAAGGGACTGTTCATGGGCGGTTTATAGGATCGTTCATATACAGTTCGAGAGACTCTAGCCCAAATCTAGGGCAGGCATGGGGGCACCCAGGCTCGTCCACCTGTAGGACCCGACAGCCCTACCCTACCACAAATTACACCAAATCCACCCACTTGACCTACCAGATCCATTTGCTCTCTCCTCTCTTCTTCCTCCTCCGCGACAGATATCTTGTAGCTCCTCCCATTGCCGTGCAGCCATTCTGAGCCTCTGCGTCGCCAACACTGCCACGACAATCCTCTCTCCCGCCCTCGCTGCCGGCCAGGACGCCACCATGGTACGTCCTATAACTCTCGAGCTACCCCTTGCGTAGCTACTCAATGATCTTGTGGAGCATATGTGGACCCACAATGCAAACAACTAAGGCTTGAGTTATGCGCTTAAATTTTATGTTAGAACTATGTATTTTTGATACCAACATTTGTTTGTTACGTGCGACATTGGCGTGTATGATGGACATGCATGGATTTGAGAGTACGGATTTGAGATATGTGGATGTTCGGCACAAGATATGAGGGGCCATCCGGATGCGTCCGCGGGCGTGCCCGGGCGCATCCGCAGAAGTATAGGGAGGCAGATTTGCCAAGTCCGGCTGTAGATGATCTAATGCCTGCGCACCAAGCCATTCCACATACCGCACCGTCACGTCCTCACCGGCCACTAGCCCCTCGCTGCACCATGCCCCCTGCCCCCTCCCACAAGCCCCGGGAGGGTACCCCAGCACCTGTTGCACCGCCACATCCTCTTCATCCGCTAGCCCATCGTGGCGTCGAGATCTGACTAGGCTGCTATTGAGTATATTGGCAAATTCTTTTGATTAATTTAATCCACAAATAAATCATGAGCATGGCATTGACAAAATTAATTATATACTAATTACGATATAGGTAAGCACATACACATATAGTAGAGACATCTACACACATAGCTAGTGCTGCTAAGACAGAAATAACGAGGAGCGGGATAAACAAGTTATACCCTCCAGTAGGCCAGGCCGAAGCCGTGACGGCAACATCGGTGTCCTCAGCAGCCTTCTTCTCGGCGGCGGCGAGTTGGTCGGCTTCAGATTACTGACTCATGATAAAAGTGAAGGCAACATAGACAAATGGCAGCGAGCAATCGCTCCCCAAAAACCTAATCGCCCCTCTCCCATACAGGATCTCGAGAGATGGGGTTTTGTAGGCCTGCTCTCCCATCAATCATGTGCATGGTGGACGGGATGGGATCTCCGCTGGCAGCAGCAGCAAAAGGAATGATAGTGGAAGGGATGCACGTCGAGGCAGAGCAGATGCGATATGTTCTTCTAGGGACGTCTAGGGTTGCTGATGCCTACACTATATAGGTGCATGCAAGTAGGAGGATGTGGGTCAGACCTGCGTCTGAGTCCGTGACAGTCCACGACCCAACATCTCGGATTCGTGGCGTGTTTGTTACGGGCTCTTCGTTTCTGACCAGCAAAAATTAAGCGCATAGGTATGTGAGCTTGGCTCGGCTCCTTCCCGCGGCGCGCGCGTCGTGGCGATGTGCGTGGGGCGGGGAGGAGCAAGCATGAACCATTTCTCTTATCAAGCGTCAATAGCATGCAAAATAGAATTCTTTATAACAAGGTCCAACTCCTCCTCCACTAGTGCGCTGGGACTAAACTTCCCACCACATCCCTTGTCAAGACACCTACATGGGCCCTTAGGGATTTTTCTGAAATTGTTAGATGGGCCCAAGGCCCACCCTGTATTTCAATAGGTGCATCTCCTATTGTGGAGCGGCCGCAATGCCTCCCTCGGCTTGCAGAAGGCCAACGTCGGCGGCCAAAGTTGAGGAGCTTGCCGGTCGGAGATGGGACAAGCAGTGGAAGAATCGGTCGATGGAGAAATGAGAAGGGCCGTTGGGGGGATCAAAGAGGAGTGAGGTGAGTTGTTGACGACGCTACCAGAAGAATATTCGGTCATATGTTTGCGCAAGGGATGGTGTAGAGCGAACACGTTCGACAATCATCGCATGCGAAGATCAGTGCATCTCATCCAACGGTCTGAATTGTTATAAAACTGACATTGCATTTGTATCATTTGGTTATCTTAAAATAGTGTAGATACAGCTTAGCAGTCCGCTCTCCTAGCCCGCTCTCCTAGCCTGCTCCCCTCCCCTCCGCCGGCCGCCACTCTGGTCCCGGCGTCCTCGCGCCCGCCGGCCACCACTCTGGTGCCGGTGTCCACCAGCAATGGCCTCTCGGATATCTCTCTCGGGGTCGTCTTCCCCCTCTTCTAGATCTGGGGCTCCTCCTCCAGTGCCTGGTCGGCCCCGGCTTCGCTCCATCGTTGTCGGTCCGGAGGTGCTGGGCACGACTTTCGGGCCTCTTCTCCAGGGCGGTGCGGTAGATCCATAGGCCGCCTGCAGTGGATCCCTCGGCGTGGCGCACGCATGCGGGCCGCCGTCCGCGCAGCCCTGCATCCCCGCCTCCCCCGCCCGCCACTCGTCGGCACCGCTCGCCAGCTGACACCTTGCCCACTACACGACTGCCCAAGACCAACATCCCCGTCGTCCTCCACGGGTGTTGCTACAACTGTGGGGAGGAGGATCACATCTCGGCCAAGTGTTGGAATCCCACCAAGTGCGTTCACTGAAATAGTAGTGGCCACATTGCTCGGGAGTGCTCCAGGCCGAGGAGTGCTTGGCCGGTGGCTGCGGAGGCGTGCCCTCCTCCGCCGGTGCGCCGGGTCATGCCTCCCGCGGGTTCTGGCTGCTCGTCATCCGATCTGCCGCCTCCCCTCCGGGGCCTCCTCCGCTTGGTCCGGCCTTGGAGGGCGGTGGTGCGTTCGGGGCCGGTGGCTGCTGTGGGACCGCCGGGGTTCTCCGTCCCATTCGACCGCCCGGTGGAGTCCGGCGGGCTGTCTCGTTCGGTGTCGGCACTGCCTTTGGTGGAAAGGTGCTTCCTTGAGGCCTCAGAGGAGCTGTCCCGCATGGAGGAGGATCTCGGGCACGCGGTGGTGGTCACGGTCACCGGAGAGAGGCTGGTGGTCGACTTGGCGTCGGCTGCGGTGGCTTTGCACGCGGAGTTTGGGATCGGCCTGGCGGAAATGTCAATTCACCCTTTCTTCCCGGAGGATTTCCTGGTGATTTGCAAGCACCCATTCGTGAGGCAGTTGATGGTGGAGCGTGGGGAGGCCTCTGCTCCGGGGTTCTCTCTCTTGCTGCAGCCCTGGCTCCGACAGGGACAGGCCACAGGCGCGGCCATGCCCGTCCTGGTGCCCCTTGAACTGCGGGGTGTTCCTGCGCATGCTTGGGCGAGGCGGACAACTGAGGTAGTTTTGCGGGGCCCGGGGTTCATGCATCAGGTTGCGGACAGGACGACGAACAGATTCGACATGTCGGGGTTCCGTGTGTGGCTTCAGACGGATGATCCGACAAGGATTCCTGGCTCCCGATTGCAGTTCGTTAAGGAGCCGAGAGAGACTCGTGTGGAGGGGGGCCTGCAGCGCTGTGGTATCCAGTCACCATCATCGTTCTTGGTGCTCCACTTGTGGTGGCCGACATGGATGCGCCATCACCGCCGGCGCCTCTGCCACCGTCGGATGAGGCTGGGGGTGCTGAGGATCGCGCCCTAGCGGATGGAGCCATGTCGGGCGCTCGAGAAGCTGGTGCTTCGTCGGGTGGGCATGGCGGCTCATCTGGTTCGTCGGTGGGGTCGTCGGTGCCGCCGCCGGTGATGGAGAGGGGTTGCTTGCTGGCGGACCGGGCGGTGGTCGGGCCTTCCAGCTGCTTGGCTGAGGTCAGGCGTTCCTCCTTCATAGGGGAGGCAGGTTCACTTCTGACCGCTCAGAGCTGGCTGGGCCAGCCCAATCACGTGCGTTAGAGGTCCTCTGGTGGGGGCGCTTTTTGACCGGTACCGCAGGGGATCCTAGGGGCTCGCCCACTTCGGTGAACCTCCCAAGGCCAGCGCGTGCGGATGAAGCCTGTCTATTGGATGGGAGCCCAAGGATGGGCGTGGAGGCTTGCATGCGGATCGGTGATGTTTCCTTGTCAATAGGCGGCCCGGCCAACGAGGAGCCAATGGCGAGCAAGGATGGGGACCCAAGGTTAGGTGGGGGCCGCGCATGCAGTGATCACGTTCTGGGTGAGGAGTTTGATCTGTCCCCCGCTACGGCGTCTCGGCAGGGTGTGGGGATCAAGGACGATCTGGTACAAGAGTTGGTGGAGAACGAGGCTGATTCGCCTGTGGGTGGTGGGCCAGCGCAAGCGCAGGCGCAGGTGCACATGGAAGGCACCTTCCTGGTCAGTCTCTCAGCGGATCCCGAGGATGCCACTTGTACTGCCGCAACGAGTGGGGAGCCATGCAGCCCTTGCATCCCATGCATGGGCGGTGAGGTGCACTCGCCACGTACTTCTGTAGCGATGCAGGACAGAGTGGACTCTTTGTGCGCGGATTTGAGGCGCAATTTGACGCCACTTTTGACCGTCATTCCCAGCCGTGGTGCTGCTGCTGATAAGAGGAGGCCTAGGCAAAAGAGGCAGCCAGTGTCCAACCCAAGGAGGAGCGTCTGTTTGGCCAGGAAGGGGCAGGGCTCTAAGGTGTCCAAGCAACAAAACGTTCTGATTCGAAGGCTCTGTCTTGCAAATAAAGGCGAAGTAATCAACGACTCTGCGTTACAGGCATATGCGCAACTGTTTGAGCGACCATTGACTGACACCCACATTACGATGATCCTTGCTCTTTTCGTTTGGCAGCCGTCTATCTTGCCGGGGTTCGAAGGAGAGCCCGTCGTGGCCGACTCGCACTAGGGTGCGGTGCTGGTGGCTCGGTGGGTTAGCACCATGAATTGTATGCCCTTCAAAACGCTTGTATGGAACGTGCGGGGGCTCAATAGCCCGGCATGTAGGAATGTGGTAGCTCAGGTGGTGGCCGCGGCAAACCCAAGTGTGGTGTGCCTGCAAGAAACTAAAATGGAGGTTGTAACTCTTGATGTAGTTCGTCATTGCCTTGGCTATAAATTTGGTAACTTCTTTTACTTGCCGGCGAATGGTACACGAGGTGGAATCCTGTTAGCTTGAGATGAGTCGGTAGTGCGCCTGTCCAACCCGCACTACACGGAATACACCCTAACGGCCCTGATTATGCCGGCGGAGGGCCCGCAGCGGTGGTTGACGGGTGTATATGGGCCGCAGCTCGACCAGGAGAAGCTGCTTTTCCTGCGAGAGTTGGAAGAGATCCATGAGCTCCATGCTGGACCATGGATGGTTGCGCGTGATTTCAACCTGTTATTGAACAATGAGGACAAGTGCAACGAGTGGATAAACCGCAGAATGATGGGCAAGTTTCGCTCTAAGCTGAACTCGCTTGAGTTGAAGGAGGTTTATTTGAATGGACGTTGTTACACTTGGTCTAATGAGAGAGTGAACGTAACACTCGAGATGGTGGACCATGTTTTCTGTACTGCGTCGTGGGAAGAGCTACACCCAACTTGTTTCCTTAGCGCGGTGGGATCGGCTATCTCGGATAACTGTCCATTATTGCTCGATGTGAACACGGACCTGTGCGTGGGCTCATGCTTTAAGTTTGAGGCGTTCTGGACAAAGGCAAAAGGGTTCTTGGATATCGTAGCTAAAGCCTGGGCCTCGGTTCCTCGTGAGGATAATCCTTTCAAGACTTTGGATATGAGATTGAGAGCCACGGCAAAAATCTTAAAGCGATGGAGTGATCGGTGGATCGGTAATGTAAAGCTTGAAATTGCGATCGCACTGGAAGTGATTCAGCGGTTGGACAAGGCGATGGACACAAGAGCTCTGTTTGAGCAGGAGCGGGAGCTACGGAGATTACTGAAACAGAAGTTGTTGGGGTTATGCTCGCTCGAACGGACCATCACGAGGCAGCGATCTAGGATCCTTTTCCTACGGGAAGGGGAGGGTAGCACGCGGCTGTTCCACTAGTCAGCGTGTCACCGACAGAGGCGGAACATGATCACCTTGTTGTCCGATGGAGCTTCAGTGGCCACAAACCAAGAGGAGATTGCAAGCATGGTAGATGGGTACTACAAGAATCTGTTTGGGACTGCTCAGAAATGATTGACCTCTATCAACCTAGAGACACTTCAGCTACCTTGCTTGGACATGCCGGGCCTTGACATTCCCTTCACAGAGGAGGTGCGGAGGGTTGTTAATGCAATGCCTATGGACAAGGCACCCGGCCCGGATGGATTCACGGGTCGTTTTTATGCTACATGATGGGAGATCATTAAAGACGACATCATGGCCGCGCTTGGCTCTTTATTTCGTGGTGATATGAGAGGGTTGCATGCTATCAATAAGGCAATTGTGTCCCTCCTGCCAAAGGTGGATGGGGCGAGCAACGTGAAGGATTTCAGGCCCGTGAGCCTAGTTCATGGTGTGCTCAAGATCATTGACAAGCTACTCGCGGTTAGATTAGTCTTGGAGCTGCCAGGGCTGGTTGGCAAGCATCAGTTTGCATTTGTCAGGGGATGTTCCATTCATGAAAACTTCATGTTAGTGCAAAGTGCAACAAGGAGACTGCACGCGCTTAAACAGCCAACCATCATGCTCAAGATGGACATCTCAAAGGTGTTTGATTCAGTTCAGTGGCCATTCTTGGTGGAAGTGATGAGGTGCATGGGTTTTAGCACTAGGTGGATTGACTGGATCTGCGGATTACTTGCAGCATCGTCAACGAGGATCATGGTTAATGGTGTGCCGCGAGAGACTGTTTACAACTGCTAGGGCCTGCGGCAGGGAGACCCCGTTTCTCCGATGCTATTCATACTCACAATGGAGCCACTGCAGAGGATGTTTGGGGTTGCTCTAGAGCGAGGTCTCGTACCCCACTCGCTTCGAGAGGTTTAACCGAGAGAGTATCTATGTTTGCGGATGATGTCATGATCATCCTCAAACCGGATGCGGTGGATCTCTCTACTTATGCAACCTTGTTGCGTCTCTTTGGTGAAGCGTCTGGTCTCAGAGTTAACCCGCAGAAGAGTGCTGTTATGCCAATATGGTGCAATGCGGTGATCATGGAGAGGGTTGTGCGGGTGCTTGGCTGCCCGCAAGGTTCGTATCCATGCAGATACTTGGGGCTCCCTCTCACCCTGCGAAAGCAAACGGCAGCTCAGTTGATCGGTATGGTGGATCAGCTGGCTCGATGCCTACCTAGATGGATGGCCGTCAACATGCCAAAGAGTGGAAGAATGACACTTGTTCAGTCTGTGCTCTGTACAGTCCCTATACATATGATGATGGCGCTAGACATCCCATAGAAGGTCATAAAGGCCATGAACAAGATTTCCCGTGGGTTCTTGTGGTGTGCCAAGGAGCAGGCGTCCGGTGGTCAGTGTAGAGTGGCTTGGGAGAAAGTGTGCTCGCGGAGGTGGGCAGGGGGGCTTGGCACTCCCAACCTGAAGTGGCTGAATACGGCCATGCAGGCACGGTGGCCCTAGCTGAAACGAGTGGATTCATCAAGGTCGTGGGTCGAGTTTGATATCTCAGTCCCTCGAAAATCTATGCAAATCTTCCAAGCTGCCACCAATGCGACGGTGGGCAATGGAGAGAGCACGTTATTCTAGGAAGACAGATGGGTGGATGGATTTAGAGTGGAGGAACTGGCGCCAGCAATCTACAGTACGGTGCGACAAAGGATACGAAGCAGCCGTATAGTTAGCCAAGGCTTGATGAACGGAGCTTGGACTTTGGACATAGGACCTGAAGTGACGATTCAGATGCTTCAGGAGTACCTTAACTTGTGGGATCGAATGGAGAGAGTTCAGTTGCACCAAGATGCGGTGGATTCAGTGAGGTGCGCGTGGGAGCCAAGCGGCTCCTTCTCCACGAGATCGGCGTACCAAGCTAAATTTTGGGCTCGGGAGAAAGATCCAACGGGGCAGTTCACATGGAAGTCCAAGGCCCCCTTGAGGTGCAGATTCTTTACTTCGCTCGCAATGCAGAATAGATGTTGGACATCGGATAGACTAGCGAGCCATGGGTTAGAGCACGAGGATGCATGCCCGTTTTGTGACCAGGTTGAGGAGAGTATGAACCACCTAATGCTCTGGTGTGCCTTCGCCAGAGAGGTATGGGCGCGGGTGTGCACGGCTTGGGGAAAGCCACAATGGACACCGACAGCAGCATCAAGTCTTGCAGAGTGGTGCGTGATCACAGCAGATAGCGCGGCTGAAAAGAAGGACACGCGTGCATTGATCATCCTTGTGCTTTGGGAGCTATGGAAGCATCGAAATGGCATAGTGTTTGAGGGGGATGCCTCGTCGATCGTGTTTGTAATGCGTAGGGTAGCTGCGGAGTGCGCACTGTGGAAGGCTGCATGGTTGCTTAAAGTGGATATAGATCGCTTTGTAGCGGCCTTAGATGTGGGTCATGTCGTGAGGAATTAATCTGTAAATGTTAGATTGGGTGGAGTTGGGGTTATGTAATTATGTAATCACCAACGTGGAGGGGATCTTTCCCCCCTTCTTCTTGAATATATAGTACGCACACTCGTGCGTATTCGAGAAAAAAAAAGATGATATAGATACATGTATAGTACGGTGCACAATGCATATCCACATTCCCTCTTCACGTGTGAGTAGAAGAGTTGATGAGATGTTGAGATGGTGACGACGACCATGAGTTGCCGCATTTCCAAACCAGGAGAAGATTCATGTTTCTTTCTATATCGAGTCTGTACCACTCTTAATGCACCGTATATCTATGATAAAACAGCAACGACGATGTAGATACATGTATGGTACGGTGCACGGTGCATATCCACATCTCCTCTTCACGTATGAGCTACTCCGTAGAAGAGTTGATAAGACGTTGAGATGACGACGACGACGATGAGTTGCCGCATTTCCAAACCATGAGGAGATTCATGTTTCTTTCTATATCTAGTCTGTACCGCTTTTAATGCACCGTATATCTACGATAAAACAGCCCATCGTCTGCCTAATTTTCTTCTCGACGTTTATAACTGGCACATACATGTGCCTTATATATTTAGGGTGAAGAAGGAATGTATTTAGGGATATCCATTCCATGCGAAGGCCCCACACGGCCGTATATGGCAGTTATAAACATCGAGAGAAAATCGAAGTCGATGGGCTGTTTCAGCGTAGATATACACACGCATCAAATATAGCCTAAATGAGAAAGAAAAAAAAATAAGAAACCAACATGCAGCCTTTACTGGTTTGGAAATGTGACAACTCATCGGTCGTCACCATCTCATCATGTCATCAATGCTCGTAGCTCATCCGTGAAGCAGAGATGAGGATCGGATATGCACCCCCGTGATGAATTGGCACAGCCAAATTCTCATGTCAACTCTTCTCGTCGCCTATAAAACGGACGCCCCAGAGCTGTAGCGAGACAGACTCACAGACCACAGGCCTCAAGTTCTCAACTGTCCTCCTCCAAATAATCAAACACTCTGAGAGAGGGCGCAAAGGTTTTAGGGTGGGTTGCAATGGGGCGGAAGAAGATCGTAATCCGGCGCATCGAGAACAAGGCTGCACGGGACATCTGCTTTTCCAAACGCCGGGAGGGGCTGTTTCGCAAGGCGAACGAGCTGGCCGTCATGTGCGGCGCCGAGGTGGCCGCCGTCGTCTAGTCCCCGGCCGGCAAGGCCTATTCCTTCGGCCACCCCTCCGCCGAGGACATCGTCGACCGCTTCCTCCGCCCCGCGGAGCAGGCCGGGGCGGCGGGGGCTGGCATGGGCGCCGCCGTCGACCCGGACCGGCTGGCAGAGCTGCAACAGAAGTAGAACAAGCTGTCCACGGAGCTGGGCGCGGTGGAGAAGCGGAAGGAGCGCTGGGGGGAGGCCATAGCGAAGGGTCGCGCGGAGGGGAGCCAGGCGGCGGCGTGGCTGGACGCAGTCGCAGACCAGCGCGACATGGGGGACGCGGACATGCTGGCCTGCATGGCTGCGCTGAGGGACGCGCAGGTCACCGTGGCGGCGGGCGTCAACCAGGTCCTCCAGGACGGTCGCCGTGACCGGGAGGCAGCCCTCGCGCCCCTGCCGCCACAGCTACTCGCCGGCGGCGGTGGCTTTGAGCTCGGTGGGACGGGGCAGATGATGGCGGTTATGCCAACGCCGGGGTTCGCGGTCGGGGGCGGGTTTGAGGTTGGTGGCACCAGCGCCAACGGCGGGATGGAGTCGCTGATGACGGCGATCGCCGGTGGCGGTAAGTTTGAGCTGGGTGGCACCAGCGTGAATGGAGGGACGGACCAGATGGTGATGGTGATGCCAACTCCGGGGTTCGCAGGCGGAGTTGGGTTTGAGCCAGATCCTTGGTTTGAACTCGGTGGCACCAGTGCCAACGGCGGGATGGAGGAGATCATGACGGCGATGGCGGGCGGAGGAGGGTTTGAGCTGGGTGGCACCAGCGTGAATGGAGGGAGCTGGGTTTGAGCTGCTCACATCGCCAGCGTGGGCTTGATCTGGATGAAGCATATGTATTTCTGTTTTCCCTTGTTGTTTCTGTTGTTGCGGTGCATCGGCAACCCAACATAGTGGCTTGCATTGTTCAGTATCCATTGCGCCGAATTGATGAAAATACATGCCTTTTTTTTATTATTCTATTTTTCAGCATGATTTTTGAATAGTTCACAAAAACGTTTTTTCCCTGTTGAACTATTGGATTCTAACTTTCTCATCTATCTAGCTGCTTAAACATGAAAGATGTCATGGAGAAAATATACCAATGAACATATCTTAGCTTTGCCTATTGTGCAAATCAATGAATCATACTAAACAAATATAATTGTTTCTTACATTAAAAAAACTTGTTTCTTAACAAAAAATCTCTATAAAAGATCATATGTGAAAACGCGCGCACACACAAATAAGAACTGCATCAGTCCGACCAAAAGAAGGATAAGAACCATAACATGGATGCTGTTGACACTAAACTTACTGGCTACCCTGAATTTAAAAGATAGCTAGATGTCCTAGATTCATTGTATCTCATCGCAAGATCAGGATTATTATTGATGGTAGAAAATTAATACGATTCTTCAACAATAAATAAATAGTTTTTCAGGATAATAAATAAAAATAGTTTTTAGGAAATAAATAAAAAAATAGATATGACGTGACACAAAATATAGTAAGAATTAGCCCAAAACAGGGTAAGGCGATGCGGGATGCAGGCTCAGCTTTTAGTCATGAGGACCTTTAGTCTGATGACAAGGGCCATTGCTAGGTCTGCCACAAAGAGTCGAGCTATGAAAGGATTGCACATACGTTCAACATGCTAAGCACTTCCTAAAAACATGTTTGCCACTCGAACTTGGTTTTCGAAATGAGGGTAATGACTCGCTCAAAGTAAAACCAGAGAACCATCTCATATTGAACTAGCAAACATAGTAGGCTTAGATCCAAGAATAAAGAAAGTCAGGTATCATCCATATTATTTCAACAAAACCATGTTGACAAAATAAATGATTTGCTAGTGCAAACATACCATGATAATCATTACCATGCGATGATTTGCTAGTGCTTTCATAAAGGAAATACAGGATTTGCTAGTGCCAAGAAAAAAAACATTCTCAACCTGGATTAAAATCAAAATATACTTAGATATACTCAACTAAACATAGTCCGATGTACATGTATCTGTAAAAATCACGTTGAAGAGATAAAAGTGTCAACTATTGTAGAGATATCTTAAAATTTATTACCTTATGTTGACATCATCCAGATCCATCTTCCTCATCATCGGTGCGAGCTAGGAAAGCCATTGATTCAAATAACATCTCTATCGATCTACAGTCTTGTGCCTAACTCTGGAATTTAGTTTTATTAATGTTGGGAAATATTTTGTAGTTTCTGTTCGTGAGATGGACTCTTATCTATTGGACAACAACATTAAAAATCAATCCAATTAACTTGCAGAGTTAGGCACGAGATGGTAGGTCGGACATACTGAACCTGGATTAAAAACAAAATATACTTAGATCGAAACAACTAAACAAAGTCTGATGCCAAATATATTTGTAAACATCATGTTGAAACAACACACATGCCCGGTCTCAAATTACTTGTCTTAGGTCTGTCTAGATACAAATACAACTGTATCTAACAAATCTAAGACAAGTAATTAGGGACGGAGAGAGTACATGACATCTTTCCTGTTTAAGTAGCCAGATGAGAAAGATAGAAGCCAATAGTTTAACAAGAAAAAATGTTTGTGTAAACTATTAAAAAAATCATGCAAGAAAATAGAATAATAGAAAGGCTTGTATTTTCATTAATTCGGTGCAATGGATACAGACCAGAGTACAACACACTTATGTTGGATACACACCGCAACAAGAGAAACAAAAAACGAAAAAAATACAAGTACATATGCATCATCTAGATAGCTAGCTGGGTGGACATGAGACCGCCTTCTAGAAGCACGTTGCATATGGCTAAAACGAGACACACAATTTCTTGAAGGCATTAATGAAACTATTGATAAATGATCGGAGTTGGCATTGGGTCTCTCTGTAGATCAGAACCATGCACGTCCTCCACGCTTGCATCTGCAGAATGAATGGACTCAGTCGGACTGGGACAGCTGGTTTCGGATTCGACCTCGTCATCTTCTCAGTTGGTGAAGTCGTCGTGCGGCCCGAACTTGTGATGCATCATCTCCATTCCAACGGTGAACCCTCCGGTGGCATCGACATTATCATCTATGTTCCAGCAGCGAACACCGGTAGCGGTTGCAACGCAGTCAGCGTCTGATGTTGCTATTACATCTCTATTCCAGCGGCGAACCCGACGGGGTTGGCATCCCCGACATCATCTGCTGCTGCATACTCTCCATTCCGACAGTGAGCCCTGGGGTGATGGCATCGCCATCATCTTCTGCTTAATCATCTCGTCATCCCACCATTTGCGTTGGTGCAACCGAGTTCAAACTTACCACCACCGGTGATCGCTGTCATCATCCCCTCCAGTGAATCATCGGCGGCGGTGGGTTTGAGCTCGGTTGCACCAGCGCGAATGGCGGGATGGAGGAGAACTTTCAGCAACAACAGATGATGATGGCCATGCCACATCTGCCGGGGCCCGCCAGCGGGTGTGGGTTTGAGCTCGGTGGCACCAGCGTGGACAGAGGGATGTACGAGATGATTATGTATCAGATGATGTTGATGATGATGATGGTGATGCCACCACCTCCGGGGTCCGCTGCCGGAATGGAAATTATCTAGCAGCAGACGACATCGGGGTGACGCCAATGCCGCCGGGGTTCATCGGTGGAATGGAGATGCAGCAGTAGCAGCAGACGCTGACTGTGTTGCCATCGTTGCTGGTGTTTGCCATTGAAATGGAGATGATGACGTCGATGCCACTGGCCCTGGGGTTCACTGCTGGAATGGAGGTGTTGCGTCAGGAGCCCGGGCCGCACGGCAGCTTCCCCAACTGAGAACAAGACGAGGTCGAATATGAAACCAGCCACCCGAGTCCGATTGAGTCCATCCATTCTGTCGACTCAAGCATGGATGGACGTGCATGGCTCTGAGCCAACGCCATCTTCGATCATTTAGCAATAATTTCATTCTTTATTACCTTCTAGAAACTGTCTATCTCGTTTTAGTCACATGCATCGTGCTTCTAGAAGGTGGTCTCGTATCCACCTAGCTAGCTATCTCGATGATGCATATGTACTTGTGTTTTTCCTTTTTTGTTTCTCCTGTTGCGGTGCATACCCAACATAGTGGTACTGTGTTCTGTATCCATTGCACTGAATTAATGAAAATACAAGGCTTTCTACTTTATGACATGATTTTTTAATAGATTACAAAAACGTTTTTCCTTGTTAAACTATTGGCTTCTGTCTTTCTCATCTGGCTACTTAAACGGGAAAGATGTCATCTACTCCCTTGGTCCCCAATCACTTGTTTTAGATTTGTCTATATACGGATGTATCTAGACATTAGATACATTTGTATCTAGACAAATCTAAAACAACTTAATGAGACGGGGTAATAGAAAATATACCAATGAACTTGTCTTGGAATCTTTTATATACAAGATACACACAAATAATAACAGCATCCCTATATAGTCCTAGCAAAAGAAGGATAAGAACCATGGCATGCATGTTGTCGACACTAAATTTACTGGCTACCCTGAATTTAAACGATAGCTAGTTGTCCTGGATTCGTTGCATCTTATCCCAAAATCGGGATTATAGTTGATGGTAGAAAATTAATACGATCCTCCAACAATAAATAAAGAGATTTTTAGGGTAACAAATAAAATAAAAACTTAGGAAACAAATAAATAGATAGATGTGACGAGACACAAAATATAGTAAGAATTAGCCCAAAACAGGTTAAGGCAATGCGGGATGCAGGCTGGGCTTTTAGTCAGGCGAACCTTTAGTCTCATGACAACGGTCATTGCCCCGTCTGCCACAGAGAGTCGAGCTATGAAAGGATTGCACATACATCCAACATGTTAAGCACTCTTCCTAAAAAAACATGTTTGCCTCTCGACCTTGGTTCTCAAAAAGAGGATAATGACTTGCTCAAACTAAAACTAGAGAAGCATCTAACATTGAACTAGCAAACATAGTAGGCGTAGATCCAAAAATAAACAACATTATGTATCATGCATATTCTTTCAAAAAAACATGTTGCTAAAATAAATGATTTGCTAGTGCAAAAATACCATGATAATTATTACCTTATGATGATTCTCTAGCGCTTTCATAAAGTAAATAAAGGATTTGCTAGTGCCAAGGGAAAAACATTCTCTACCCGGATTAGAAACAAAATGTACTTAGATCTATACTCAACTAAACAAAGTCCGATGCACATGCATTTGTAAAAATCATGTTGATGAGATAAAAGTGTCAACTATTGTAGAGATACCTTCAAATTTATTACCTTATATTGACATCATCCAGATCCATCTTTCTCGCCATCGGTGCAAGCTAGGAAAGCCGTTGATTTGAATAATGTCTCTATAGATCTACATCTTGTGCCTAACTCTGGAATTTAGTTTTATTGATGTTTGATGTTGGAAACTATTTTGAAGTTTCTGTTCGTGAGATGGACTCTTATCTATTGGACAATAGATAAGAGTATATCACAAACAGAAAATTGAAAACAACAGACCATTAAGCATCAATCCAACTAAATTGTAGAGTTAGGCATGAGACGATAGGTCGGAAAGGAAAGGACTTGGTAGTGCCAGGAGAAAACATACTGAACCTAGATTAAAAATCAAGTATACTTAGATCGATTCAACTAAACAAAGTCTTATGCCACATATATTTGTAAAAATCATGTTGATGAGACAAAAGGATATAGACATCCTAAAATTTATTACCTTATGTTGACCACATTCAGATCCATCTATCTCCGCATTGGTCCAGGATGAGAAATCCGCTGATGAATTTCAAGCCGTGGTGCGTCCAATCGAATGGACTCCACCACAATGATATGCACTCCACACACAGGAAAAGTTGCGCATACAATTCATGGCGTATGCTAGATAAGCCGGTTAATGATGTCACCGGACAGGCGCCTCTCTAGCAGCAAACGACAAGCTCGCCACCAATTGACGAAGAGAATAACAAACTTGCCGGAGAAGATGAAAGGTGACAGTGTCATGATGAGAGGAACGCCGAAAGAAGAGGAAAAGGATGAGTGCGCCGCAAAAGGTTGAGAATGAGGCATGGGTGCTGGGGGTTGAGTCGCGTTAGGGTTTGGGTGGGCATATATAGCACTTTGGGTATTCGTGTAGATGGTTGGACCGAGATGTAATGGCTATAGATCTGACATCCGTTTAATCTATTTTGAGTGGCTCTGAATGGTTGGTGCATGTCTTTTTTTTCGAAATAAACCTTTATTTAATTGGGAATATAATTCTAATCCATGTCACCTTCACCATCGTCGCAGGGGTTGGTATTTAGACATGGCACTCACAAATCATACAACATAATATGTGAAATATATTTTATTATAATTTGAGAGCTAGCCACGTGTTGACCTAGGAAAAAAAGGCACAAAATTAGACTACCAATGGGGAGATGTCCCCCAGTCTTGTTTTTCGGCAACAACGATGCTATTCTCTGGCCGATCACTGCACAACCCTAATCAAGTGGTCTGCTATAGTTTAATTCTATTAATGGATATTGTTGTCTTGTGCATACCAACACTCTTCTCTGGCAGTTTGTACTTCTTCACTGATGCAGCAGTGTCCATCGTTGCGAACATGCCGGAAGTTTTATTCAGGATATGGTTCGCCTCTAGGATTTTCAATCCACCCAAGTCTTCGAACATGGCATCTTCTTCTTCGAGACGTGGTCTAGCTCGACCTTAGCACGATGACTTGCCGACCATGGGATACAATGTCAGGCTAACTCCGGCAGCGAAGCGGCAACGGCGAGCACTAGGATGGCGTGCTTGCAAGTTGTAACTTCCTTATTTTGAGTGTCTTCTTATATCATTGGAAGTCCTTTGATGTAAATCCAGTCTCATATTCCCAAAATGAAATTAGACGAGTAGTCCCACAGCATCGTCTCGTACATCGAACAATTCTTATCTTTTTCTTTTCTTTTTGGCGGGGAATCATACAATGTTTTTCATGCATACGTAGTGTCAGAACGGAAAATCAAGACCGTGCATGGGAAAACTGAGAATTGGTTGGTGGAAATACAAAAATTGGTACACAAGATTGGCAAGACATCAAGTTGCTACAGAGACATACAACAGATGGGCTTATGCAAACATTAATCTTGACCGTGGAATGAAAGCATATGCATAAGACGGGCTTATACAATGACACCACACGGTGAGATTTACTCATTACTATTCCTGACTATCTTCACATTTTAACCCTGAACTTACTTCCCAAGATAAGAGAGAGTGTCACAACCCTAGTCAGTGCCTGCATTGGAGTGATTGCATCATGTTTAAATTTCACAGATGAAATGGGGATGGCAGAAACCCCAGCACCATTTAATCCAACTAGGGTTTACTAAAATACTTTTTCAATGAACCTGAAATGCCTTCAAAAATGTTCATCATCTTTGCCTTGGTCTAGAACCTCTGCCAAAAATGGTCCACATTTTTCTAAGACAACTTGGGTCATTGAAATAAATCTTACCTTATTTGCATTTGGACATTTAAATTCTATATATTATTTTAAATGTCCAAATATGCATGAAATGAAATGATGCCTGTTGGAAATATTCCAAACAGTGCCCTCAAGAAATTTCATGATTTTTGAAAGTGCATTATTATTTTTAATAAAGCCCAACAATTACAGAATAAAAGAAAAACAGAAAGAAAAGGGAAAAAGGCACTTACCTGCGCAACCCACCTGGCAGCCCATTGGCCGGCCCCGCATTGTGCTGGCCCGTGCTAGTCACCTGCTTCCTCCCGCCAAGCAGGCACGGAGGTGAGCTCCCGAACGCGCCGAGCTCGCCATGCCTCCACCTGCTTGCCGCTGAGCCACTGGACGCGTGGATGACCTCCTGCTCGTCACCCGACCTCCCCGACACCTCATTCGCCCCCCTGTTCCTCCACCTAGCTCTCCCCCGCCATGGCCGACGCAGCCGCACCCGCGCCGTCGATGTAACCGCAGCCACCGTCGTCTTCTCGTCGCCCCGCCGTGTCCAGGCGCTTCGCCATCGTCCACTCCCTCGAGCAGACCGAGCCCCGAGCGCTCGCTCGCACCGGAGATGCTGCATCGAGCTCGCTTCACTCCGCCGTCGCCAAGATCCACTTCGCCACCCCGATCGCTCCAGCTCCTCCCCGACCACGCTGACCCTTCTGCTATGACCACTGTGAGCTTCTGCTCCTCCTCCCCCTCTCCGTTCTCGCTGTTGTTTCCATGTTGATCTGCTGACGCAGTACTTACACAATGCTGACACAGTAAAGACTTTTCTGGATTTAAACTTATTCAGAAAATTCCAGAAATATTTCTAAACTTCAAAAAATCATAAAAATTAATCTATAAATCCAAATGAAAAGATTTATATATGAAAAATGAAAAAAAAAAATCCAATCTATCCATCTGTACTAGTTTCATGCATGTTTAAACAACTTAACCTTGCTATTTAGATTAAAACATGATAATGCACTATTTGAATTCATAGTTTGAGTTCGAGACCTTTGGTTCAAACTAACTCTAACCCATCTGTTTGCAGTTGCATTAGCCCAACACACTCATTTTGCCATGTCATATGCATGCATCATATTGTTGCATATCGCCATGTATTGATTGTGTTACCGGTGTGTTCTCCGCGGTAGGTTCTGCTCCTGAGGATATTCAAGAGTATCCAGCTGAAGGACAGTACCCCTCGACCAATCTGTCAGGCAAGCAACCACCATTTGATCATATCAATAAAATCCGATGTTCTCGCTCGTGCTCTCATTTAATGCATTTAAGACAACAAGGTTTCAAACTGCTGTGTGCGGCGGTAGTTGAACCCATTTCCCCTGCATGACCTGTCATTGCCACAGTAACTAGATGAAACCCACTAGCATGTGTAGGAGTTGATTGAGCCATGTTTGTGTTTACTACCTTGCTATGCCTGCTATGCTTAGAGTCGTGTCAGGTCTGGTTCATCTGGATGATGGGCTAGAGTGAACTGATTGTGTCGGTGATTAGAGTGAAGTGTTGAACACGATTTGGTAAAGGTATCGATGAGAGGTCATGTAGGAGTACATGGTGGGTTGTTTCATTGGAATCGTCCCTAAGAACTGAGATATGTATGTGCGATTTAAGATCAGCTACAACTACACATTGGGCCCTGAAATATGACCCCGCTCGACTTATTAACCCCCCCCCCCCCTTGTCCTCTGTCCAGGAGTTGCAAGTAGTTTCTGGTATTTGTAGTATACTGGAGGCCGTGTGCACCACTGACCCTCAGGGTGGGCTATGATGCGGCAGGTACGTGGCCCGGTGTACCGAGGGACCCGTTTGGTGTCTTGGCAACCCTATACACATCGTTCGGGGCCGTAGTGGAAACCTCAGTCGGACTCCCTATGGATGGAACCTGAATAGGCGATAAATCTGGACTAGGGACTTGTGTGGTTAGTCAAGTCGTGGTCTACACCCATGTCGGCTTTCGCTTGAAGTCTGCCGAGCAGATGTCGTATGCGGATGCTAAGTGGTGGAAACATGTTTGAAGAACTACACCCCTACAGGTTTGGCGGCATGGGGATGTCAAAAGGAAGGGGATGGAGTTTTTCTCGCTTTTGGCGTAGCAGGCCTCCCTTTGGGAGGCCCGCGCGACGGGCTATTAGCTCAGTGGTAGAGCGTGCGCCTGATAATTGCGTCGTTGTGCCTGGGCTGTGAGGGCTCTTAGCTACATGGATAGTTCAATGTGCTTATCAGTGCCTGACCCAGAGATGTGGATCATCCAAGGCACATTAGCATGGCGTACTCCTCCTGTTTGAATCGGAGTTTGAAACCAAACAAACTTTTCCTCATGAGGATAGATGGGGCGATTCAGGTGAGATCCAAAATAGTGTAATGGAAAAAGAAGTGATTCGAATCATTGCTATTTGACTCGGACCTGTTCTGAAAAAGTCGAGGTATTTTGAATTGTTTGTTGACACAGAAAAATTAAGGGAAAACCTCTGAACGAATTTCCATATTGACCTTGGACATATAAGAGCGACGGGAAGGTTTGGCACCTCGATGTCGGCTCTTCGCCACCTGGAGCTGTAGGTGGTTCCAAGGGTTGGGCAGTTCACCCATTAATGCGGTACGTGAGCTGGGTTCAGAACGTCGTGAGACAGTTCGGTCCATATCCGGTGTGCATTTGGATTATATATCACATATAGAAATACCCTATCCTATCCATTTGGAAATCCTGGTTCAAATCCTTCAATATCGTATCCAAGATGTTCCATCTTTGCATTTATTGCGATTCTTTCTCAACTACTATTCGAATTGGAATAGTTTTATTACTTCAATGAAATCCATTTTTTTCAAAAAGAAAATAAAAGACTATTTAGAGTCCTATATAACTCTTATGTATCAGAATATGATTTTTTTGTTTCTTCGTAAACAATCTTCTTGCTTACCATTAGCATCTTCTGGAACTTTTCTGGAACGAATCCACTTATCTAGGAAGATGGAAGGCTCGAATGACACCTTCTCATAATAAGAATGTGCACGGTCTGGTTCGGTATGGAATGAACTTATAATATGATGATCGAGTCGATTCCATGATTATAAATTCATAACCCTAGTGCCCATTCCCATTTTGGGCGGAACAGATCTACTAATTCTTTTATTCCAGTTAGTAAGATGGATATCTTGAACTAAGAAATAGATCTAGCAGCTAAAAGAGGGTCCCCCTATGGGTGCAGAACCCGTCGTTGTCTCGGCTGTGATACCGGAGGCTCTAGGGAAGTCGGAGGAGAGATCACTCATCTTGGGGTGGGCTTACTACTTATATGCTTCCAACAGTTATCCTCTCCGCACTTGGCTACCCAGTGTTTACCGTAGGCACAAAAAAAGGGTTTCATTTGGATTCCCCTATTTTGAAAATTGCATATTAATTTCCTTCATATGAACAGAAAAATAGGATGACTCAAAGAAGTTCTCTACCAGGAACTTTGTACCGCGCACATTACTTAGCACAACTAGGAAAATAAGATAAGATAAAGATAAGCAAGACTAAAAAAATATTCGTCGGAATAACGGAATACAAAATTAAGAAACACAAAAAAATAAAGGGGAATCTCACCCCCTTCTTTATCATAAAGAAAAGATCTATTTTAAAACTTCTTTAAAAAGAAAAAGAAGTGCCTCTATATTTATATTATAGATTTATCCACTTAGATGAATAAATATTATTAATGAATATGTATCACAATCCATCTCGAGGTATTTGGATCAATACCTATTCGGTGGATCTTTTTTTTCTCTGCCAGGTAGGGAAGTCTAGAGAAATCCTATTTGAAGGAGGACGGGATTCAAATCAGGGAAAGGATCCTTTCTTCTATTGATTTGATAGAAATTCATTTTTCTTTTCCCATTTGCCCATGATTATGAATTAAATGGTTCTGAACGTGTGGAAATAGTTGTTAGTTGTAATAACAAGAAATTTAGTTCACTACTTGTGAAACGTTTAATTATTCGAATGTATCAGCAGAATTTTTTGGAAACATCATCTATTCGAATAGCCGCATCCGTAGTAAAGGACCACTTGGTTGCCTATACAGTTCATAGACAAGTAAATGGATACTCATAAAATCCTCAAGACAAGTGTAAGTGTCGTGGATGGACCTTCCGTACGATGACGGGAGATGATCCGCGGTAGAGTATTGTTGTGGTGAGTAGTGGACTCGTGTGCGCAAAATCATTTACAAGATGCTGCCTCGTAGGATAGTTTAGCCAAGAGTCAAAGCTGGCTTGCTGTAATAAACTCCACTATCCCTTTGTTGATAATGTGCATGTATGTAGGATCTTATGTAAGTATTCTTGAGTACCTTTGTACTCATGTTTGCTTAATTACTATTGCAGAGGAGAACACTTCCCCTTCTGATGGGTTTTATGTAGATCTTGACGTTGATGAGTAACTTGACGCCCAGGTGGTGACCCTGAGCTTGTGAAGGGCCTATGTAGATAGGCAAGCTTCATCAAGCCTTCTTGCTTTCTAGTTGTCTGTACTCAAACAAGTTTCTTCCTCATGTGCTTGTATGTTTGTATGACTTGAGTGTCGGGTCGTGTGACCCCTATCTGCATGTATATGTTTTGTATGGCTCTCCGGAGCCTTTTAGATAAAGTACTTTGGGTTGTAGAGTTTTGTTGTGATGCCATGTTGTATTTGCACATATCGAGCATATTATGTGTACGATTTGAAATGCTTGGTATGTGTGGGATCCGACAACCTAGTTGTTTATTCTTGGTAGGCTCTCTTACAGAAAAATGTCTCATAGTGCTTCCACTGAGTCATGGTAGCTTGCTGCTGCTCTGGAACACTTAGGCTGGCCGGAATGTGTCCTTCTTCGTTGCTGTGTCTGTCCCTTCGGGGAAATGTCACGCGTTGTTCCTTTAAGTCCTTGTAGCTTGCTACGACTTGGGTTCATATGTTGTTGATCGACACGTTCGTTGTTGGGTCATGTATGCATGTCTCTGTAAGTTAGCGTCACCTTGGGTTTATGACTAGTCATGTTGGCCCGGGTTCTTTGTCATATGGATGCTAGTGACACTATCATATACGTGAGCCAAAAGGCGCACCCATGGGAATACCGTGCGTTAGGCCGCAAAGTGATATGTTGTGTTACATGCTATGTCGGCATGACTTAGAATCGGGGTCCTGATAGAGAGACAACACTTTTCACTAAACCCTCTCTCGCGCATCCAAATTCTTCTCAGGTTGCCCTGCTACAGAACACCACACAATCAATACATCTACATATTCATTCAAGCAATGATCATGGGACTAAAAAATATATAGTACTGAATTCTTACCATGTGAGTTTGCGGATGTGATATATACTGTCGCATCTACCTTCGCTGTTGTGCCTAGTGGTGCATATGATACAGTCCTCTCCCTGACTCCCTCAACAGGTTCCTATATCAGAGCGACCCTACACCATCCCCAAGCTTCATTGCCTCGACACCAAGAAGCGCAGCAGCAACCAATCCTCATCTGCGGAGGAGCTCGAGGGTATGGTGAGGCTGCTCGGGGCGGCTGACAGTATCAGGATACGGTCAGCAGCACTGGCAGCACGAGAGCAGAGCGGCCAAGGTAGGAGTGCAGGCATTTGGGGAATTGCCATTGGCGACTCCTAGCTGAAAAATACAGATGATCCTCTCCCCATCCACAAATATAGACGATGGCAGGCTTGTTCTAGAAGCTCCTCAGAAAATTTTGGGGATAGAGAAACATAGAGGGTATGCTAGAGTGGGTGTCAGTTACTCTAAAGAGACTAGGGAAATAAATACTCATACTCGCTTATTTCGGGGACAAAGTTTTGCTACATGAGGATCAGCAGCGATGGTACATGTCTGTCAGTTAAAACTTCAACAGCACAGCTGGGAAGTAAGCAACTACTCCTACACTTCAACGGCAGGATGTTCTTTAAACTTCCAATACCCCACAACCTGCATGCGAAATGCTACATCTGCGAAAGGCCTCTCGAGCATCCAGTTAAACCAAAGTTTCGTAGTCTAAGCTTCAACGATGTGAGATGTAGACCAAAATCATGCGCCAAATTCAGCCATCCTGATCATAGATATAATGCTACTACTACAAATGAGTACTTCCTCTGTAAAGAAATATAAGAGCGTTTAGATCACTAGAGTAGTGATCAAAATGCTCTTATATTTATTTATGGAGGTAGTACTATATATGTTGCATTGGACGATATGAACATCAGTTGACAGGCCACCACCACCTGAGCTCGCCGCCTACGCCAACTAGGAGGGACACTGCTTCAGTGATGTAACTGCAGCTGAAGCTGGGTCACTGGCATGTGGGCCCGACATGCAAGTGACCCAGCTTCACCTTCAGTTACATCACTGAAGCAGTGTCCCACCTAGTTGGCGTAGGCGGCGTAAGATGTCAATCATCATCTCCTTCTCCCTTGGCGTCGGGGAACCCCTCGGACGAGGTTCAGTCAGAGCCATAATGTGAATGTAAGTCATTTGCCTATGCTTTTGGTAAGACCGGACACCAATTGCAACCCTACCCACAAAGACCTGCACAGAATTTACTATGTCAGGTTTTGAACTACCTACCCTAGAATCCCAGTTGTACATGAAATATTTAAATTCAAGGAATTAGGTACTTAAATAATTTGAAGTGTTCAATTTTATCATGTTATGCTGTAAATTTTTATTTTATTTTACTAAGCACGAACAAATGCAGTTCAAATAAGCATCACTATCTGGCTGTCTATACAGCAGTTGAGTTACTACAAGGGAACATAGGCGTAAATTCTTTAGAAATTGAGATATTTTACATCCAACTTGCACAAATTCGCCCAATAATTATGAAAGAAATCACCAACATTTATTTAAGTTAACAACATCTTGATGCAAAAGTTTGTGATGATAGAACTGGTCTCACCAAGAGTCCAAGACACACAATGCATGCATAAAACGAACAAATAATGTGCTAAGAAGGGAAAGCAATATTACTTCTAGTATATATGTCTCATCAACCACTATACATGTCTGACTTCACGGCTCCTAGCTACACCGTGGATGCTATCATGGAGGCTTAACAGTGCCAGCTTATGACGCAATGGCAGAACCTCAAAGTCAAGGCGGCTGTCGGCTCTGTTGCACCTCCTGAACCCGATGTGACTTTTCACTGCTTTCCGATTCCACAAGGCTATGCTATTATGATGGTGCATGAAAAATAGAGGGATTTGAGGAGCTCCAGCTTGACCACCCTACAAGGGAAGGGGAGACTCAGCTGGGTCTTGCTCTGAAGACTCCATGTCTATGGCAGAAGGAGCACATCAAGCTTCTGAACTTCACGCCTCCCCCTCCTCCTCCTCCTCCGGCAAGTGATAAGGGCACTCAGCTTCCTTATCCGACGCATGAGGGCGGCACTCCGCCTCCTTCTCCTCCTGCTCCGGCGTGTCCGAGCAGCCCGCCTCCTCCTCCGCCTCGTCGGCAATGGCGGAACACGGATGCCGCCGCTCCGGCTGCTCCGGCACGTCGGATCACTCCGCCTCCTTCTACTACTCAGCAATGGAAGAGAGCCGCCACCGCTCCGACGTCTAGCAGTACAGCCAGAGGTGGGAGGCAATATAGATTAGGTCCATCTCTCAAGCCTGTTGTTGGGGATATAACTACTAAGTATAAACCGCCTAGGAGGGGCCGGGTTATACTCATAAGGAGTCATCTGCATTGAAGCCCATGAAGACAAGGAGTATGACGCTTTACTATTGAGATTCAAGGGCCCAAGTCCCAAAGGAGGATTAGGGCCCGTAGACATAAAGCTCCATGTACCATGTAACTTGTGTTGTAAGATAGGAAAATGTAGAAACCGAGTCGGACACATGTATGAGTCGGCCTCGGGATTCTATAAACCGCCGGGCGTCAAGCTGTGTATATAAAGGGACGACTCGGCGGCTGTTCAAGGACAAGAAACAACAACTCGAGATCTAGGTAAAGCGGATTCGCTCCCTGATCATCGAGACCCCATCAATTCCACCACAACTGGATTGTAGGCTTTTACCTTCACCGCAAGGGGCCGGACCAGTATAAACTCCCCATGTCCTTTGTCCAGTTTAACCCCTTTAAGCAAATCTCATTGTGATGGCTCCACGACTAAGTCCTCACACTAGGACATCTGATGTGATAACTCCAGGAAAGTTGGCGCCCACTATGGGGCTATCGCACGATGGTTTCGGGTTCTTAAAGGGCAACTTCGAAGGACTCAAGGGATACACAGTGGGCCGGATGACCAAGAGTCATCGCGGCAAGCTCTACATCGATGACGCAGGCTGGGGCCCCGACACCGGCACAATCGAGTATGGGTATCGGGTCCCCTTTGGAGGCATTTATGTCTTCATCGGCAAGATCGGCGAACCGGGCCCTGAGCCAGACATCTGCGCCAACCTCATCTAGACGGCTCAGCGTGCAAGCCCTTCCCAAGTTCAGCCTTCCATGAAGTGTGCGTTCATAGGATTCATCAATGATGTGGAGTTTGAACCAGTGTCTGATGGTGATACAGTCATTTATTCAGATGGCGAATCATCCACCGGTGAGACCGAATCACTGTACAAACTACAAGATGGCCGGTTTGGGGGCTGTTCCAATGGCGACAGTATTCCATACCCCCTTGAACCGCCAAACCGGGTTGCGATCTTCATGGCCGGTACGGAGCCCACGTTGCAGTCCTCAACTGCAGCAGTGATGATTTCCGGACCGACAGCCGGGGCAGGAGGCCTCGCGCGCCGGTTGGCTCAAGTCCTGTCCGGTTTAATGGACACCTGGACGACGTTACTGACCATAGAGGTTAGCCCGGAGGATCAAGATCAGCATAACGCAGAGGTCACAAAGCTGCGAGATCAGATAGCTTAGGCCAAGGAGGACTTGGTGGGTGAGGAAACCAGGATGGCTGATGAGCGGGCCGCTTTAGATGCTCAGGCACAACAGATTTAGGCAGAGAATTACTGGCTCATGCTGGATCAGAATGCTTCAAACGACGTGTTGAGGAGGAGGCATCGGTCTCGTTTGCCACCGGTTTATGAAGCAATGAATCTCTTCAACACGCCAGGAGCAGGAACGAGTAATCCGGCAGCGGCGAACTGGGTTGAAGCACCGGGGGCAGGAGCACCGGATCAGCCATGGGTGACGGACCCGCTTCGACGGACCCATGACCCGCCGCAATACATGCCAACACTGCCGGGTCACTTCTCCACCCCTTTGGATAACATGATCGCTGCAGCGTCGCGGCTGGCAGCTATTCCAATGAAGGGCGAGTCTCCAGTGGCAGTTGAGACGCGGCGGGCCAGGGATCTTCTTCAAACAGCTATGGTTCAGCAACAGGCTTATTCGTATAGTCGAGATAGAATTCATTCAACCGCTCGCCTGAGCAGGAGTTACAGCAGGCACATTGATGAACCAGCTGTGTCAAGCAGTGCGCGGAACCGTGACGCCCCTCAAGGACCTAATATGGCGCGCGGTGGTGCAAATGCTCAGGACATGGCGGATAACGGTAGAGCGCGTCGAGAAGCCAAGTTAGCAGCGCAGCACACGGACATCAGCTTACTCCGGTTCGTCCAACGACGTCAGTGGAACAAGGTCTTGCTTTTAGCTCTTGGGAGTGCCGTGTCTCACCCCGACTCTACGCAATGTGCGGCTGCCCAAGGATTTCAAGGGTCCGCGTAAGGTGCCCAACTACACCGCTGATTTAGCCCCCGAGTCATGGGTCGAAAGTTATGAGATGGAAATGGATATGCTAGATGTGCATGAAGCGGCATGCGCGAAATACTTCACCATGATGTTGGATGGGACGGCTCGCACTTGGCTGAAAAGTTTGCCGGCTAACTCCATTGGGTCATGGGCCGAGCTAAAAGCCCAGTTTATAACGAATTTCAAGGACACGTGCAAGCAACCCATGTCAATTGTGGACCTAGCTGCCCCCATTGGTGCGCCGGGTTTCGGAAATCTTGCATTCATCGGACCGCATCAATGCTGATTCAGCAGTCATAATGTTGGAGGGCAATTGCCAGTTTAAGCCTCTGAAGCTGAAGTTGGGACGGCTTAAGCGTCACCGCAATGACATGGGAACACTTATGGCAGTTCTGGTTAAGTATGCCGATTCTGATAGTACCAAGGATCCCGAGTCTGACGATGAGAAGCCGAGGAAGGGAAAGAAGAATGGCGGTGCGAAAGGGCAGCATCATAACCAGGCGGGCTATGGGAACAATGGTAAGCGTAAAGCGGATACTAATTCAGATTTTGTGGCTAACACTAATGCGCAGGACAATGGCCAGCATCGTAAGGGTAGGCCGCCCCCACGGAGTGGAGGATCAGGTGTCAATCTTGAGCGCATGTTAAATCAGCCTTGCCCAAGGCACGGGACGTGAGAAAAGCCAGCTACGCATCTCTGGAAGGATTGTTTTATTATGAGGGAATTCAAAAACTCGGATCTTTTCCGATATGACCATGGACCGTCTGGCGGTTCAGGACCGGGGTCTCATGGCCCGGATTATGGTGGAGGTAGTTCCGATTTAGGGTTTCAAGGTAATCATGGTGGATAGGGCAATCAAGCCAATCAGGGCAACCAAGGTGGTCATAATCAACAGGGAGGTCAGCAACAGCAATAGTCAGGTTATCAAAGTCACCTGAAGCAGTTGAATAGTGGGTAGTACCATGTCTTCACCACTAGCCTGTGCAAGCATGATCAGAAGCTTCATAAGAGGGTGGTGAACTCTGTTGAACCAGCGGTACCCTGTTTTTTGCGCTGGTCTAAGCAGCCTATTGTGTATAGTCGAGAGGATAATCCGCCCCGGGTTGATAATCCGGGCCATCTAGCTTTGGTGGTGGCACCTCAGGTTGGGGGTTATAAGTTCACCAAGGTGCTCATGGATGGATGGAGCAGTATCAACATCTTATATTATGAAACCTTCCGTCGCATGGGGTTGACAGATAAAATCTTAAACCGTCGAACACCATTTTTCACGGTGTGGTGCCTGGTAAATCGGCTTACCCGGTTGGTAAGATAGCTCCGAAGGTTGCTTTTGGAGATGATCATGCTTCAAGGTCAGAGATATTGATTTTTGAAGTGGTGAAAATCAGGAGTCCGTACCATGCCCTGTTTGGACGGCCGGCTTATGCTAAGTTCATGTGAAGCCCGTGTTATGTTTATATGCATCTCAAGATGCCGGGTCATAAGGGGACCATCACAGTTCATGGAAGCCGAAAGATTTCTTTGGAATGTGAGGAAGGTGATGCGGCTTATGCTGAGTCGGTTTGTGCAACAGAAGAGTTGAAGTTCTATAAGGACAGTGTTGATCTGGCAGACATGACTTCTTTGAAAAAACCAACTACAGAGCATGATCCGGCTTTAAAGTTTAAATTGGCTAATGAGACTAAGCTAGTTTATTTTGTTCCTAGCGTTTCATCCAAGCAGTTTAGCATCAACGCTAACCTGGATCCGAAATAGGAAAGCGCGCTCATCGAGTTCATTCGTGAGAACCGGGACATCTTTGCATCGAAACCTTCTGACATGTCAGGTGTATCGAGGGAACTCGCTGAGCACACTCTTAATATCGATCCCAAGTTGAAACCGGTCAAGCAGTCTCTCCGCTGCTTCAATGAAGAGTGACGCAAGGCCATTGGTGAGGAGGTAGCCTGACTCTTGGCAGCGGGGTTTATTGTGGAGTTTTTCATCCTGAATGATTAGCTAACCCGGTGCTGGTGCTCGAGAAGAACATCACTTGGCGTATGTGTGTGGATTACACACACTTCAACAAGGCTTGTCCGGCTTATCCTTTTGCTCTCCCTCGCATTGATCAGATTATTGATGCTACGGCGAGTTGTGAGCGTTTGAGTTTTCTGGATGCTTATTCCGGTTATCATCAGATCAAAATGGCAGTTAAGGACCAGGAGAAGACATCTTTTATAACTCCCTTTGGAGCCTTTTGCTATGTGTCTATGCCTTTTGGGCTCAAGAGTGCCTAGGCGACTTATCAGCGGTGTGTGCAGAATTGTCTTCATAATCAGACTAGGAGCAATGTTCATGCTTATGTGGATGATATCGTGGTTAAATCAAGGAAAGCATAAACGCTAGTAGCTGATTTGAAGGAAACTTTTGATAATCTCAGGGTTTATCAGATGATGCTTAATCCGGCCAACTGTGATTTTGGTGTGCCGGCAGGCAAGCTCTTTGGTTTTCTGGTGTCTAACAGGGGCATTCAAGCTAACCAAAAAAGATCAAGGCTATCACATCCCTGGCTAAACCGGTGTGTATCGACGATGTTCAACATGTGGCGGTTCGTATTGCAGCACTAAGCTGATTTATCAGCCAGTTGGGAGAGAAGGCGATCCCTCTATATCAGATGATGAAAAAGACATACAACTTTTTCTGGATCGATGCTGCTAATGCGGTGTTTGAGGATCTAAAGAAGGAGTTAGCTGAGCTGCCTGTTCTTGCTGCCCCCATTCATAAGGAACCATTGCTGTTATATGTGGCTGCTACGTCCGGGCTGTCAGCGTGGCTATTGTAGTGGAGCGCAAGGAGGCAGGTAAGGAGTATCCGGTTCAGCGGCCGGTCTATTACATCAACAAGGTGCTTATTGAGTCAAAGAAGGGATATCCGCATTGGCAGAAGCTGGTGTATGGAGTTTTTATGGCGAGCCGGATGCTTAAGCAATACTTTCAGGGCCATCCCATTACTCTGGTCAGTTCCGCTCCTTTGGGAGATATCATTCAGAACAGGGAGGCGACTGACCGGGTTGCTAAGTGGCCTATCGAGCTTGGACCTCACGGGTTAAAATATATGCCTCGCACAACTATCAAGTCACAAGCACTCGTGGATTTCATCAACGACTGGACAGAGTTGCAGGCACTGGAGGATAAACCGAATAACACATACTGGACTATTCACTTTGACGGATCCAGACAATTGGAGGGCTCGGGGGCTGGAGTGGTTCTTACTTCCCCTCGAGGTGACAAATTTTGTTATGTTTGCCGCTTGATGTTTCCTTGTACTAACAATGCACCTGAGTATGAGGCCTTGCTCCACGGTCTCCGGATGGCTAAGGAGATGAATTTAATCCGGGTACGTTGCTTTGGCGACTGCGATTTAGTGGCTCAGCAAGTATCCGGTACTTGGGATTCTAAGGATCCACTCATTGCGGCTTATCAGCGTGAGGTTGATATCATTGCTGGTCACTTCAAGGGTTACCAGGTCGAGCACATTGATTGGTGCAAGAATGAAGCGGCAGATGCTTTAAGCCGGCTCGGGTCTCAGCGTAAACCGGTGCCGCCCAATGTCTTTCTTGACGTTCTACATAACCCATCGGTCAAAATACCAACGGAGGAGGATCTAGCTGTTCCCGACACGGAAGCTCAATTGGTGGCGGTTCTTCATGCTATCCCTGACCGGACGGTGCCCTACTTGGCGTATATGACCCGGGGCGAGTTACCCAAGGGCGAAGTTTTGTCCAGATAGATAATCCGGCGATCCAAGTCCATGACTATTGTCAATGGCGAGTTACATCACTGTAGTGTCTCAAGGGCGTTTCAGCGCTGCGTTTCTCCTGAAGAAGGTTGTGAGATCTTGCGTGAAATCCACGAAGGGGATTGCGGTCATCATGCTGGTTCAAAATTCCTTGTTGCTAAGGCTTTTCGACACGGTTTTTACTGGCTAACAGCTCATGCTGATGCTGAGGATCTGGTCAGGAAGTGTGATGGTTGTCGGAAATTTTCGCGCTGAGCCCACCTTCCGGCCCAGAAATTGAGGATGATTCCAATCACGTTGCCGTTTGCAACTTGGGGGCTTGATATGGTTGGGCCTTTTAAGAGGTCTAAGGACAAGAAGACCCACCTGTTGGTGGCGGTTGATAAATTCACCAAGTGGGTAGAAGCAGAGCCAGTCAGCAAGTGAGATGTAGCCACGGTGGTTCAATTCATGAAGAAGGTGATTTTCCGCTTTGGTTTTCCACACAGCATCATAATAGATAATGGCACGAATCTCTCCAAGGGTGCTATGGAAGAGTTGTGTGAGCGTGAGCACATCCGACTTGATGTGTCATCAATGGCTCACCCCCAGTCCAATGGTCAAGCAGAAAGAGCAAATCAAGAAATCCTAAAGGGTATCAAGCCCCGGCTTATGGTCCCTTTGCAGAGGACGCCGGATTGTTGGGTGGAAGAGTTGCCTTCCATATTATAGAGCATTAACACCACCCTAATAGATCTACGGGTTATACACCCTTCTTCATGGTTTATGGAGCAGAAGTAGTTCTCCCAAGTGATATTCGCCATGACTCGCCCCGAGTGGCAGCTTATGTTGAACCGGACAATCAAAGAGCATGCCAAGATGCATTGGACCTGTTAGATGAAAAACGGGATATTGCGGCAGCTCGTTCGGTGATTTATCAGCAAGACTTGCGGCGTTATCACAGCCGCCGGGTTATAACCAGAGCTTTTTCAAGAAGGCGACTTAGTGCTCCGGCTTATCCAAGATCAGACCAACATGCACAAGTTATCCCCACCTTGGGAAGGGCCCTTTGTGGTCAGCAAGAATCTGAACAACGGGTTATACTACCTTATCGATGTTCGAGAGCACAAAGACTCACGCAAGTCGGAGGAGGAGACCCACCGGCTGTGGAATATTGCTCATCTTCGGCCTTACTACACCTGAGCCATAGGCTACTATTATGTACATATTCTTTACAATGTATATATTATGATCAATATAATAAACCAGCATCCTTGATAAAGAAGGGCCTCTGCCGTTCGTCTTTAAAATTTTTCTTGTTTACTTGGGGGCTTCTGCTTATAAAGAGGAGCTCTGTTTGTCCATTAATCCGGCTTATAAAGCTACAAAAAAAGAGCACAACTCAATCATAAGCTTGGGGGCTTAATACCCAACATCATAAGGAGCCAAAGAGAGTTCATTACAAAAGCACAATTCAAACATAGGCGCCCATTGAGCACAACTCAAAATGTTGTTTGGGGGATCTTTGCTTCTACAAGAACAAAGAATCTACACCTTGCAATAGGCTATAAAAGCCAGGCTTGGAAGCCAGGTGTATTCACCTAAAACCTCGGGTTAACCTGCCTTCATCAAGTAAGTCACTCCGCCCAGGTAATCCTGGTATGACCCGCCGAATGTTTGACAAATCAATCTTATACAGACCCTGAACTTGTCAAAGTTAAAGCGACGATTGGTTAATGTGAGGTCCATCTTAAAAGGCTTTGTAAAATGGTTTAACTCAGTGGCCTGACAGCCCATGAAAAGCCTCGCCTTTTTTGCATATTTTTTCGCAAATCTTTCTTTTTTGATGTTTATTTCGATGATATTTATATCTAAATCGGTGCTTGCTAAACCGGTCTGGTTGTTGAGTTGCCCAGCACAAACTTACAAGGATGACCGGTGTCAATTGACCCAGCTTGGCTTTCAACTATAAGTTGTTGGTACATGATCAATTATAAACCGGAGTTTGTTAACTCGGTCTGGCTTTGACTATAAGTCGCCAGTATGGTCATCCGGTGTTTATTATAACCTGGCATGACTTCATTATAAACCAGCACAGCATGGTGGGAGTTATCGGCACTCAAAATTTGGGTTATCACCCTTACTACAATAAAGTTGATAAATCAACGATGTGATTCAATGTCACAGGTATGATGTATTTCATATTTAATTATTCTTGAAAGCATAGCCTGGGTTATAAACCCTGGCTTTATATTGGGTGTTATGACCCGTCCGGCGGTAAACCACTAGGACAATTTTAAGTTTATTATACGCAGAAACAGGATTGCATAAAACTGCTAAGGATCATAAGTCGACATAGCATTATCATGATGGATTAACAGTATCAGGCAAAGTGAATATGCACGATGGCATAGCAGACCAAGTGTTTAAACTAGCCTATTACAAGGCGATTTGATGCCCCAAAAGGATAATTGTTTATCACACATATTGCAGTGTGAAGAAGCTAAACCGGCCACCGGATCATGATTCTTCCTCAGGCTGACTTGAAGGTTGTGGATCGTCCTATGCCGGTTCACCCTCCTCCTCTCCACCCAGTGGCTGGAAGTCAATGGTTTCCCAGTCAATCCCAGTTAAGGCTTAGAAGACATCTTCATCGCTTATAAGGGTGGATGGTTCAACATCAGGGGTGTAAGTATGCTTATAGATTCGTAGGATAAGATTTTGCACTTCATAAACAGATGCATCAATCCGTTTGTTGTCTGTGTCATAAATCGACCAGTGGAAAGACAAATCAGTCTCTTCAGCTAGTTTACTTGCAAGTGGACGCATTTCCTTCGTCAAAGCCCTGAGGGCATCATTATCAAAGTCTGACCCATCTTCTTTTTGGCTGGGATAGCCGTTCCCAATGTCTTTCGGATCAAGATCAGATATCCAAGCCTTGGCCCAAGTCAATGCTGATAGAGCACCGGCCCTTGCAGCTGATCTCTTCACCTCCTCGAGTTGGGCAGGCGTCATGGATAACTTTGCCAATGTTTCCTTGATTAAAGTTGGAGGCGTTTTATTGTATGAAGCTATGCAGATGACCCGTTGAACGCGGGTATATAACTGATCTATCAAAGTATAGGTAGCCTTCAGTTTTTTGCGCATGTTCGAACCAAGATGAGCAACATGGCTACCTGCAATGGTCAAAGTATTATTAAACCGACAGTTTTCATGGTTGTTATTTGTTTAAAGCTTATGAAGAGGTTTTTACCGAAGATAGCAGAGGTCATAGCATTGATCTGTCGCTTCAAGCCAGTTAGTTCTTCTGTTACCGGGTTAAGGGCTGCTTCAGCATCCTCTGCCCGCTTTAGCAAAGTTGCTCTTTCAGTCTCCCATTTTGCCCGATCACCTTTAAAGCATCCTTCAATTGTTCCATGGCTGTTAAAGCGCCGTTCAGCTCTTCTTTGGCCTTGGAGGTTTCTGCTTGCTGGGACTTAATATTTTCTTGGAGGTCGGCGATTCGAGGTTCCTTTTTGGTCAGATCAGCCTGCAAGAGACAGTTAATGAGTTGGTTGTACATCTTTGAAGTCCCATGCACATAACAAGTTATACACTTGGCACTTGGGGGCTAATGCGGATTGCTTTTTATCAACTGATATTTTAAGTCCCAAGCACATAACAAGTTATACACTTGGCACTTGGGGGCTAATGCATATCGGATCAATTCAAAGTTATGGAATTTTTTCTCAATAAACCGGATTATATTGATGATTATTGGAAATTTTGGAAACTGCGTGACAGAAGATGTATCGGTTCATCCTAAAGGTATAAACCGGTCCATGGGGGCTACACAAGCAAAATTCAATATTATCCTACTACAAGTCCCGGTTCACATTCATATTATGAAACGGCCCTTGGGGGCTACTGGAGTTGATAATTGAAGTCGGCTCTAAGGAAAACGAACTTGTGC
Organism: Triticum dicoccoides; assembly: GCF_002162155.2. Classification (NCBI taxonomy): domain Eukaryota; kingdom Viridiplantae; phylum Streptophyta; class Magnoliopsida; order Poales; family Poaceae; genus Triticum; species Triticum dicoccoides. The sequence goes on along the minus strand of NC_041381.1, from coordinate 565,834,214 downwards.
AAAGTAATGGATATTTACCTCATATCGTTCTTTCATCAGACCTATTAAATTGGCTTCATAGTTGCGGCTTGTGTACAGGCGGTTTAAATATACAGAATAAATGTCCTAAGCATTGAGGTGAGCATAGCTTGATAAATCGGTTTTCCACTTGCCCTTGTCCACAGCAAAAAATTCTTCCTTGGCACTATGCTTTGATAAAGCGACAGGGTTGCCGGGAGTAGTATGACCAAAACTGGTAATCACAACATCATATGTGGTGCCATCAACAGTTTTGCCTAGGCTTGGCGGTTTAGCAGTTGTTCTTGCTGGGCTTGGTGGATCGGCAGATGGGCTTGGCGGATCAGCACACTGGCTCGACGGATTTATCTCTCCCGGTTCAATAAAAGTGCCCTGAGCCTGAGGTGCCGGATCATTCAGGATAGTATCAGCATTCAGATCAAGAGCCTCTGAGGTCTTCTCCGGTTCGGTGGTCGTATTATCATCGGCCGGTTTAGTCTGCTTGTCTTTCTTGCTAAGTCTGTCATTGGCACTGAAAAGAACAGATGCAAAGGTTAGTACAATAAACCAATACAAGGCATAAAGGGTTAACTATAATATGCTTACCCAGGAACAGTCTTGAGGGTAGGGATTTGTGTGGCCGATGACTCGCCGAAGGATGAATGGGAGGTTCCCTGATAATTTGAATCAGACGGATTAAGAGGATATTGGAAATAACCCGCCTTGGGATAAAGTGTATAAGAAGTACAAGAGACTTCTTGACGGCATTTGTGAACGGGAGAGTTCGGTAAACCGGAGGAGGTAACCACTTGGCCACTATGCCGGGTTGTGCAGCGAGCTTCATGCTGCTATGTCCACAGAAGAAAGTGCGGATCCGAATAAGCAAGAGGGTGTGAAAATTTTACTTTCCGGACTGCTTGATGGATTTTTGCTACTGGCACATGATCTGAGTTGGAAGATAGAACAATTACCTCTGCATCACCAGCGCGGCTGGCTTCTGCATCATCCTGATAATAATCATTAGCAATGAGGTGTATGAAAAAAGAACCAAGAGAGTCAAGGTCTACAACTAATTCCATATTATCAAATTCTTCTTTGTTTGGCAGGTCAGGGGATTCGGCGGTTCTCTTCTTTGTAGGCTTCTTTGTAACTCTAGTCTTGACACGAGGTGCTCTCACCGGTTTATCCTGCGGCTTTTCTGGTTTATCCTACGGTTTCCTCTTCCAAAATGGATCGTTGCCCTGCAAAGATTATCAAAGGATATATTAGAGTGATTACAAGAGGACGGGTTAAGCAGAGTGATGCAATTCTTACAGCTGGCGGTTTGTTGGAAGTACAGAAGGGATTGAGCCCTACTTTGCTGCATACAGCCACCGGTTAATCAAGCATTTTCTTGACAGATTCAGTGACTTCATCATCAGTGAGCTGGATGTCAATATGACGTTGAGGGTCGTTTAGATCCCATGTGTATTTACACATTAAACCGGCGCGCTGTCTTAAAGGCACAATGCTCCAAGAAACCCAGCATCGAACGAAATCAACACCTGTTAATCCGATTGCAACAAAAGCTCTAAGCTTTGCAAGCTGGGGTGCATAACCGGATCGTTCTTTTGCGGTGAGTCGTTGAGGGACTAGATGTTTATTGGTAAGCCAGTGTGGACGATAACCCAGCAGAGGATTTTCACCATCTGGAGCTGTGTTTTGGCAGTAAAACCAAGTCTGATTCCAGTCTTTGGGGTGGCTATGATGCTTGGCGTGAGGGAAATTGACATCTTTCTTCTTCTGGATTGAAATGCCGCCAAGTTCAGTGTTGGGACCATTTGTAAACTCGGTACGGCGGTTTAAGTAAAAGAAGTCCCAGAAAAACACAACGGTTGGTTCCTCTCACAGATAAACCTCGCAAAATACTTGCCAATTGCAAATGTTGGACATGGAGTTCGGTCCAATATCTTGAGGGCGGATCTGGAAGCTAGCAAGTACATCACGAAAGAATTTTGATCCGGGAGGGCTAAACCCTCGGCCCAGATGATCAGCAAATACAATCACCTCTCCATCCTTGGGTTCAGGAGGGTTTTCTAGACCGGGAACTCTCCAATGTATGACTTGCTTCTTTGCTAAAACGCCAGTGGCAGCAAACCCATCTAACTGTTCTTTTGTAACTCGGGAAGGGACCCAGTTGCAAGAATAGAACTGTTTGGCCATTTCAAACGACAAGCTGGAAAAGAGGATCAATGACGGTTTAAGATTCATGATTGACACTTATATACCGGTGCAAGGATGAAGGGAGAATACAGTGAAACGTATGTATGTGTTAAACCGGATTCTGACTTTAAAGGTAAATCGGTGGTTTAAGAGAGGGCTAATGGTACCTGGCGGGTTATCATTTTCTAAAGGTTAAACCACCTACAATGGTGTGGAAGTTACAGATCTGAAAAATTCCTAAGTGTTGCACAAACAGGTTTTACAGATTGGTATTGTAATTTTGGATCTACCACAGTTCTAAAAAGGAGAAAATTCCAAAGCCCTAAATGGTGACAGCAGAATAGTTAAAAACCAAATGGGATCTTTTTACTGAAAAAGAGATGTTGTGATGAGGAAAAATGGATTATAGTTATGGCCGCACAGGGGGAATATCAAGTTTTATCAAGTTCTCATGTGGCAGCAATGAACACCGAAGAACACCAAAACCCTAATGGTAGATCTAAGGTGAAGAGGAAGAAGACTTACTGAGGTTGAGGGAGTAGCAGAGAGGTGCCGCGTTTCTCTGGTCAAATCAGGTTGATGCAGCAGCCGTTGTTGGAGCAGAGGCGAAGGTCGGCGGCTGCGGCTGTGCTCGAGTACTGAGGCGACGTGAGGTGGATGAAAGGCGAAGGGGCAAGGGGAGAAAAAGAAAGGTACCCTTAGCCCTATTATAAGATGAAGGGATAAGCAATAGGCGCGGGAATCGAGGAGCCCAAAAAATGGATATGTGACAGAGCTGTCACCTCGATTTTCGGAGGTTTATTAATAAAAGGGAAGTATATACGGTTTTAATAAGTAGGTGACGTCATGGAGGTTTATTACAATCTTGGAAGATGACATCACGGCAGTTTACAAGATTCACATGAAGATGACATCATGGTGGTTTACAAGGTTCACATGTAGATGTTCTAGAAGAAATTTTCCTAAGTGTAGAAGATTGACATGAACAGGTTCAAATCAATCTAGGGCCTAATGTTGGGGATATAGCTACTGAGTATAAACCGCCCAGGAGGGGCCGGATTATACTCATAAGGAGTCATCCGCATTGAAGCCCATGAAGACAAGGAGTATGACGCTTTACTATTGAGATTCAAGGGCCCAAGGCCTAAAGGCGGATTAGGGCCCGTAGACATAAACCGCCCTGTACCATGTAACTTGTGTTGTAAGATAGGAAAGAGTATAAACCGAGCTGGACACATGTATCAGCCGGCCTCGGGATTTTGTAAACCGCTGGGTGTCAACCTGTGTATAAAGGGACGACTCGGCGGCGGTTCAGGGACAAGAAACAACAACTCGAGATCTAGGTAAAATGGATTCGCTCCCTGATCATCGAGACCCCATCAATTCCACCACAACTGGATTGTAGGCTTTTACCTTCACCGCAAGGGGCCGAACCAGTATAAACTCCCCATGTCGTTTGTCCGGTTTAACCCTTTTAAGCTAATCTCGTTGCGATGGCTCCATGACTAAGTCCTCACACTAGGACATCTGATGTGATAACTCCACGACACCTGTGGAGAAGTTACCATACGAGATGATCGTGGAGGAAAATGAGTTGATCGTTCAAGCCCAAGTGAAGGACTTCTTTGAAATGCGAAGAGCTATGAAACATCCACCTCTAGAAGAGAAGATAGATCCGGTGAAAGCAAATTGCACTATTAATGCCCTAAAGCGACCACCACCGTGTTTGCCGGATAACAACCATCTCCGCTGTCTTAAAAAGACATTGCAAGATGCGCGCTAGCCGGGAAGTACTTAACCTGACAAAAGGTTAAAAGAATGAAGAAGTAGGACAAAAATTCCCCAGCTTGGAGAACAGGAGAACAAATCATTCCCCCCGCTCAAGGTGTCTAATGATATCGTCGCAAATCAGCCGCTGCTGCCCGGTTTCACTATTGGTGATTACCTGCCCGACGATGTAGATTTTGAAACAATGGAGGTGGATGAATTAAAATACCATTACGGGAAGCCTCCCATCAAAGATACTCTTGGTATAACAACGATGATGCGAAGATTCCATGACTGGTACATGAAAACCTGCAGCGAGTCTGGGAAGGATGCTTTGTTGACGCTGATTAAAGAGGACCACGACTTCATTGGCCAAGAACGGTTAACTGTTGATTTTGAAGAGTTTTTCCAGTTCTACAATCAAAAGGCCCTCGACAAATCACTTGTGGCTAGCTACTGTCTGTAAGTACTACTTTCTGTAATTAAGTCTCTCTCTATATAGCTCAGCTCTTTCATTGCATGTATATATAATTATCCTCACTATATTATGTAGATTGAAGATCGTCGAATGCAGAAAAGCACAAATCTATGACATTGGGTTCATTAACCCAAATGTCATACATGAATGGACAGTTCAAAAGAATGTCACAGAAACCGAGGACAAGTTTCTAAAATTGTTGCTCAAAAATCAAACCAAAGATAAAATACTCTTTCCTTACAACTTCAAGTGAGTGTTACTGTCTTGTGCATATTCGGTTTCCCTTATTACTCGAGGTTATAGTCATGTAATTGATGAGTTGTGCATGCATGCACAACTTCCACTTTATTCTCCTAGTGATTAAGCTTGAGAAGGGAGAGGTAACCGTCTTAGACTCGAGATGAAAAGATCCTGAGGACTATGTGGACATGAATGGAATGCTCCAGAAGTAAGTTCAATCAATCATTATCACACCATGTCAGCAACTTTGTTCATTTCCTGATATCAAGTAATTATTTTCTTTGTCTAGCAGAGTTTGGAAAGAGTTCACCACAGTTTGTCCGGGACTGCCGACCTATCTGACATTTAAACAACCGAAAGTAAGTACTACTACCTAGTTCCGCGCATCTCCCATTGGTTGTAGCTAGTTTCATCAATACCATTTAGCATGATTGCTTATCATTTTGATTGACCTCTATTTCTGGTAAAGTGCTTGTGGCAGGAACGAGGAAATAATTTCTATGGATACTGCGTTTGCGAGTTCATCTACAACAAGACGTCCAAGAATAAGCAGGGCTACTCTAAAAAACAATATCAAGTGCGTAAGCAAAAATATTCACAATTGTATTTTATTACCATCATCATGTGTTGAGTTTCATTCGTACACATGTATTGACCCTCTTCTTCAATTTAGATCTGCTAGCTACGGGATGAGCTCCTACCACATGATCTCATAAAAGCAATTCAAGAGGAATTGAAGGGATTCTTTCTTGACCACGTCATCAATAAAGCCGGAGAATACCATGTGGACCTTGGCTCCAAACTTTAAGGATTGTAATAGATCTTATATTGTATATATGTAGCTAGTAGCATCGGATAGATATACGAAAACTTATTGTTCGACCAATCTCTCGGAGAAGGAGAGGTCAATCACTTCTCTCTGTATGTGTTCATGATGATCTTCTGTACTTAATGGTTTCCTTCATTTTCTTACTAGCTAGCGTGTCGAGTCCTCTATACGTATAGTACGTAGCGTCGACCAAGCACGGAGATAAGAGAGGTCACTTCTCTCTATTAGCTAGCTAACACAATATATGAAACCCTTAATTAAATGAAATCTCCAAAACCCCCCCCCCCCCCCCCTTCAAAAACAAAAACAAAAACCCCAGTCTCTGAACTGCTGACGCGTGGATGTTTTTTGGTCCCGGTTGGTGTTACCAACCAGGACTAAAGGCCCTCCTGCCTGGGCACGCCGCAGCGGCCACGTGGAGCCCCATCTGTCCCGGTTCGTGAGCGAATTGGGACTAAAGGTCATGGGCTTTAGTCCCGACCCATTAGTCCCAGTTCTAGAATTGGGACAAATGGGCCTCTGCAACCGGGTCAGATGGGCATTTTTCTACTAGTATTCGTTGTTGGGTCATGTATGCATGTCCCTATAAGTTAGCGCCACCTTGGGTTTACGACTAGTCATGTCAGCCTGGGTTCTCTGTCATATGGATGCTAGCGACACCATCATATACGTGACCCAAGAGGCGCAAACGATCCCTGGCCAGGTAAGGTGGCACCCATGGGAATACCATGCGTGAGGCCGCAAAGTGATATGATGTGTTACATGCTAGGTCGGTGTGACTTAGAAACAGGGTCCTGGCAGCATTGGCATCAGAGCTGGACTACCTGTAGATTCATCAAGCCAAACTGGTCGATGTCAAGTCTAGAAATGTTTTAGTTATATGTAGGATAATTGATTGTGGGAATGAACGTAAGGCTCTTTTTACTCCTTTACCTCATGTCATTCTGATCTGAGTCAGACTATTCATTCCACGAGAGTTAAGGACTAGGATCTCATCTTTCTATCAGGTTTACGTGTTACTAATCCGTACACTCTTATAGGATTGTTGGTTCCAAGCCTCAGTTCAGTTTTTACTATTTCAGTATGTTGTTAGTTGGACCCAGATCCTTGATATGATGTTGTTGAGTGACTATGCAATCCTTTGCAAAATGTATCAAAATCCTTTTTGAGCATTTACAGCCGTTATGCTGTCCGTTTTCTCTTAGAAATTCTAATGCCTTTGCATTACTACGTGTTTTCAGATGGCTTCCCGCACCCCACATCAGGTGGTTCATCTGACCCGGTGCATTGATGTGCCTAGTCACACAGTCGTGCTGGTTCGCGTGATGACCGAGACTGGCTAGAGGAGGAGTATCGAGATTTCAGAGCTAGTACATTTGCACAGTGAGGATATATCCCTCCTACCCCGGAGCTACCGACCCCATTCACTAGTCATATGGTCTCGGAGTTACCGTGGAGATGTATGTTCAAGACGCTGCCTATTCCATGATGACTATCATTCGAGCTGGGCACGCGTCACTTCAGGATACTGAGTTCTGCTACATGGCAGCAGCACTTCCTGGTCAGGAGGGTTACTAGTATTTACACTGAGGCCGCTCATGAGGGTCGCGCCTTCGGACTACCATAGAGATGCTGGAGGAAAGGGACCGTGAGGTCCGTGCCCTCCAAACTGAGCTTTACAACACTCGAGCGGACCACTAGGCCACTCTGACACAGCTTGCACCCGTTGTGCAGACTGGGTATCTTGATATGCGGGATTTGTAACCGGCACGTTCTCATCTGCCAGCCTGTATGGACTACCCTGATGTTGGAGGCATTACACCTCCATGTGGACGTCGTTTGCCACCAGTCGTGGGACCAAGGACACATTCGTGTCCTTATGGTCCACAGGCCCAACGCGACCGGGAGTTTCCAGATCCTCATGTTCCACGTCCAGGCTACGGGAGTAATCTTTATGAAGATTACTACGAAGATGGAGACGACTGATCTAGATCATGGCAGTAGTAGTATTGTAATAGTTGTATCTCCACAGTCCTGCGTGTCTTGTGGAATATGACTTAGTGTCTACTGAGTTCCAGAGGCGTAGATAAATAATCTATAGGAGCTTGGAATGCCTCTGATGAGATGTAATGTTCTTTCACCATAGTTGTACTTTAGCCTGGGCTTGTACTAGAATATGTATGGTGTGTATGACCGAAGGTATATATATGGCAGTTTCTATACTACCATGTCGTTTAGATGAACATCTCTGCATTCCGTGTCATCCATTACATTCTGCACTCCTATGTCAGAATTGTGTCATCCTTGTCTAAACCGTTGCTTTGTTTTCCTAGGATGGTCAAGACCCAATGCACCCTTTGCTGCCCAGGAGCAGGGTGAAGCCAGTGGGGCTAGGGATGGGAATCTTCCTCATCCACCTTCCTTGGCTAAAGTTATGTTGGAGGCAGAAAGGAATAAACGCGAGACCAACCGACTGCTGGAACGCATTGAGCAGAACATTGCAAATCACCAAAGGAATGACTTGGTGTCGATCAATGACTTTATCAAGTTGTACCATCCAACCTTCCATCATTCTGTCGAGCCCCTCGATGCGGATGATTGGCTTTGCAGCATCACCCATAAGCTACGTTCTGCCAACGTAGCCGAAGCTGATAAGGTCACTTATTCTGCTTATCACCTTGAGGGCCCCGCTAGCCTTTGGTGGGAAAACTATGAGGCTATGCGCCCAGCTGGCCATATTACCACTTGGGCACACTTCGACGAGGCTTTTAATGAGCACCACATCCCAGAAGGTCTTATGGATCGTAAGAGGGAGGAGTTTTGCAACTTCACCCAAGCCAGGCTAATCGTGGATGCCCATAGCCGAGAGTTTGGAAACCTAGCATGGTATGCTCCTGAAGGAGTGTCCACCGACACCAAGAAGCAGGCGAGGTTCCGAAAGGGACTCGGCCCCGAGCTTCGCCGTGATCTCTGTCTGCACAAGTGCACCTCCTTCCAGAAGCTGGTGAACAAGGCTATCAATGCTGAGACAGACCAGACTTACTATGAAGCTACACGCAAGCACTCCCGTGATACTGGTTCCTCATCCGGTTCTAGCTCTTAGAAGCGCCGGGTGTGGGAGCCAAACACAGCTCTGCCACCCAGATTCACTCTGAGGCGATCCTATGAGGCACCTCGTCCAACCCAGTAGTATGCACCGCCTAAGGCTTATGGTGGATCAGCTGCCAATGCTGCTCCATGCACCAACACTATGACATGCTTCAAGTGCGGAGAGCTTGGTCACTATATGCAAGACTGTCCCTAGAACAACAACCCCAACCAGTCCAGAAAGGTTGTTGGTCGTGGCAAGCCAGTAGGGAAGCCAGTAGGGAAGGTGTCTCAGCTGAGGAGGCTAAGGATGATCCCAACGTCGTTCTTGGTACACTCCTCGCTAATTTCCATCTGACATCTGTTTTTTTGTACTGGAGCATCCCATTCATTTATTTCTGAGAGCTATGCTCGATTGCACAACACCGCATTTTTTGACATGCCCGCCACCATGGAAATTTCAACTCCTGGGTCTAGATGGCAAACTCCTAGAGTAAGCCATGGGAATGAAATTTTTGTCGATAGACTGTTTTTCCTTGCATCTTTGATAGCTCTCAAGTCTTCAGACAAAAATATCATCTTAGGTATGGACTGGATGACAGTCGATCATGCTAAGATTGATTGCTACTCTAGGACTGTTCAACTTACACATCCATCGGGCAAGGTAGTCAATGTCTTGACCCGAGTGTCTGAGCGTCAGCTCTACTCCCTCAATGCCAGCCCTCTGCCAGACTTCGAAGATATTCTGGTAGTCCGTGACTTCCCGGATGTCTTTCCAGAAGAACTGCCAGGTGTTCCACCTGACAGGGATGTCGAGTTCGTGATAGATCTTGTTCCAGGAACTGTCCCAATATCTAGGAGACCCTATAAGATAGCACCCCTAGAACTAGCTGAACTCAAGAAACAACTCGACGAGTCCTTGAAAAAGGGTTTCATCTGTCCTAGTTCCTCTCCATGGGCTTGTACCATCCTCTTCGTCAAGAAGAAGGATGCTACAAATCGGATGGTTGTAGATTATCGACCCGTCAACTTGGTCATCATAAAGAACAAGTATCCGCTCCCCAGGATCAATGACCTGTTATACCAGCTCGGTGGATCCTCAGCCTTTTCCAAAATGGATTTGTGGTTGGGCTACCAACAAATCAAATTCAAGAATGGGGACATTCCCAAAATGGCCATTGTTACTCGTTATGGCCAATACGAGTACACTATCATCTCTTTCGGTTTAACCAATGCCCCAGCCACTTTCTCTTCGTTAATGAACTTGATCTTCATGGAGTACTTGGATAAATTCGTCGTGGTTTACCTCGATGATATACTCATCTACTCTAAGAATGAGGAAGAACATGTCGAGCATTTAAGGCTGGTATTGACGAAACTTCGAGAGCATCGCCTTTATGCCAAATTCTCTAAATGTGAATTTTGGTTGCCATAAGTGACTTACCTAGGGCATGTAATCTCTGGTAAGTGTATTGTTGTCAATCCCGAGTGAGTTCAGTCCGTTCTTAATTGGACTCCACCTGAAACAGTCAAGCAAGTTCGGAGTTTCATTGGCTTAGTGAGCTACTGTCATTGCTTCGTCTAGAACTTCTCCAAGGTTGCTAAGCCTCTAACTGAACTCCTCAAGAAAGATAAAAAGTTCGAGTGGAACCCACAATGCGAGTATAGTCTTCTTGAACTGAAAGGACTTTGTTATCTATTGCGACGCCTTGCGACAAGGACTAGGTTGCATACTCATGCAAGATCGTGATGTAATTGCCTATGCTTCACGGCAGTTGCACCCACATGAGGAAAACTATCCCACACATGATCTAGAGCTTGCAGCTATAGTTCATGCACTCAAAACATGGCGACATTACCTTCTTGGTAATTTTTGTGAAATCTTCACCGATCACCAAAGTCTGAAATACATCTTCACCCAACCGCAGTTGAATCTCATGCAAAGATGTTGGGTCGAGTTGATCACGGATTATGACTTAGGGATAACTTACACCCCAGGAAAAGCCAATGTCATGGCTGATGCACTAAGCCGTAAATCTTATTGTAACAACCTGATATTATAACAAAGTCAACCACTTCTCCATGAGGAATTTCGGAAGCTTACCCTTCACATTGTTCCTCAAGTATTCCTATCTACTTTGGTGGTGAAACCTACCCTTATGGGTCAAATCATAGCTGCCCAGAAGCGTGATAAAGGTATAATCTGCATCCAGGAGAACATTGCTAGCGGAGCTGGTAAATGTTTCTCTATGGATGACCAAGGTGTTGTTTTCTTTGAGAACCGCCTAGTGGTTCCCAAGAACCATCATTTATGGCAGTTGACCCTTACGAGGCTCATGAATCCCCTCTAACAATTCATCCCAGTAGTACTAAGATGTATCAGGACCTAGGCCAGAGGTTCTGGTGGACTAGGATGAAGAGAGAAATTGCTCAATACATTGCTAGTTGCGACATCTGTCCTCGTGTTAAAGCAGAGGATCAACGGCCTGCTGGCACCCTTTAACCCGTAGCTATTCCTGAATGGAAATGGGATAAAATCGGTATGGATTTCATCACCGGTTTTCCCAGGACCAAGAAAGGGAATAATGCTATCTTCATCGTCATCGATCGTATTTCCAAAGTAGCCCATTTCCTACCTATTTGAGAGAGTATAACCGCTAGTCAGCTAGCAGATTTTTATATCTCTTGAATAATGTCACTTCATGGTGTTCCATTGGAGATTAACACAAACCATGGAACTCTCTTCACCTCTCGATTTTGGGAAAGTTTCCAAAATGCTATGGGGACCCGTCTCTCACTTAGCACCGCCTTCCACCCTCAATCAAGTGGTCAAGTAGAACGCGTCAATCAAATTCTGGAAGATATGCTCCGAGCTTCTGTTATCTCATTCGGAATGGATTGGGGGAAATGCCTTCCATTTGCCGAATTTTCTTATAACAATAGCTATCAATCTAGCTTGGGAAAAGCTCCTTTTGAAGTTCTCTAAGGACAAAGGTGTCGAGCGCCTCTTAACTGGTCAGAAACCGGGGAAAGACAATTCTTTGGCCCGGATATGATCCAGGAAGCAGAAGAGCAAGTTCACATTGTTCGTGAAAAGTTGAAAACAACCCAATCTCGTCAAAAGAGCCAATATGATCATAAACATAAGGCCATGACTTATGAAGTCGGCGAGAAGGCTTACCTTCGGGTTACTCCTCTAAAGGGAACCCATCGATTCGGTTTCAGGGACAAATTGGCTCCTCGCTACATTGGTCCCTTTCGCATTCTTGCCAAACGAGGAGAAGTTGCCTACCAATTGGAACTACCTCCGTATCTTTCCAGAGCTCATGATGTCTTCCACGTTTCTCAACTCAGGCGTTGCTTCTCGGATCCTATCCATGGAGTGGACCACGGAATGCTTTATCTCCAAGATAACCTCACATATCAGGAATATCCCGTTCGTATCCTTGATCAAGCCGAGCGTACCACTCGACGCCATAACATCAAGTTTCTCAAGGTTCAATGGTCACACCATTCCGAGAAAGAGGCTACTTGGCAAAGGGAGGATCGTCTTCGACTCGAGTACCCCACTTTCTTTCTGACGAATCCTAAATCTCGGGATGAGATTTTTCTGAGTGGGGGTGAGTTGCCACAACCCTAGTCAGTGCCTGCATTAGAGTGATTGCATCATGTTTAAATTTCTCAGAAACTTGAAATGGGGATGGCAGAAACCACAACACCACTTAATCCAACTAGGGTTTACTAAAATACTTTTTCAATGAACCTGAAATGCCTTCAAAAATGTTCACCATGTTTGCATTTGTCTAGAACCTCTGCCAAAAATGGTCCGCATTTTTCTAGGACAACTTGGGTCACTGAAATAAATCATATCTTATTGCATTTGGGCATTTAAATTCTATATACTATTTTAAATGTCCAAATATTCATGAAATGGAATGGTGGTCGCCATGCCTCGACATGCTTGCCACCGAGCTACTGGATGCGTAGATGACCTCCTGCTCGCCGCCCCGACCTCCCCGACAGCTCATTCACGCCCCTACTCCTCTCCCTCGCTCTCACCCGCCATGGCCGACGCATTGCCGACGCAGGCGCGCCCGTGCCGTCAACGTAGCCGCAGCCACCGTCATCTCCTCGTCACCCCTCTATGTCTAGGCGCTTGTCCGTTGTCCACTCGCTCGAGCAGACCTATCCCCGAGCACTCGCTCGCCCTGGAGACGCTGCATCGAGCTCGCTTCGCTCTGCCATCATCGGAGATCCACTTCGCCGCCTTGACCGCTCCAGCTCCTCCCCGACCATGCTGACCCTTCTGTCGTGATCGTTGTGAGCTTCTACTCCTCCTCCCCCTCTCCGTTCTCGCTGCCTTGCACTACACGCACTGCACTGAGCTTGCCCACACACGCCGCCGCATGAGCTCGCCGATGACTTGGCTCCAGCCACGCAACTGCCGGGCCATCTTGTCCATTGCACTCACCGCACCACGTAGAGCATGTAGATGCTAACTGCATGCCTTCATGTTCACCGTAGAGACGACCTCGAGTTCGCCCGAGCTCCGGCAGCCACCAAGTTCGTCGCTAGTGTCATTTTCGGCCACCCCAAGCCCAACCACTGGATGCGACTCTCTCCAGGCTTCACGTAGATGGCCTTTGACACTCATTTGGTCGTCGCAGTACGAATCCCACGCCCTCTGCCGTGTTCGGTTGTGGTTGTCAATGGCTAAACACCGGCGATTTGACTCAGTTTGACCAGGGATTTGACCCCCCTGGGTCACTGACATGTGGGCCCCGCCCCTGGTCAAACCTAGGTTAGCCACTAATCTAACCTTAATTAGTTAGTTAACTAACTAAGTCACTGACGAGTGGGACCCACTGGTCAGGTTTGACCTAGACCACCCTGTTGACCTGCTGATGCAGTGCTGACGTAGTAAAGACTTTTCTGGATTTAAACTTATTCAGAAAACTCCAGAAATTGTTCTAAACTTCAGAAAATCATAGAAATTAATCTGTAGCTCCAAATGAAAAGATTTATATATATGAAAAATGATCAGAAAAATTAAATCTATCCATCTGTACTGGTTTCATGCATGTCTAACCAACTTAAACTTACTGTTTAGATCAAAACATGATAATGCACTATTTGAATTCATAGTTTGAGTTTGGAGTTGAACCTTTGGTTTAAACTAACTCAAACCCATATGTTTGTAGTTGCATTAGCCGAACACACCCATTTTGCCATGTCATATGCATGCATCATATTGTTCATATCGCCATGTATTGATTGTGTTACCGGTGTGTTTTCTGCGGTAGGTTCTGCTCCTAAGGATATTTGCGAGTATCCAACTGAAGGACATTAGCCCTCGACCACTCTGTCAGGCAAGCAACCACCATTTGATCATATCGATATAATCCCATGTTCTCGCTCCTTCTCTCATTTACTGTATTTAAGACAACAAAATTTCAAACTGTTGTGTGCTGTGGTAGCTGAACCCATTTCCTCTGCATGACCTGTCATTGCCACAGTAACTAGATGAAACCCACTAGCATGTGTAGTAGTTGATTGAGCCATGTTTGTGTTTCCTACCTTGCTATGCCTGCTATGCTTAGAGTCGTGTCAGGTCTGGTTCATCTGGGTGATGGGCTAGAGTGAAATGATTGTGTCGGTGATGAGAGTGAAGTGTTGAACACAATTTGGTAAAGGTATAGATGAGAGGCCATGTAGGAGTACATGGTGGGTTGTTTCATTGGAACCGTCCCTAAGAACTGAGATATGTATGTGCAATTTAAGATTAGCTACTACCACGCATTGGGCCCTAAAATATGACCCCACTCGACTTATTA